>NW_026652285.1:97458286-97474032 GCF_009828535.3 Hylobates moloch
TTTTTTTTTTTTTTTTTTGAGATGGTGTCTTGCTCTGTCACCCAGGCTGGAGTGCAGTGGTGCAATCTCAGCTTATTGCAACCTCCACCTCCCAGGTTCAAGCGATTCTCCTGTCTCAGCCTCCCAAGTAGCTGGAATTACAGGCACACGCCACCATGCCTGGTTAATTTTGTATTTTCAGTAGAGATGGGATTTTGCCGTGTTGCCCAGGTTGAACTCCTGACCTCAGGTGATCCATCGGCCTCGACCTCCCAGAGTGCTGGCGTTACAGGCATGGGCCACCACCACTCCCAGCCAAAAAACCTGTATTTAAAGGCATCATGTGTAAATGTATAAAACCATTTCAAAACCTTTAATTTACTCAGAGCCAAAACAGCAACCAAGAATGTTTTTTTCTTTTCTGTTTAAAAATCATTTATCTTTTAGCTGACAAAATTGTATCTATTTATGGTACACATGTTTTGATATACATTGTGGAATGGCTAAATCAAGCTAAATAACATGTATCGCCTCACATATTTTTCATTTTTTGTGGTAAGTTTTTTTCTTTGTGAGTGAGGGTACTATTCTTCATATTTCAGCAACAGCCAAGGGAGCCAAGGCCTCTGAGTTCAAGTCCAGGGTGTACCTGAAACATGCTATGTGACTTTCCACAAAGCACTCAATTCTTCATTAAGGTGGAGATATACACACAAAGCTGAGTTGTGAGGCTTGTAGGGAGTAGTGAGATATAATTATGTTATTTGGAAGTCATCTGGCAAATAGAAAGCATTATAAAAAGGCCATCAATCTAAGCTGGAGATGTCTGTGAAGTCATACTTCAGTTTCTGGTATGGACTTTTGTGGCCCTGTATGTATACTGTGATCAAGTGGACGTTCAAACTAGATGGATTAAATCTTGATGCCTACATAATAACATGATTACACGTTTTCTTCTAGTTGAATTTATTTACTTTTGTTCATTTACTTTAAATTTTATTTAAATTTTGCAAATTTAGTATGTTTAAAAATTTTATTTATTTATTTTTTATTTTTATTTTTTTGAGATGGAGTCTTACTGTATCGCCCAGGTTGGAGTTCAGTGGCGCGATCTCAGCTCATTGCAAGCTCCGCCTCCCAGGTTCACGGCATTCTCCTGCCTCAGCCTCCCGAGTAGCTGGGACTACAGGCGCCCGCCACCACGCCCGGCTAATTTTTTTTGTAGTTTTAGTAGAGATGGGGTTTCACCATGTTAGCCAGCATGGTCTCGATTTCCTGACCTCGTGATCTGCCTGCCTTGGCCTCCCAAAGTGCTGAGATTACAGGCATGAGCCACTGCGCCCAGCCTTGTTTATTTACTTTCTTTAAATTTTGCAAATTTAATATGTGACATGACAACTGTTTTATGTGCATCTTTTTACTTAATTCTCAGCAATTACATGGCATACATACTGTTACTGTCACCATTTTATAGATGAAGAAACTGAGGCTTAGAGAATTTCAATAACTTGCCTATCCAAGGTTACATAATTGACACATGACAGAATTAGAAGGACCAGCGTGCTGACACCAAAGACTTCTGATTTGTATAATTCTTACCACTACTCATCTGGTAGTCTGGTTGCCTGTTCAATCTGTGACACTCTTAGGGTAATGGAAAGGCATAGCTTCAGCTGCTTTAATTTATATACTTTTATTCCACAGGTATTTAAAAGCTTGACAGACCTTCTAAATAGGTTTGTAGTTAAAAATTGATAATTTAAGATTAAGGAGTTAAATATGCATTTGCTGTGTTTGTTTCCTTATCAGTAATCTTTCCATTGATAAACCAAAATTGACGTTTTATTTTTTAGGTCCTAAACATGCAGCTTTCGGATGGAGGACAAGGAGATGTCCCTGTTGATGAAAACAAACTCCATGGTAAACCTGATAAAACCTTGCGCTTTTCCCTCTGCAGTGATAATCTGGAAGGAATATCTGAAGGTGAAGGGTTACTTCATTCAAGGAGTTGTGTGATTCAATTAATAGTTTGTTTTGTGTTTTTTAAAGGAGCTTATAAATTATAATTATACCATCTGTGCCTCTCACTGAGGAGACTAATGAAGATTTCCTCTAATGAGCTTGAACAGTTGGCTGTAAAGATTGTTTCCTGAATAAAATTAAAATTGCAAGATGCCTTTGGTCATATAAAATGGAGAAGATACGTCTTTATTCAGACTTAAACAGAATAACAACAAGTTTTGTTTCTGCAGTATTAATATATACCAAAGCTTATAGAGCTCCTTTAGAAGGATATCATGCATGTCTAAACGGGAAAAAATTGACTTACTAGTATTTCAAGATGTTGCATATACTCTTAAATGTTCTGTATTCCTTTACTCACACTCACACATACCTTTATGAAGCAGGAGACAGTGGAAATAGGTATTAAAAAGAAAATTCAAAGCCAAGATTGTGAAATGAGAATATGTCATTTTGCCTACTAGTACCAATTTTTTTTTTTTTTTTTTTTTGAGACAGAGTCTCGTTCGTTGCCCAGGCTGGAGTGCAGTGGCGTAATCTCGGCTCACTGCAAGCTCCGCCTCCCGGGTTCACGCCATTCTCCTGCCTCAGCCTCCTGCGTAGTTGGGACTACAGGCACCCGCCACCACGCCTGGCTAATTTTTTATATTTTTAGTAGAGACGGGGTTTCACCATGTTAGCCAGGATGGTCTTGATCTCCTGACCTCGTGATCCACCCGCCTCAGCCTCCCAAAGTGCTGAGATTACAGGCGTGAGCCACTGCGCCCGGCCCCAATTTTTTTTTTAAAGACAATAGTTCAAATTTACTGACATTTAAAAAGAAACCTAAAATATAATAGCTTCACATTTTAATCTGACTTTTCCAAAAAAAGAGATATGTAATGTATGTTCATTCTACAAAATAGAGAAATAGAATCACCTATAATCTCAAAATTTTGTTAATAGCAGTTGATGTTTTAGATTATTCACACCAAAATTAGGTTTATCCTGTTTTGTAACCTTTTGTAATTTAATAATACGGCATTAACATTTCCCTTTGTAATTTAACATTCTTAAATAACATGGTTTTTATGACTGTTTTCCTTAACTCACATGGGCATATCATAATTTTTTTCAACTTTCTTCTGTGATTAAATCTAGAGATTGCTTCCACTTTTCGGACATAATAACTTCTGGGCTTGGCGAGGTGGCTCATGCCTGTAATCCCAGCACTTTGGGATGCCGAGGCGGGTGGATTCACTGAGCTCAGGAGTGTGAGACCAACGTGGGCAACACGGTGAAACCCTGTCTCTACTAAAATACAAAAAATTAGCCCGGTGTGGCAGCGTGTGCCTGTAGTCCTAGCTACTTGGGAGACTGAGGCAGGAGAATTGCTTGAACCCAGGAGGTGGAGGTTGCAGTAAGTCAAGATGGTGCCACTGCATTCCGGCTTGTACAATAGAGCGAGACTCTCTTTAAAAAAAAAAAAAAAGAAGCTCTATAACAAACAACTTTAGATTAATTATTTATTTATTTTTTTTGAGATGGAGTCTCACTTTTGTTGCCCAGGCTGGAGTGCAATGGCACGATCTCAGCTCACTGCAACCTTTGCCTCCAGGGTTCAAGCAATTCCCCTGCCTCAGCCTCCTAAGTAGCTGAGATTACAGGCATGTGCCACCACGCGGGCTAATTTTTGTATTTTTTGTTTTGTTTTGTTTTGTTTTTTGAGACGGAGTCTTGCTCTGTCGCCCAGGCTGGAGTGCATTGGCACAATCTCGGCCCACTGCAAGCTCTGCCTCCTGGGTTCACGCCATTCTCCTGCCTCAGCCTCCCGAGTAGCTGGGACTACAGGTGCCCGCCACCACGCCTGGCTAAATTTTTATATTTTTAGTAGAGGCTGGGTTTCATCATGTTAACCAGGATGGTCTTGATCTCTTGACCTCATGATCCACCCACCTCAGCCTCCCAAAGTGCTGGGATTACAGGCATGAGGCATTGCACCCAGCAGATTAATTTGTTATTAGCACCTTAGGATAAATTCCTAGAAGCAGAATTTCTCAAAAGGCATGTGTTTTTTTAAGGTATAAAAAGTATTAAAAACACTTTAATCAGTTGTTAGTCTTTTATCAAGGCATGAAAAATTGTGTAGTGGCTCACGACTGTTTTAAAAAGATTGCTCACGCTCTAAACATTTCTCTAGGTCCTTCAAATCGCTCCAATTCAGTGTCCTCCCTAGACCTAGAAGGAGAGTCTGTGTCAGAACTTGGAGCAGGACCTTCTGGCAGTAATGGAGTTGAAGCTCTACAGCTGTTAGAACATGAGCAAGGTAAAGTGAAGTTGAACACAGTTGCCTAAGTAGCAAAGAATTTACCTGATTGCAAGATGAGCATTAAGTTGGCTTGGTTCAGTAAGAGATTAAATCACCATTAAACTTAACATTTATTCATCATTCCTTCAGTTCTTCAAAATGTATTTAGTTGGTAAGTGGATTGTTTAGGCTTAATAAATTAATATAAATTACTTGAAATTCAGTAGTATTTGATATTTTAATTCTGTAATATTTTAGGGATACAATGTAAATACTCAAGGCTCAAGGAACTTAGAATAGGGAAAGAATAGTACACAATTGATTTAAAGTATCATAAAAGTATTTGGCAGTTCTGAGTGAGAGATACATATGGTTGAAAGTATAGGGAAAGCTGCCAGGCGTGGTGGCTCACACCTGTAATCCCAGCACTTTGGGTGGCTGAGGCGGGTGGATCACCTGAGGTCGGGAGTTCAAGACCAGCCTGACCAACATGGAGAAACCCCGTCTTTACTGAAAATACAAAATTAGCTGGGGTGGTGGCGCATGCCTGTAATCCCAGCTACTCGGGAGGCTGAGGCAGGAGAATTGCTTGAACCCAGGAGGCGGAGGTTGCGGTGAGCCAAGATCGTGCCATTGCACAACAGCCTGGGCAAAAAGAGCGAAACTCTGTCTCAAAAAAAAAAAAAAAAAAGAGAAAGTATAGGGAAAGTAGTTTATTGGAAGAAAATATTAGCCTTAAGGGCTGGCTGGCATTGCCTTGGCAGAAGTTGGAGATAGGTCATTCTAGGTGAAGGACAAGCAACAAGCATAAGCAAGTCAAAGAGGTGGGAAGCCGTAGTACTTTTTCAGGTATCAGTTAGGGAAATAGAGTGAGGTAAGGATTAAAGAGTACGTGGATCCCTGTTGTGGAAAGAAGGATGTCAGTATTTTAGTAGTAAGCTGGAAGCCACTGAAGGCTTTTGGTTCAGTGAGGATGAGGAAGTGAGGTGCCTTAGGAAAATTAAGTTGAAAGAGTTTTTTGGATTTGTTCATTTAAGATGATGCCCTTGGCCAGGTACAGTGGCTCGCGCCTGTGATCCCAGCACTTTGGGAGGCTAAGGCAGGTAGATCACTTGAGGTCAGGAATTTGAGACCAGTCTGGCCAACATAGTGAAACCCCATCTCTACTAAAAATACAAAAATTAGCCAGGTGAGGTGGTGAGCACCTGTAATCCCAGCTACTCAGAAGGCTGAGGCACGAGAATCACTTGAACTTGGGAGGCAGGGGTTGCAGTGAGCTGAGATCGCACCACTGCACTCTAGCCTGTGCGACAGAGTGAGACTGACTGAAAAAAAAAAAGATGGGCCGGGTGCGGTGGCTCACGCCTGTAATCCCCAGCACTTTGGGAGGCCGAGACAGGTGGATCACGAGGTCAGGAGATCGAGACCATCCTGGCTAACACGGTGAAATCCTGTCTCTACTAAAAATATAAAAAATTTAGCTGGGCGTGTTTGCAGGCACCTGTAGTCCCAGCTACTCAGGAGGCTGAGGCAGGAGAATGGCGTGAACCTGGGAGGCAGAGCTTGCAGTGAGCTGAGATCTCACCACTGCACTCCAGCCTGGGGGACAGAGTGAGACTCCATCTCAAAAAAAAAAAAAAAAAAAGATGATGCCCTCAACTAGGTTTGACACAGTGATTTTAGCATGCATAAGAATTACCTGGTTAGCTTTTTAAAAATTCCATTTCCCAAGTCTTACTTCTAGAAAAGAAGTCAATTTTTAGAAAGAAAAAGAGTATTGTCATTGGAGTGTGTGTGGCTTGAAAAAAGTAGTGCTGTATTTTACTGGATTGGTTTATCAGTGTATTAATTAGGATTAAGTTTGTTGCAAACAGCAGAGAAAACTCAAATAATAAAGTAGTACCTCCTTATCCATGGTTTCACCTTCCATGGCTTCAGTTACCCATGGGCAAACTTGGTGCAAAAATATTAAATGGAAAATTCCAGAAATAATTCATAAGCTTTAAATTCTGTGCCATTCTGAGTAATGTGATGAAATCTTGCACAGTATCACCCTATCACATCCAGGACATGAATCATTCCTTAGTTCAGTGTATCCATATATACACTACCTGCCTATTAGTCACTGCTTATCAGATGAAAACAGCATGGAATATATAGGATTTGGTACTATCCAAAGCTTCAGTTATCCACTGGAGGCCATTGCATAAGTGGAGGAGGAACTTTCATATGAGTTTATGAAAGAAGTTCAACAAATATCACCTCTTTAGCAAGCTTCCTGGGAGATTCTGAGATAGGTGGTTGGCATATGCAAAATGCTAGATTAAGAAGTGAATTGATAGGCCGGGCACAGTGGCTCATGCCTGTAATCCCAGCACTTTGGGAGGCCGAGGCGGGCGGATCACCTGAGATTGGGAGTTCGAGACCAGCCTGACCAACATGGAGATAAAATTCTTTAAAGTTCATTGAAAAGTCATAGCTATGCTACTATTTTTAAAGTGCTTAATTTTGTTTTTGATAGCTACAACACAGGATAACCTTGATGATAAGCTAAGGAAGTTTGAAATCCGTGACATGATGGGATTAACAGATGATAGGGACATATCAGAAACAGTGAGTGAGACCTGGAGTACAGACGTCTTGGGAAGTGACTTTGACCCTAATATTGATGAAGATCGCTTGCAAGAAATTGCAGGTAACTGCCATTTAATGTCTCTGAAATATCACGGTTTAGTTATTAAAATCCACCAACCTTTCATGGGAGGGAACACCAGTGCCCTGACAAACATTGTGTGTGTTAGCACCATCTGGGAAACTGTTATAACTGTATGGAACAAGACATTTGAGTACTTTTTTCTTTACTTAAATATAAGTAGTGTTTTTCCTTTCTACATTTAATCCCACCCCTTACCCATCCTCCTCCCCGCTGCCCAAAAAAAGAAAAAAGAAAAACCAGTGTTTTGAATTAGCTTCTGGTCAAGTGTTGTTTCCAGGGCATAGTATAAGTTCTTAGCCTGTCTCTAATTAGTATGTTCTCTGTTTGAAGCCAAACACCTAACCTTAAGATGAAAATTGTTATAGATTATAGCATAAAATCTTTCGCAACAATATGATACTGCTGTTCTCTAAAAAAATGAATTCACTTCTGGAAGGGTTAATTCAGTTCCTAAGGGTAACCAGGTTTTTCTTTTTCTTCTTCTTAAATTTTTATTTATTTTTAAGTAGAGACAGGATTTCGCTTTGTTGCCCAGGCTGGTCTTGAACTAATGAGCTCAAGCGATCCTCCTGCCTTCTTTTTTTTTTTTTTTTTTAATGTGAAGTTTATTCAGGTGCTATGTACATACACTAAAATTCACTCTTTTTTGGATACTGTTTTATGAGTTCTGAAAGATATATAGTCTTGTAACCCTCATCTTCATTTTGTTTTTAAATCATGGAAAATTTATTGATACGTTTATTTATTTTTCTTCAACTTTTATTTTAGGTTCAGGGGGTACATGTGCAGATTTGTTACATGGGAAATTGTTAGAGCAAATTGTATGTTGCTGGGGTTTGGTGTACAAATGATTTTGCCACCCAGGTGGTGAGCATAGTAACCAATAGGTTTTGTTTTTGTTTTTTTTTTTTAATTTGGGATGGAGTCTCACTCTGTCGCCCAGGCTGGAGTTGCAGTGGTGCAATCTCAGCTCACTGCAACCTCTGCCTCCCTGGTTTAAGTGATTCTCCTGCCTCAGCCTCCTGAGTAGCTGAGACTGCAGGTGCCCACCACCACACCCAGATAATTTTTGTATTTTTAGTAGAGATGGGGTTCCACCATATTGGCCAGGCTGGTCTCGAACTC
The DNA here is from genome assembly GCF_009828535.3 of Hylobates moloch. Taxonomy (NCBI): domain Eukaryota; kingdom Metazoa; phylum Chordata; class Mammalia; order Primates; family Hylobatidae; genus Hylobates; species Hylobates moloch. Next base: position 97,466,416 of record NW_026652285.1, read on the forward strand.
CTGACCTCAAGTGATCCATCCGCCTCGGCCTCCCAAAGTGCTGGGATTACAGTCATGAGCCATTGCTCCTGGCCTAAATCATGGAACATTTTAAACAAATACAAGAGATGGTGGTATCATGAACCCAGTGTACCCATCACTCAGCTTCAGGAGTTAGACCCACATGGCCAGCTTTGTTTCATCTGTTCTCCTACCCACTACCCTCTTCTCTCCCCTCATTATGTTTAGGCAAGTTCCAGACATTATTTTATTTGTAATTATTTTATGATATATCTTTAAAAGGTAACTTTTATTAGTAACTTTTTTTCCAGTTTTTTTTCATGCCCTGAAGTAGAATTATTCTTTTATTAGGTTTAATCCAAAGTAGTGAAGCCTTTTGAACTTGAGTGTTTTTAACACAGATGTATAATAATGTTTAATACTTTCGATTTGTATTTTTAAGTAGTGTAAATAGATTTCTTAATTGGTTTTGCATTACTTTGTTCCAGATGCCAAAGTAGTATTGTTCTTGGCTGTTAGCTGTATTTGCGCAATAAGCTGTATTTGCCGTTGAGTGAGTGCTATAAAGATGTGTATTTTCCTATGAATATATTTTATTGCCCTGAATAGTGACTAATATGCTGGAAGAAAAAATATTTGGCCAGCATAACATTCTGTGGTTAAACTCTCAGTGTTTTTAATCCTTGTAGGGCTATAAATTTTAGAACGATATTAAGGACCCCTGTAAAATTTGCTGAAAAATCAAAGCTAAAGCTGTTGAAATTACTTGACTTAATGATGTGTGTTTTCTCTATGGAGAGTCAAAGGTGAACTGGAGGAAACTGGTGAAAAGGGTATTGTGCCATTGTGACCAAAGTAGGAACTTTGTATTTTTAGTGGTGTGCTTGATTGAAGTTATTCTTACTTTGGCCTCTTTCTTGTAGGTAGAGAGTAGTTTGGTGTTTTTTTTTGTTTTTTTTTTGAGTCAAAGTCCCAAAATGACACGGCCATTTTTATTTTTGAGACAAGGTCTCACTCACATTGACCAGGTTGGAGGGCAATGGCATGACCTCGGCTCACTGCAGTCTCTGCACCCCCTGCAACCTCTGCCTCCTGGGTTCTTGTGCCTCAGCTTCCCAAGTAGCTGAGACTACCGGTGCACGCCACCACACCTGGCTAATTTTTGTATTTTTAGTAGAGATGGGGTTTCGCCATGTTGGCCAGGCTGGTCTTGAACTCCTGCCCTCAAGTGATCTGCCTGCCTCAGCCTCCCGAAGTGCTGGGATTACAGGTGTGAGCCACTGCGCCCAGCCAAGAGATTTTGTTAGCTTATGTTTGGCTTTTCTCCACTATCACTGCACTTTCCACCAGGATCTTTGTTAACCCTTTGCTTCCCACTGGTTATACAGGTGCTGCAGCAGAGAACATGTTAGGCAGTTTGCTGTGCCTCCCAGGTTCAGGGTCAGTGCTTCTTGACCCCTGCACTGGTTCTACCATATCAGAGACAACAAGCGAAGCTTGGAGTGTAGAGGTATTGCCAAGTGACTCAGGTTAGTATGCTATCATTGTTTCCTTTTTCATTTACACAGAAGTTTTAATTAAATGCAAGGTATTCCAACTTCTGTATTATGTATATTTTGTCAAATACACTTTTTTTTTTTTTTTTTTTTTTTTAATGGAGATGGAGTCTTGCTCTTTCACCCAGGCTGGAGTGCAGTGGCGCGATCCCAGCTTACTGCAACCTCTGCCTCCTGGGTTCAAGCAATCTTCTCGCCTCAGCCTCCTGAGTAGCTGGGATTACAGACATGCCCCACCATGCTGGGTAATTTTTGTATTTTTAGAGAGACGGGGTTTCACCATGTTGGCCAGGCTGATCTTCAACCCCTGACCTCAGGTGATCTGCCCACCTCGGCCTCCCGAAGTGCTGGAATTACAGGCATGAGCCATCGTGCCCAGCCAGTTATACATTTGACAAAGATGAGGTGATCACATTGCTAAGAATGTCAAATGGAAAATTAGTTTAGGGCATTTTCTGTCCATTAAGGGAAAATGCTCTGTTAGATAGCATAGACTGTGATGGCAGGTGCTTTCAGACTCTGTGTTGAGTTATTTTGAAAGCAGTTTTCTGTAATTATCAGAGTCTGTGTGAGTCATTGAATTTAGTATCTCCCGCAAACTCATGACGGGATAAGAGTAGCAACACAGTTCAAACTGAGTGCTTGCTTGGTAAACACGTTTGGATTTATCACAGAGGAGAACTTGACTCTAAAACATGTTTAATGTGTTTTTGAAATACGTTGAAATTGAGATTCTGTAATCCTGAGGATTTTTTTTTTGTGCAGGTTATTATAAATGTATATAAAGTGTTTTGTACTTTGTCTTTTCATATGCATTGCATTTTTTTTCTGATTATGAAGACACATCTTTGCCTTCAACTAAATGTCAACTACTAGAATGTAAATATAAGTAACTACGTATCTGCATTACGTTCTGTTGATTTACTTGGTTCAAGAATTATTAAGTGATCCTGATATGTGTTTTATAATTTTTTTTTTTTTTTTTTTTTGAGATGGAGTCTCACTCTGTCACCCAGGTTGGAGTGCAGTGGTGCGATCACGGCTCAATGCAGCCTCCGCCTCCTGGGTTCAAGTGATTCTTTTGCCTCAGCCTCCCAAGTAGCTGGGATTACAGGCACCTGCCACCACGCTCAGCTAGTTTTTGTATTTTTAGTAGAGATGGGATTTCACCATGTTGGCCATGCTGGTCTCGAACTCCTGACCTCAGGTGATCTGCCGGCCTCGACCTTACAGGTGTGAGCTACCACAGCTGGCCTGTTTTATAATGTTAAAGCATTCAGATATGCTAGCGTTGTTTGAAGACCAGTTGGGGACAATAGGATTAGCTAACCAGCTGTTGAGTATTCATAGGAGTTACTTTTTAGGAAGTGGTTGATTTAATACCAGGCTATTCCATACTCTCTTGTCCAGTTCACATGTTAATCAATAGCATACTCTGTGACATTAGTGATCTAGAACCACGTTTTCATCTTTGCACAGTGAACTGGCTTATATTGGGATGAAAATCACAACTTTGACTTCTTTAACACTTAATCTAACTAGCATTAACTAGCCCAGACTTACACATGTATTTGCACTGATTTCATTCATGCCCTGGTAGCTTGTTTATCTGGGTCACAAAAGCTGAAATTGTGGTGTGCTAACAGAATCACAAATGTAACATACCTCTTATCTTCTTTTTAGAGGCCCCAGACCTAAAGCAGGAGGAGCGTCTACAAGAACTGGAGAGCTGTTCTGGACTGGGTAGCACATCTGATGATACGGATGTCAGGGAGGTCAGTTCCCGCCCCAGCACACCAGGCCTCAGTGTTGTGTCCGGTATGTCTGTCTTGTTTTAAGGAGTAGGAATTTGAAGGTGTTCACCCCCTACCCCCTCCTATTTATAAAGCTGATATAAAGAGATATGTTATATTTAAGAGCTGAGTAATTTCCAGGAAACAAACTTATTTCCATTGCACCTGAAATCTTTGAGAACTTAATGTGTGGCTTTATGGAGCCTGTTGAAGTAATTGGTAAACAATCTCTCTACAACTGTTTCTGTTCTTAGTAGCCTGTCTTACTTTAGAATTGTATGATTCTGATCATGTTGTGTAAAGCAAGGTAAGTATATTTAAGCAGTAGTACCATAAAGGATATAATACTAAACTCACATGTATAGAACTGGGACACAAAATTCGAGAATGTTTCAATTTCTCCAAATTTCATATACTTTTTGTGTGGTTATTTTGTTCTTCTTCCTGTTTATTTTTTACTATTGTTTTTTAAAGGCATAAGTGCAACCTCTGAGGATATTCCCAATAAGATTGAAGACCTGAGATCTGAGTGCAGCTCTGATTTTGGGGGTAAAGATTCTGTCACTAGTCCAGACATGGATGAAATAACTCACGGTAAGATGGGGAAATGAGGATGACTTAAAAAATGACCACATCTGTGGTTGAAACTGGCACTGTGACACATTGCTGGTGACAGCATCTATTGGTATAGCACTTTAGGACATACTTTGTCGATATCTATTTAAGGCCTTAAATGTTCACATTCTAAATTTAGTCAGGTTAGTTCCACTTCTAGGTGTCAGTCATAATGAAAAAATTCCATGTATAGAGAAAGTCCTTAGCACAAAGATGTTCTTTATAACGTTTTGTATTGGCAGAAAATTAGAAATAACTTAAAAAATTGAAAAGTGGAATGGCTAAATAATTTTGATGTAACCGCTTATTGGAATTTATGTAGCTATTTTAAAATGCATTAAGGAATATGAAATGACTTAGAGAAAAAACTAGAACATACTACATGGAATTTATTTTGTAGAATTTTACACACAAAATAATAAAACTTCTTTTTGTTTTTTTTTTTGAGACGGAGTCTTGTTCTGTCACCCAGGCTGGAGTGCAGTGGCACGATCTTGGCTCACTGCACCTCCGCCTCCTGGGTCTCCTGGGTTCGAGCCATTCTCCTGCCTCAGCCTCCCCAGTAGCTTGGATTACAGGCACCCACCACCATGCCCAGCTAATTTTTTTTTTTTTTTTGAGACGGAGTCTCGCTCTGTCGCCCAGGCTGGAGTGCAGTGGCGCAATCTCGGCTCACTGCAAGCTCCGCCTCCCGGGTTCACGCCATTCTCCTGCCTCAGCCTCTCCGAGTAGCTGGGACTACCGGCGCCCACCACCACGCCCGGCTAATTTTTTTGTATTTTTAGTAGAGACGGGGTTTCACCGTGGTCTCGATCTCCTGACCTCATGATCCGCCCGCCTCGGCCTCCCAAAGTGCTGGGATTACAAGCGTGAGCCACCGCGCCTGGCCTGCCCAGCTAATTTTTGTATATTTAGTAGAGACGGGGGTTTCACCACATTGGCCAGGCTGGTCTCGAACTCCTGACCTCGTGATCCACCCACCTCAGCCTCCCAAAGTGCTGGGAGTACAGGCGTGAGCCACCGCACCCAGCCAGTAAAACATTTTTAAAAAACCTGTGCATGAAGTAAGTACTGGAAATATTAGAATGCTAGCAGTGGTTTTATATATTGGGTGGTAGGTGTTGAGGTACCTTTTCTCTTTTTTTTTTTTTGAGACAGAGTTTTGCTCTTGTTGCCCGGGCTGGAGTGCAATGGCACAATCTTGGCTCACCGCAACCTCTGTCTCCCAGGTTCAAATGATTCTCCTGCCTCAGCCTCCCAAGTAGCTGGGATTACAGGCATGCACCACCACGCCTGGCTAATTTTGTATTTTTAGTAGAGACAGGGTTTCTCCATGTTGGTCAGGCGGTTCTGGAACCCCCAATCTCAGGTGATCTGCCTGCCTCAGCCTCCCAAAGTGCTGGGATTACAGGCATGAGCCACCGCACTCTGCGAGGTACTTTTTCTATTTTTACAATTTTTTTTGTTCTAAACCAGGGTTTTTTAACCTTAACACTATTGACATTTTGGGCTGGGAATTTCTTTGTTGTGGGGGCCTGTCCTGTGCATTTTAGGAGGTTTAAGCATCTCTGGCCCTTACCAGTAGCATATGCCCTTTACCCCCTGGGGTTGTGACAACGAAAAATGTCTCTAGACCTTGCCAAACGATCTCTTGGGGGGCAAAATAGCCACCAATCAAGAACCACTTTTCTAAACCAGCAGTCTCAAAGCATGGTCACCATGGACCACTGAGGTCCTAAGACCCTTTGAGGAAGGAGGGTAGATGAAGTCACAACTGTTTTCATAAAAATCAAAGTTACTGTCCATTTTCACTGTGTTGACATTTGTACTTATGGTGCATAGGCAAAGTGGATAAAATTTGCTGGGGCCCCAGCAGGATGCAAGGGTACCACACTGTATTCTTCACTCACAGTTAAAAAAAAAAAAAAAAAAAAAAAGTTTTACTTAGGAATGTCTTTGGGCTGGGCGCGGTGGCTCACACCTATAATCCCAGCACTTTGGGAGGCCGAGGCAGGTGGATCACGAGGTCAGGGGTTCGAGACCAGCCTGACCAACATGGTGAAACCCCGTCTCTACTAAAAATACAAAAAAATTCACTGGGCGTGGTGGCGGGCACCTGTAATCCCAGCTACTCAGGAGGCTGAGGCAGGAGAATTGCTTGAACCTGGGAGGCGGAGCTTGCAGTGAGCTGAGATTGCGCCACTGCACTCCAGCCTGGGTGGCAGAGCGAGACTTGATCTCAAAAAAAAAAAAAAGGAATGTCTTTGATGAAGGAATAAAAATTACTTAATCACATCTCAATCTTTGACTATACACCTTTTTAATATTCTGTGTGAAGAAATAGGAAGCACCCATATTGCATTTTCACCACATTCTGAGATATGATGAGATGTCTCAAGAAGCACTTATGTGATTATTTGAGTTGTTAGCTGAACTAGCCAATGTTTCCCCTTATTTTTATTTCGTTTTTCATGAAATATTATTTTTACTTGAAAGAATGACAGATAAACTGTATTTCTTATGAATACGTAGTTGGGTATTTGGCAGACATCTCAAAAATTAACAAAGTGTGGCCAGGTGCGTTGGCTCACACCTGTAATCCCAGCACTTTGGGAGGCTGAGGCTGGAGGATTCCTTGAGCCCAGGAGTTCGACACCATCCTAGGCAACATGGTGAGACCTCGTCTCTACAAAAATAAAAAAATAAAAAAATTAGCCAGATGTGGTGGTGCATGCCTGTGGTCCCATCTTTAAAAAAAAAAAAATTAACAAAATGATCCTGTTACTTAGACAAGCTACTAATAGAGTGGAGTTTGTTGCCAGTGATGAAATTCAAACTTTTGGACAAAAATTAGAATTTTGGAAACGTGTGTCTACCTGCATGAGTTTGACAGCTTCCTGTTGTTTAAAGACTTTTATGGTGAGATTGGTGGTGATATGAAAAATGTGAATTTAACAGAGGACAAAAAGTTCATTGATTTGGTTTCAAATTCTACCTTGTAGCTATCCTTTAAAAAACTATACTTCTCAAGATGTGGTAGAGTATCAAAGAATAATATCCACAATTTTCTGAAAAGGCTACTAACATATTGTTCCTTTTCCAACTACATGTCCGTGTGAGGCCAGATTTTCTTTATATACTTCAGCCAAAACAACATTTTCAACACATTGAAGCAGAAGCAGACATGAGAATCCAGCTGTCTTCTAGTAAGCTGTACATTAAAGATACTTGCAAAAAACGTGTCATTCTCTTCATTTTTTATTTTGGAAAATAATAGTTTTTTTTTTTAAATGCTTTTTTGTGTTACCATTAAATTTTTTTCTTATTTTAAAAAAATGGGGCTGGGCGTGGTGGCTCACGCCTGTAATCCCAGCACTTTGGGAGGCCGAGGCAGGCGGATTACGAGGTCAGGAGATCGAGACCATCCTGGCCAACATGGTGGAACCCCATCTCTACTAAAAATACAAAAAATTAGCTGGGTGTGGTGGCGTGTGCCTGTAATGCCAGCTACTTGGGAGGCTGAGCCAGGAGAATCGCTTGAACCCAGGAGATGGAGGTTGCAGTGAGCTGAGATCACACCACTGCACTCCACCCTGGTGACAGAATGAGACTGTGTCTCAAAAAAACAAAAAAAAGGACAGCCTCCCAAGTAG
>NW_026652285.1:97479032-97554842 GCF_009828535.3 Hylobates moloch
TCAAAAGATATAGCTTCAGACCAAAAAAAAACCACAAAAAATAGCTTCAGACTAAAAACATTTAGATTAATAATTTTTTTATGTTTGAAATTTCCATCCTCTGCATACTTACCTATTTTAAAGTTATTTGCTGAGAGCAGTGTTAGAACTTCAAGATTTACAGCCTTTTATTTGTACCCTGTCTGTACAGAGTATTGCCCCTATGTTTATAATTTATTTATTTATTTTTTAATTTTTAGTTCTTGTAAATTTTTGTAGAGACCAGGTCTCACCATCTTGCCCAGACTGGTCTTGAACTCCTGGGCTCAAGCAGCCATCCCTCCTTGGCCTCCCAAAGCACTGGGATTAAAGGCATGAACCCCTACGCCTGGCCTGCCCCCTATATTTTCAGATGAGGGGAAGACGAGGCTCAGGGAAGCTGTGACATTCTGAAAACATTGATGGTTTAGGTCTTCCGGCTTTGTTCTCTTTGCATGAACCATACTAGCATTTGGCCATTAGAAGTAACAGGCATGTAGATGCCAGACCACTTAAATGTAAAGAAAATCTGTTTATGAAGATACTCATAAAAACAGAAAATGAATTGGAAGTAATCATAATTTGATTTTTTTTTTTTCTGGTATGCCTCTCAAGTTCTAATGGATCAAAAAAGGAACCATCAAAGAGTACTTAAAACCCTTTAAACTGTGTTGAGACCGTCTGTCCTGCATTCTGGCTTGGTCTCACAGTTTTCCTCCTGTTTTAGGTGCCCACCAGCTGACCTCTCCTCCTTCTCAGTCAGAGTCTCTGCTGGCCATGTTTGATCCACTGTCTTCACATGAAGGTAAACCAGCGAAATGAACTTTTTCACTTATGTCATAGACGAGGAGGAAACCAAATCCCCTTGTTAATGCCTTTGTTAGATATGTCTCAGTTACAAAACTTTTTTTTCCTGTGTTGCAGGGGCTTCCGCTGTGGTAAGGCCAAAGGTTCACTATGCTAGGCCATCGCATCCACCACCAGATCCCCCAATCCTGGAAGGAGCTGTGGGAGGAAATGAGGCCAGGTTGCCAAACTTTGGTTCCCATGTTTTAACTCCAGCTGAAATGGAGGCATTCAAGCAAAGGCATTCTTACCCTGAGAGACTAGTTCGAAGCAGGAGCTCTGATATAGTATCTTCTGTCCGGAGGCCCATGAGTGACCCCAGCTGGAACCGGCGTCCAGGAAATGAAGAGCGAGAACTCCCTCCAGCTGCAGCCATTGGTGCTACTTCTTTGGTGGCTGCACCTCATTCATCATCTTCATCCCCGAGTAAGGACTCCTCAAGAGGAGAGGTATGGGACATAGGCCGTGAAAAAGAATTATGTTCTGCCTGCCTAGTTCCCTTGATATCTGAAATTAACATGGAATGTATAAATCTAGGATTACAGATAGAGAGTAGTCATGATTAAAGATGATTTGTCAATCTGTGTGCCCACAACGATAACCACAGGAAACCTGTACAACTTTGGTTTTGTAGTGATACTATCTTGCATTTTTATGACACTTTTAGCTTCTCCAAGCAATTTTGTATCTGATTTTATTTAAACATTATAATATCCTTCTGAGATGTTAGATGAGTTGTTTTTTGTTTTTTGAGATGGAGTCACACTCTGTCGCCCAGGCTTTAGTACAGTTGCGTGATCTTGGCTTACTGCCACCTCCGCCTCCCAGGTTCAAGTGATTCCTCTGCCTCAGCCTCCTGAGTAGGTGGGACTACAGGCATGCACCACCACGCCCGGCTAATTTTTTGCATTTTAGTAAAGATGGGGTTTCACCATGTTGGCAAGGATGGTTTTGATCTCCTGACCTCGTGATCCGCCTACCTTGGCCTCCCAGAGTTGCTGGGATTACAGGCATGAGCCACCGCACCTGGCCCCATGAGTATTTTTTATTTTAAACAATTATAAAGTTACAAACAAGTTGGAAGTACAATAAAAGAACACTTCCTCCCCATTTGCGAGCAAGTTGCCAACCTGATGCTCCAGTACCCCTAAACACTTCAGTGTAAGTTTCCTACAAATAAACATTCTCCTACACCTCACGGTACAACCATCAACTTCAGCACATGAATATTGATACATTACTACCAGCTACTTACCACACCCCATTCATGTGTCCCAGTTGTCCCTGTAACATTTTTTATAGTAAAAAGATTCTATTCAGAATCACAGACTGCTTTTAGTTGTCATGCCTTTTTAGTCTCCTTCAGTCTAGAACAGTTCCTCAGTTTTTTCTTGACTCATATGACCTGGACACTCTTGAAATTTACCGGCCATTTGTTTTCTCGAATGTTCCTAAGGTTAGGTTTGTTTGATGTTTTCTTGTGATTAGACTGAGGTTATTCATCTTTGGCAGGAATATCACTGAAATGACATTTTTTTTCATTGCACTTTGTCAGGTAGCACAGTTTTAATTTGTCCCATTTCTACAGTGTTCATTTGGATAATTTGAGGAAATGTTGTCTTCCAGGCTTTGCCACTGTAAAGTTACTCTTTTCCCTTTATAAGTATTTGGGGGGAGAGGGTACTTTAAAAATATGTAACTATCCTGTTCTCCATCAAATTTTTAAGTTACTTATTATATCTGTGGTCTCATGGTTTTCTGTCTTTTAAAAAAATTTGTGTGTGTGTGTGTATATTTTTTTTTGTTGTTGTTTGTTTGTTTTAGATAGGGTCTTGTTTTATCACCCATGCTGGAGTGCAGTGGTGCCAACACTGCTCATTGCAGCCTTAACCTCCCAGGCTCAGGCTATCCTTCTGCTTCGGCCTCCCGAGTAGCTGGGAGTATAGGTATGCACCACATGCCTGGCTAATTTTTTTGTTTGTTTGTTTTGTAGAGATGGGGACTCACTATGTTGCCCAGGTGCTTGTCTTGAACTCTTGGGCTCAAGCAGTCCTCCCACCCCAGCCTCCCAAGTGTGGGATTACAGGCATGAGCCACCCACAGTGCCTGGCCCAGTTTTCTGTCTTGGTTAGGGTTCGTCACTATTACTTATTTTGAAGCCCAGTTGTCCCTAATTGGGCCAGTGAGAGCCCCCTCAGGCTGTCTCCTGAGTTCTTTTGATGCACTGCTATTATTCTTTGAGCATATCTTTACTTTCTGGCAAAAGATGTTACAAGCAGATACTGTACTTTGTCCTAGTTAGCTCTTTCTCCAAGTACCCTTATTTCTTTTAATGAAAAATGCTTTTTTGGAAATTGAGATCTGGATACAGTGTTTATTTGCTGTAGGAGTGTTGCTGCTCCCAGGACTACTCAGTGAATAGAGCTAGGGAGTGTGTGTGTTACACACACGTTTACCTGTGTATTTCATTTATCTACCTTTCTCCATAAATAAGACCATGAACTTACACTGACACATTCAATTCTAGAACAAACACAACAGAGTTCGTTTCATCTTTTTTCCTTTCCAAATTTGTAACTCATTTCTCCAACAGTGAGAAATCTACTTTCACTATTCTTCATGTGCATATTTATTCCATCAGTTCTCCTGTATGTATTCAATTTCTTATCCCCACTGTTAAATTAACTCTTCCCTGGCACAGATGCCCTCATCTCTCTGCTAGGGTTCTGGTAATTCTTTATCCCAGGTATGTAGATGAAAATGGAAATTAAGTGATTTGTCCATGGTCACATGATAGGCTATTAAAGGAATTACAGTCCCTGTCCTTTGGCATGTTTTTTGTTTGTTTTTGAGATGGAATCTCACTCTGTCGCCCAGGCTGTAGTGCAGTGGTGCGATCTCGGGTCACCGCAACCTCCGCCTCCCGTGTTCAAGTGATTCTCCTACCTCAGCCTCCCAAGTTGCTGGGATTATAGGCGAGCACCACCACGCCCTGCTAATTTTTGTATTTTTAGTAGAGATGAGGTTTCACCATGTTGGCCAGGCTGTTCTTGAGCTCCTGGCTTCAGGTGATCCACCCACCTCGGCCTTCCAAAGTGCTGGGATTACAGGCGTGAGTCACTGTGCCCAGCTCCTTTGGCATGTTTTAATGATAATATAATTGGTGATCAAAACATGAACTTTGAAGTTGCTTAGGTCTAGGTTTGAGTCCTCAGCTGTGCCACATATAGGCTGTGTAACTTTGAGGAAGAGGGAGAGGTAACCTTTTTTTAGTCTCATATTTTTTATCGATAAAAAAGGCCGAATATAGGACCTATCTCTGAGGTTACTGTAAAGATTAAATCAGATGATACATATCCTTACTGTGCTCAGCACATAGTACACACTTGGTTTTATTATTATTAATAACTACTGCTACCATCTCTACCGCCCTTCTGGAGTTTACTTTTACTGCATTTACTTTTTTCATAAGTATTTATTGAGTGCCTAGTCTATACCAGGCTCTGTATTAAGTCTTCAGTTTATTAAGGCTTCAGTTTATTAACAGTAATGAGATAGTGCCTACCCTCAAGCAGATGACAGTGGTGCTGAAAAGGTAAACTACCTTGCTCCAAAAGTCACCTACGTGGCAGTAAGAGTTGTGCCTTAAGGCAAACAAGACTGGCTTTCTTACTTCACAAACTTACTTAAATCCTTTTTAGCCTGATCAACATAGTAAGACCCTGTCTCTACAAAATAAAAATAAAAAATTAGCTGGGCATGGTGGTGTGTACACCTGTGGTCCTAGCTACTTGGGAGGCTGATATGGGGAGGATCACTTGAGCCAGGGAAGTCGAGGCTGCAGTAAGCTGTGATTGTGCTACTGCACTCCAGCCTGGGCAACAGAATGAGATCCTATCTCAAAACAAACAAAAAGAAATCCTTTTCTTAGTAATTTATCCTGCCATCCAACTCCAAATAAAGCCTCCAACTTTTTCTACAGACTGAAGAACGCAAAGATAGCGATGATGAGAAATCAGACAGGAACAGACCTTGGTGGAGAAAACGTTTTGTTTCAGCCATGCCTAAAGGTAATTTTATAAAATATTAGAACGCTGTATTAGCAATAAGAAGCGAAGCCCCAGAATCTCTTTCAGAGAGCCAATATCTCAACTCCTCTGTAAGACTTGCTGGGCTTAAGTTTCTAGCTACTTTGAGGGTGTAGAAAGTGGTTCCACTCAGATGAATGCTAAGGCAGAGCTTTAGGAATGTTCTTGTTCTTTGCAGGAAGTGATAGTGGTTTCATAAATGGAAGTCATACCTGTCACTATTGTTTAAATATCATATACCATTGAAGTTAAACATATAGAGGACTTCTGACATATATATTGCTATTAATTATTGCAGGAAAATGGGACGTTATTGGTAATTAAACATTGAAAATTCATCCTTTACATTCCTGGAATAAGTTGAAGCTTTTTATGTCTGTGTTCATTGAGAATGTTTATACTGTAAATATCAGTGAGTGTTTATTTTGGAAGGTAGCTGTATAAAATTGTTTACTTTTTTGGTGAACAGCCTGGCATCATTTGAGTTGGCAAAAGCATCTCTTCCTGAAAGAAGAGATCATCCAGGAGTAAAGCTAGAAACTTCTTCCAAAGGCCTCTTCTCAGCATGGTGGCACTCAGGAACTCTGGGGAGAGCTGCTTTCACGCCATACTCAAGCGCTTGATGAGGAGGAGAGAATGAAGCTAGGAGTTTTGAATGTGTTGTTTTTGAGCAGAGGTTAAGAGTCAGTGGTTTTGATTTTAGTCCCAATGGATTCCTGTTAAATTATTCTTCCTATGACAGATGACTCCAAAGCAGGTTCTGAAAGCTCCTTTAAAAACCTTCATTACTATTTTAAGGATAATTATCAGTCAACACTTGGAATTTCTTAGCTTTTAAACTTTTCAGCCTCCTTTCACTTAGAAATGTTGGCACACCAGTTAACTTCCGAGTAGTGCAGTATGTTATGTGTCACACTACTGACTTTATTTAATTTCCAGCTCCTATACCATTTAGAAAGAAAGAAAAACAAGAAAAAGACAAAGATGATCTGGGGCCTGACAGATTCTCAACACTCACAGGTTTGTAGACCCATGGACTTCCTGGCTCCTTCATTCCCAGAGCACATATTTCATAACACTTTTTCTTGGGTGCCATAAGCGTTGCCTTTTTAGAAGAGTGTGTCTGTATGTACAGTGGGGAGTATGTTCTTCATAGCTCTGTGGTTTCCAGTTGGTGGCCACAGTAAACCTGTGTGCTCTTCCTGCAGACTGCCACCACCATCATCATCCTCATTATCATAACTCCGTTTATGATGAGGCCCCTGATCCTGAGCCTCTAGGCATACCCTACAACTCGACATCTAGTGGGATGATGACACACAGTGCCTTTTAGGAAAGTGTGGTGACAGTTTTGGTGCTGTGCATGCTGTATCTTTGGATCATTGATTGAATAGTTTTCTCTAACATTGATCGTAGAATTCTACATTTATTTTCATCTACAGTTTGTTCTTCATTATTCAGGATCACAGTGAAATTCTGTTTTACCTAATCGTTTCCTTTTTTGTGATAAAGTGTTTGTTCAAACAGTATCATAAATGCCAACCATTATAATGAAAGTTTTAAAAACTTTACTAATTTTTTACAGCTTGAACCATTTTAACATTGCCATCTGACCCAAGGGAAATACAGCTGGGGGTTGGGTTTTTACCTGATTAAGCGTTTGTATTTCTGCAGCTGCTTTTTGGCACATTATGAATGAGCACCCTAAAAGGAGAGTTTGAGAGTAGTGTTAATGACCCAGCTTTGGGTTTGATAGTTGTGTATTGTTTCCAGTGGCTATAGAGCATCTTAAGCAAGTTTGTTCAACCCACGGACTGCAGACCACAGGCAGCCCAAGGCAGCAGGACAGCTTTGAATGCAGCCCAACACAAATTCGTAAACTTCCTTAAAACAGTATGAGATTTATGCAGGAACCCTTTTTTTTTTTTTTTAAAGCTCATCAGCTATCATTAGGGTTAGTGTATTTTATGTGTGGCCCAATACAATTCTTCTTCTTCCAATGTGGCCCAGGGAAGCCAAAAGATTGAACACCCCTGGTCTAGAGGGAAGTTCATTCTGACCTCTTTTTTTTTTTATTTTGAATTGTTTTCCTACTAAGTGAAAATGCAAATTTTTTTTTCATTAAACAATTTTATTTAAAAATGGGATAGATAATAGGATAAGAACATCCTCATCAAAGAGTTCAGCATTACAGGTAGAATCCCATTTTATTGCCTATTATTCTAATGGTTAGTTCCCTATATTTATATGTATTTCCATATCCTAGCATATAAGTCCTTGCTTTATTTGGAATGGTGATTTCCCCAGAATAAAGGGTTTTGAACAGCAGGAGATGTGCTTACAGGCCACAGTTCCCTGCTGAGAGCAGCTAAGCCTGTCCTGTTCAATCAGTAAATACTTGTTGACCATGTGACTCATGCCAGGCACTGTGCTAAAGTGTTGTGGGTATTAAGTCAAATCACACATGACTCTTTAGGACCTTCCAGTCTGATTGGGAAGAGCTGGAAAGACATTGTCCTTTTGGCAAAATATTTCTGTATCCTTAAGACATGTTCCTAATGTTAGAAGCGTTTACAAAGTGAATTACTCTTAATGACATCTCATGTTTTTAAAATGTTGAATCAACAATTTTGAAGAAGTTATAAATTATTATTATGGTTTGTTTGTTTGAAGGAGTTATATTTTGCTTACCCTCTTTAAGCAATATATTTTTCTTGGTTCTTGATACTGGAACTAGAAGCTAAGTAGAGTAGAATAAGTCTTTTTCATAAAGTTATTTATTTTCTTTGGCTGTGATTCAAGCAGGTTAGCTTCCTTACTGGTCCAGAAATTTCTACGCAGTCCTTATTAATGACTCATTGAAAGTTATCATTAAACCAATTTAAAAATGTTATAGGAGGAAATTTCCTAGCAGTCTGTTCATAATTCTGTGACCCTAACTACTGTTCTTTTCCTGTTATCTCCTAATCTTTTTCCATATGTGTACATGGCTTTTTCTTGACTGAATTAGATTATACATGTGACTTTGTATTCTTCTTTTACCAAGTTATTTTATAAAACCTCCCCCAATTTCTAGACATAGTTGGGTTTTAAATCATTTTTATTAGCTATAAAATAATCTCTCATGGTTTTACTGCAGTGTAAACGTTCTCTTACTAATGGCTATTTAAATTGTTCCCAATTTTTTATTATGAAAATATTACAGATTTATATATATTGCATTTTTTTGTTTAATTATTCTCTGGGGGTAAAATTTTTAAGAACAGTGTTAATAGAAATAAAGATTATAAGCAACATTGTGGCTCTCACTGTGTTTGGCCATAATGTATTGTATTGTCCCTTTTCCAGACCTCTCAACAGCACTGAAAGTAATAACCAACTGGGTGAGGTGGGGCATGCCTGTTATCCCAGCTCTTTTTGGGAGGCCAAAGTGAGAGGATTGCTGGAGGCCAGGAGTTTGAGGTTACATTAAGCTATGTGCCACTGCACTCCAGCCTGGGTGACAGAGCAAGACCTTGTTTCTATTAAAAAAAAAAAAAAAAAAAAAAAAGGCAGTAGCCAAAACGTACTTCCCCTTCAAAACAAGATTCTGTGATGATAAATGCTTTATCAGTTTACATTTGGAGACAGATCAGATTTTATTAAGAATCTCTTATGAATTTCAAATACTGTTACAGCAAAAATACTAAATTACTTTGGAAATCCTCTCTATATACAATTGTCCTTCAGCATACTCAGGGAATTGGTTCCAGGACTCTTGACCCCCACCTCATACCCTAATCCGTGCATTCTGGAGTCCTGCAGTTGGCCCTGTGGAAACTGTGTATGTGAAAAGTTGGCCTTCCCTATATGCTTCTTTCACAGCTCTCTGTGAAATATAGTATTTTCTTTTTCTTTTCTCTCTCTCTCTTTTTTTTTTTTTTTGAGACAGTGTCTTGCCCTGCTGCCCAGGATGGAGTGCAGTGGCATGATCTCGGCTCACAGCAATCTCTATCTCCTGGGTTCAAGCAATTCTCCTGCCTCAGCCTCCCAAGTAGGTGGGATTATAGGCATGCGCCACCATGTCCAGCTAATTTTTGTATTTTTATTAGAGTTGGGGTTTCGCCATGTTGGCCAGGCTGGTCTCGAACTCCTGACCGTGGGTGATCTGCCCGCATTGGCCTCCAAAGTGCTAGGATTACAGGCGTGAGCCACTGTGCCCAGCCTAATGCAGTATCTTCAATCTACATTTGATTGCAAAAAACTGTGTATAAATGGACCTGTGCAGTTCAAACCCATGTTGTTCAAGGGTCAACTGCAGTTTACTACAATTTCACGGAGACATGAAGACCATATATTTGTTTCATGAAAACAAAAGAAGAGCCTGTGAGCATGCTACTTAACCTGTCTATGTCTTGATTTCGTCTTCTGTAAAATGAGGATGATAACAACATTTCTCTATAAGGTTGTTTGATCAGTAATTGAGATAATCTCTATAAGGTGCTTAGCACAGTTCCTGGCATGTGGTAAGTGCTCAATAAATGTTAGCTGCTATTAGCTGCTGGGAACACACACATGAAGACACACACACAAAATATGTATATATACACATATATGTGTGTGCGTATGTATATATATATAAAATCTAGTGATTTTGATGTGTTTTTATAATTTTTAGAAAATGGGATTCTACCAGAATGTGAACATTTATGGTCACCTGCCTGGCCTAGGTCTAACCCAGGAGTTTGTGTTTCACTATGGAACTTTGTCCTGTAGATCTATAGCAATCCCTTGCTTTAACAACCCAGTTGTTAAAGATTAGATTCCACTATGTTAGATTCCAGGATAATATTTTTGATGTGCTGATTTTGACAGAGTAATGGTCCTGTCAGTAAACAGTGCTGCATTTGTGATTGTGGTAAGTTTTTTCTCTGTGCATCCCAGGTACAATTCCAGCACTCCCTAAGAATGTCTAGATTCTCTAGGAGTGCCTCTTACATCATTGCATGCACAAAAGTGCTCTATTCCAGCAAGAGCACTGTCATGGTGAGATCTAGTGAGATAGAATATGAATATTGTTAGTTTTCAAATGCGTGAAGAGAGATTCATAAAGGAAGAATGGAAAAGGACATTTGTTATTATTTAAAGAGGTTTAAGTCTAAATTTGAATAGTTTTTTTTCCTCCTTCAGCATAGAGATGTCTGAATAAATGAAGTCTGCATGTAAAAATGCACTGTTGGAAGTTCTGTTAGCATGAATTGCTGATAACAGTGATTTGAGTGCAAACACTTTAGAAATCCGTCATCCAGTCTGCCCTGAACTTTGGCACTGTCATTCTGGTGATGATGAGAAGGTGGAGCTACTCTTCCCAATTTCCTGCTTTGGCAAGGCTCTCAGACCTAGAAATGGGATGAGTAGCCAGCTGCATGGTGCCTCTTAACATTGAGATATGTGCTCTTTTTAAGTCTTACCTCCTAATCCGCCTTTGGGATTATGCTACTGGTATCATACTAACATCAGAGTTGGTACAAACCAAAGGGGCTAATTCTCTCACTCTCCTTTCCCTTGCAGATGATCCCAGCCCTAGACTCAGTGCACAAGCTCAGGTGGCTGAGGATATTCTGGACAAATACAGGAATGCCATTAAACGGACCAGCCCCGGTGATGGAGCAATGGCAAACTATGAAAGTACAGGTGATAATCATGACAGAGATTTGAGTAGTAAACTTTTATATCATAGTGATAAAGGTAATCTGAATTTAAGTGGCCTTTAAAAGAAAGAATAGCTAAGGGAATCAGTTTACTACCTCAGAATTACAGACTGCCTAAACAAATGTTTAAATTGATGTCCTTCTCTGGATTCTCCCACTAGCCCTGGGTACCCCTGAATATTCAAGTGCCTTAGAGTTGTCCTCCTTTGCATCTGGAGTGACTGGCCCGGAGTTGGGGCATATTTTAATGGGAGGAGGTTCTTTTTCAATGTCTACAGCTTTGTAATTTTATCCAGTTATGCACTCTCAATATAGCTGTGGAAGCAGACTATTGGGACAAATTATCCATTGTCACCTGGTACTTATTTTAAAGGATTCTGTTTTCCTCAAAATAGAATACCGAATAGCTTTCAGAAAAATGAGATATAGTCCCCAAGATAAATGAAGACAAAAAGTGTATAAAAGCATAAATAGGGGCTGAGCACGGTGGCTCACACCTGTAATCCCAGCACTTTGGGGGCCCGAGGTGGGCAGATCACTTGAGGCCAGGAGTTTGAGGCCAGGAGTTGGAGACCAGCGTGGCCAACATGGCAAAACCCCGTCTCTACCAAAAATACAAAAAATTTGCTGCATGTGGTGGCAGATGCCTGTAATCCTTAGATGGCTGAGGCATAAGAATCGCTTGACTCCAGGAGGCGGAGGTTGCGGTGAGCTGAGATGACGCCACTGCACTCCAGTCTGGGCAACAGAGCAAGACCCTGTCTCAAAAAAAAAAAAAAAGCATAAATAGTATACTGCATAAATATGTGTTTATGCTTATATGCACGTAGAGTATCTCCTGGAAGAATCTCCCAACAAACTGGTAACATGAGTTGGCTCTGAGGAAGACTCCTAGGAAGCCTCAGAGGGAGAGTGGGTGCAAAGGAGAACTTCCTGTATTTTTTTATTTTGAATAGTTTCCAAATAGCAGAAGAATTGAAAGAATAATACAATGAAGGTTCATCTACCCTCTATCTAGACTTAACCAATTCTTGACATTTTGCGACATTCCCCCATATATATAGAGTGTGTGTGTGTATGTATATGTTTTGTTTTTGTTTTTGTTTTTGTTTTTTTGTGAGACAGTCTCATTATGTCACCCAGGCTGGAGTGCAGTGGCACAATCATGGTTTACTGCTGCAGCCTCAACCTTCCCAGGCTAAGGTGATCCTCCCATCTCAGCTTCCTGAGTAGCTGGGACCACAGGCACGTTCCACTGTGCCCAGCTAACTTTTGTATATTTTTGTAGAGACGGGGCTTCACCATGTTGCCCAGGCTGGTGTCTCCCTATATTTTTTCCTGAAGCATTTGAAATTATTTCTGAAGAATAAGGGTATTTTCATATATGAACACAATATATTTATTTTATATATATATATATATATATATATTTTTATATTTTTATAGAGGTGAGATCTCGCTATGTTGCCCAGGCTGGTCTTGAAATCCTGAGCTCAAGCGATCTTCCTGCCTCATGCCTGGCCAGACTTTTTATTCTTTTTGATTGTATACATGTGTGTATTGTATTATATGTTCTTTTGTGTGTGTGTATTTTTTTTTGAGACGGAGTCTTACTTTGTTGTCCAGGTTGGAGTACAGTGGCGCAATCTTGGCTCACTGCAACCTCCACCTCCCGGGTTTAAGCAACTCTCCTGCCTCGACCTCCCAAGTAGCTGGGACCACAGGTGTATGCCACCACACGTGGCTGATTTTTGTATTTTTCATAGAGACAGGGTTTCACCATGTTTGTCAGGCTGGTCTTGAACTCCTGAACTCATGTGATCCACCCACCAAAGCCTCCCAAAGTGCTGGGATTACAGGTGCGAGGCACCGCACCCAGCTGTGTATTATATATTCTTGATTAAGACATAAAACCAACTTTGGAAACCACAGATCTGACCTTGTTGCATGTGTGATTTGGTCCCCTGACTCACTCTTGGGTGTAGCAGGAAGACCTCCTGTAGAGAGAATCAGGAGACCTGAACCCATAGTCAACCTTGGCCATTGGCCAACCAAGGAATTTAGAGCAAGCCATTTTCTGACTGGGCAGGAGTCCATGTCTATAAAATGAGGGTATAAAATGATTTTTGAAGCCTCTTTTAGTTCTCTGGTTCAGTGATTCTAAGATGTTAACTTTATTAAGTTAATGTGGACTTTCAGTATTTTGCATTAGTTCATTATTTTGCATTAGTATTGGGATAAGAAGTAAAACCACTCTCTTCTCAGCAACTAGTCTCTTGATACATAATTGTTGCTATTGATAATTCGGTTAAGTATTTGAAGTTTGTTTTTTCTTTCTTTTTTTTCCAGAGAACTCTTATTGTTAGTCAATGGTAATTTATTCTTGAGTTGCTCTGAATACCTACTAGTGCCATAATATTCCAAATGAACCTGGTTATCCATTTCTTGGGGGTGGGTTTTGTTTAGAGGTTATGGGTGATGGTGAAAGTGCACATGATTCTCCCCGTGACGAAGCACTGCAGAACATCTCGGCTGATGATCTCCCAGACTCTGCAAGCCAAGCAGCCCACCCGCAGGATTCAGCTTTCTCTTACAGGTATTTCTTTTATAGGATTTGGGACTTTAGGGTTTGGACTTTTCAGCACCATTGCAGTCACGTCAAGTCAAGTGATGTGTTGAGTCAATAAATGTATAAAGCAGGGAGAGAAAAATGAAATGCTATTTACTAAGAAGACTTTGTTTCAGTTGTAGATGTTATGTATCAAAGGTGTTCATTCAAGGATTTAAAAAACTCGCTGGGTGTGGTGGCTCACGCCTGTAATCCCAGCAATTTAGGAGGCCGAGACAGGTGGATTGCTGGAGCCCAGGAGTTGGAGACCAGCTTGGGCAACATAGTGAAATCCCATCTCTATAAAAAAGAAAAAGGAAAAAAAAAGGAAGAAACGGTTTCTTGTCAGGTAGTGAGCTTATTTTGTGGCATCATCAGCGTTTCTAAAGAGATGTGCCAGGAGGCATTCCAAATCCGGGTGTTGGGGGCTTCTGACTTCTGTGGTCCCTCCCACTCTGCCATAATATGCTTTTCCGATTCTTATAGCACCCGTCATAGAACTCAGTGTATGAAAAAAGGTCAGAAAGGATTTGTTGTTTGATTCTGGTGCTTTAAAGAATGGTCCTTGCCCTGAGCACACCTGGCTCCTTGGGTAGTTAGAAAGCCTGTTCTTTTAAGTGGAGTGTCAGTTAAGAATCATCTTCTTTAAAATGTTTGAAACATTTGAGTCCTAAGGTAACATTAATTTATATAGTAAATATTTGTAAAATGTGACCATATCTGGATAAAGAAATTAATGTATTTTCTACTCATTTTTCAGAGATGCGAAAAAGAAACTGAGGCTTGCTCTTTGCTCTGCGGACTCTGTTGCCTTCCCTGTGCTGACCCATTCAACAAGGAATGGTTTACCAGACCACACAGACCCAGAAGGTAAATTGCTGCAGGATCGTTTAATTTTTCCTATGTTTATGGGTTGCACCATATGAAATTGCCAGTATTCAGCTGTTGAAGCTGTTCAACAATTCCATATGGTTCAACTTAATATGTTTATATTAGTGTCACTTAAGGGCACTTTGATTACTGATGGTTTATTAAAGTATTTTCTAATTGGGAGTGGCAATACAGCTTAGTTCTAATGATACATGACAAAGCAGAATTGACATCCCAAATGCTGAGAGTTAGCTTAATTAAGCACATGGAAATTCTTAATAATAACAGAATTCTTGTATCTTTTATTTAGACAATGAAATTGTATGCTTCTTAAAAGTTCAAATAGCTGAAGCAATTAATTTACAAGATAAGAATCTAATGGCTCAACTTCAAGAAACAATGCGTTGTGTGTGCCGTTTTGATAATAGGACTTGTAGGAAACTGCTGGCTTCGATTGCTGAGGACTACAGGTAATATACCTCACCTGTTCAGCTTTTAAACCTAGTTGTTAGCTGCAAGTATTTTCTTTTTTATCCTTATTTCAGAAATGAATCTAGGCTTCCTACAAAGTGCTTGGCTATATTTTCCTGGATGTAGATTTCTGTGTTACTCTGTTCTCACGCTGCTGATAAAGACATACCCGAGACTAGGCAATTTACCAAAGAAAGAGGTTTATTGGACTTACAGTTCCATGTAGCTGGGAGGCCTCACAATCATGGCGGAAGGTGAAAGGCACATCTCACATGGCAGCAGACGAGAAGAGAGCTTGTGCAGGGAAACCCCCCTTTTTTAAAACCATCAGATCTTGTGAGACTTATTCACTATCATGAGAACAGCACAAGAAAGACCTGTCCCCATTGATTCAATTACCTCCCACTGGGTCCCTCCCACAACACATGGGAATTCAAGATGAGATTTGGGTGGGGACACAGCCAAACCATATCTTTCTGCCCCTTGCTTCTCCCAACTCATGTCCTCACATTTCAAAACCAATCATGCCTTCCCAACAGTTTCCCAAAGTCTTAACTCATTTTAGCATTAACTCAGAAGTCCACAGTCAAAAGTCTCATCTGAGACAAGGCAAGTCCTTTCCACCTATGAACCTGTAAAATCAAAATCAAGTTAGTTACTTCCTGGATACAATGGAGGTGCAGGCATTGGGTAAATACAGCCATTCCAAATGAGAAAAATTGGCAGAAACAAAGGGGCTGCAGGCCCCATCCAAGTCTGAAATCCAGCAGGGCTGTCAAATCTTAAAGCTTCAAAATGAACTCCTTTGACTCCATGTCTCACATCCAGGTCACGCTGATGCAAGAGGTGGGTTCCCATGGTCTTTTTTTTTTTGTTTCCCGAGATGGAATTTCGCTCTTGTTGCCCAGGCTGGAGTGCAATGGTGCGATCTTGGCCCACTGCAACCTCTACCTCCTGGGTTCAAGCAATTCCCCTGCTTCAGCCTCCCAGGTAGCTGGGATTACAGGCATGCACCACCACGCCTGGCTAATTTTGTATTTTTTAGTAGAGATGGGGTGTCACCATATTAGCCAGGCTGGTCTTGAACTCCTGACCTCAAGTGATCCACGTAACTCAGCCTCCCAAAGTGCTGGGATTACAGGCGTGAGCCACCACACCCAGCCAGGGTTCCCATGGTCTTAGGCAGCTCCGCTCCTGTGGCTTTGCAGGGTATAGCCACTTTCCCGGCTGCTTTCATGGGCTAGTGTGGAGTTGCTGGCTTTTCTAGGTGCACGGTGCAAGCTGCCAGTGGATCTGCCATTCTGAAGTCTGGAAGACAGTGGCCCTCTTCTCACAGCTCTACTAGGCAGTGCGCCAGTAGGGACTCTTTGTGGAGGCTCCGACCCCATATTTCCTTTCCGCACTGCCCTTGCAGAGGTTCCCCATGAGGACCCTGCCCCTGCAGCAAACTTCTGCCTGGGCATCCAGGCGTTTCCATACATCTTTTGAAATCTAGGTGGAGGTTCCCAAACCCCATTCTTGACTTCTGTGCACCCACAGGCTCAACACCACATGGAAGCTGCCAAGGCTTGGGGCTTGCACTCTCTGAAGCCACAGCCTGAGCTCTGTGTTGGCCCCTTTCAGCCATGGCCGGAGCAGCTGGAAGGCAGGGTACCAAGTCCCTAGGCTGCACACAGCATGGGGACCCTGGGCCTGGCCCATGAAACCATTTTTCCTCCTAGGCCTCTGGGCCTGTGATGAGAGGGGCTGCCATGAAGACCTCTGACATGCCCTGGAGATATTTTCCCCATTGTCTTGGGGATTAATATTCAGCTCCTCATTACTTATGCAAATTTCTATAGCCAGCTTGAATTTCTTCTCAGAAAATGGGATTTTGTTTTCTATTGCATCGTCAGGCTGCAAAGTTTCTGAATGCTTATGCTCTGCTTCCCTTATAAAACTGTATGCTGGCCAGGCACGGTAGCTCATGCCTGTAATCCTAGCACTTTGGGAGGCCAAGGCAGGTGGATCACCCAAGGTCAGGAGTTCGACACCAGCCTGGCCAACATGGTGAAACCCTGTCTCTACTAAAAATACAAAAAATTAGCTGGATGTGGTGGTGGGTGCCTGTAATCCTAGCTACTTGGGAGGCTGAGACAGGAGAATCGCTTGAACCTGGAAGCAGAGGTTACAGTGAGGTGAGATCACGCCACTGCACTCCAGGCTGGGCAACAAGAGTGAAACTCTGTCTCAAGAAAAAAAAAAAACAAACCTTTAATAGCACCCAAGTCACCTCTTGAATGCTTTGCTGCTTAGAAATTTCTTCTGCCAGATACTGTAAATCATCTCTCTCAAGTTCAAAGTTCCACAAATCTCTAGGGCAAGGGCAAAATACCACCAGTGTCTTTGCTAAAACATAACAAGAGTCACCTTTGCACCAGTTCCCAACAAGTTCCTCATCTCCACCTCAGCCTGGACCTTATCGTTCATATCACTGTCAGCATTTTCGTCAAAGCCATTCAACAAATCTCTAGGAAGTTCCAAACTTTCCCACATTTTCCTGTCTTCTTCTGAGCCCTCCAAACTATTCCAATCTCTGCCTGTTACCCAGTTCCAAAGCTGCTTTCACATTTTCAGGTATCTTTTTAGCAGTACCCCACTCTCAGTACCAATTTACTGTATTTGTCTGTTATCATGCTGCTGATAAAGACATACCTGAGACTGGGCAATTTAACAAAAGAAAGAGGTTTAATTGAACTTAACAGTTCCATGTGGCTGGGGAGGCCTCAAAATTATGGTGGAAGGTGAAAGGCACATTTCACATGGCAGCAGACGAGAAGAAAGCTTGTGCAGGGAAATTCCGTGTTTTAAAACAATCAGATCTCTTGAGACTTACTATCACGAGAACAGCACAGGAAAGACCTGCCTCCATGATTCAATTCCCTCCCACCGGGTCCCTCCCACAACACGTGGGAATTCAAGATGAGATTTGCATGGGGAACACAGCCAAATCATATCAATTTCTAAGCAACATATTTGGATATTTAGTCTGGAAATGTAGTTATAAATGAGCAGTTCCAAATAGAAGAGTGCAGTTTACTTCAGCTTTGCACAAAAGCAGGTAAAGAGGTATGCCTATATTGTGAGGCCAGGACAACTAGAATATCATATTTCTTTTTTTAGTGGTGATAGGAAAGCCTACTTTCCTGGACCAGAGAAGCAGAAGTAAGTAGCCTTAGGAATTGCTGTGCTTTTTCTGCTGCCAGTCCCCTGCTCATGATTATGGAGAAAAATGTAACTGAGATGCTTAGATAGTGAGGAGGCTTCAAGGCTTAGGGAATGGGCACTCTAGTGAATGTGACATTTAGACTATAAGCAAGTAATTGGTGGGGGATGTTTGTGACCTAGTGACTTACAACCTGTATTTGTTGTTATTGTTAGTCATCTGTAACTGTCAATTTCCTATTAAGTATGAGGTCCTATAGCTCCAGTATAAAATACACCAAGTATGCAGAGGGGCTTAGTAACGTTTAGTGAATTAGGTAACTAAGTCTTCAGCCCAATAGATCCTCCCAAACAAAATGCACAATGGGTGTGTTCTTCAGCTGGCACCATGATCAGTCTCTACCATGTCTGCAGCCTGACATGCTACTTTGTATATGTGCTACTGAAGAGAGCACAGACATGCTACTTTGTAAAACCAGTCTGTGCAGTAATTTTCCTAAAGAAAAGTTAGGATCCTTATTCTTCAAAGAGAGTATGCACTGAATATATCTGATGTCATGCAAAGTATTTTTCCTTTTAGAAAAAGAGCCCCATATATTGCTTATCTCACTCGTTGTCGACAAGGACTACAGACCACACAGGCTCACCTGGAAAGGCTATTGCAAAGGGTTTTGCGGGACAAAGAAGTGGCCAATCGATACTTTACCACTGTCTGTGTGAGATTACTGCTTGAGAGCAAAGAAAAGAAGATCAGGGAATTCATTCAAGGTAACTCAATACCTTTAGTTTAAGCATCTCTTCACCTGTAATATTGTTGGGAAGATTTAGAAATACTGTTTTGTTTTGCTAGTTTGTTCAAGTATCTGCATGCCTTAAATACCCAATTATTTTATGGAATCTTAATAAATTAAACTTTGATGTCAAACCAATAAATTGCATTTTTCTCCTGGGTTGAATATCTGTAGCTTACTTTTTAAATTGGGGACATTGGTAAATTTTTGGGTCTATATAAATTTTCTCATTTTTTTTTAAAAAAACCAAACTTTTTTTTTTTTTTTTTTTTTTTTTTTAGAAACTTTTGAGACGGAGTCTTGCTCTGTCGCCAGGCTGGAGTGCAGTGGTGCAATCTCGGCTCACTGCAACCTCTGACTCCCTGGTTCAAGGGATTCTCCTGCCTCAGCCTCCCGAGTAGCTGGGATTACAGGCACGCACCACCACGCCCAGCTAATTTTCATATTTTTAGTAGAGATGGGGTTTCACCATGTTGGCCAGAATGGTCTCAATCTCCTGACCTCGTGATCCACCCACCTCGGCTTCCCAAGGTGCTGGGATTACAGGCATGAGCCACTGTGCCTGGCCTAGAAACATATTTTTATAACAAATTCCTTGCACTTAAACTTTCACATATTTCTTACTTTTTCTCCTGATTTAATTATATGGCTACATATTGTCCTAAAATAAACTACACTGAAACACTTTTGGCTTTAAGATCATGGTGTCCGCATAGCTAGTAATTAAAATTATTTCTATGATTTCCTTTTTGAAATTATTTAGATAGTTTTTATTAAACTATTTAAAAATTATTATTTTGCTTTGGAGACTTTCAGAAACTCACCGCAGCTGATGATAAAACTGCTCAGGTAGAAGATTTTCTGCAGTTTCTTTACGGTGCAATGGCCCAGGATGTCATATGGCAAAACGCGAGTGAAGAACAGCTTCAAGATGCACAGCTGGCCATTGAGCGAAGCGTGATGAACCGGATTTTCAAGCTCGCCTTCTACCCTAATCAGGATGGGGACATACTTCGAGACCAGTGAGTACTTCTATGTTGAGTGTCTATGTGGAACTACATAGGGATCTACCAGGTAGCCCATATTTTAGGCAAGCTATATGTGTAACTTAGTATCTGATTGTAAAAGGAAATGCATTGGTTACCATTTTTCACCTGTCAGAGTTACATGATCACAAAGAATGATAATACCCAGTTTTCAGGGATGTGGGCAGTCAAGCTGGAAGGAGTAGAAATTGGTATAGCCTCTTTGGAAAGCACTGCTGTTTACTCTGCCTTAACTAATCTTCCCTTCCTTCTTGTGATTAAGTCTTACTTATGCTTCGGGTCTTGACTTAAGTATGGTTTCCCTGATGAAGCCTCTCCTGACTAGGTTACATCCTGTTAGGGCTCTCTCAGGCCTCGGTGCCTTTCTTTAGCACTTGCCACAGTTGCCATTTGACATCTGTTTGAGTAATGGTTTCTGAACCCAGCCCTACTAACATTTGGGGCCAGATTGTTGATGATGTGGGAGGCTGTCCTGTGCATTATAGGATCTTTAGGAGCATCCCTGGCCTCTACACACAAGATGCCAGTAATACCCCCCCCCCCCAATTGTGACAACCAAATGTCTTCAGACATTCCCAAATGTCCCTTTGGAGGGGGGCAAAATTCTCCCGTTCTTTTTTTCTTTTTCTTTTTTCTTGAGACAGGGTCTTGCCCTGTCACCCAGGCTGGAGTGCAGTGGCATGATCACAGCTCACTGAAGCCTCAACCTCCCAGGCTCATGTGACAAGTGATCCTCCTACCTTGGCCTCCCAAATCGCTGGTACTATAGGTACACACCATGACACCTGGCTGATTTTGTTTTTATTTATTTATTTAGACGGAGTGTCACTCTGTGGCCTAGGCTGGAGTACAGTGGCGTGATCTCAGCTCACTGCAGCCTCTGCCTCCTGGGCTTAAGCGATTCTCCTGCCTCAGCCTCCCAAGCAGCTGAGACTACAGGCATGTGCCACCATGCCCCGCTAATTTTTTTTGTGTTTTTAGTAGAGATGGGGTTTCACCATGTTGGCCAGGCTGGTGTCGAACTTCTGACCTCAGATGATCCGCTCGTCTTGGCCTCCCAAAGTGCTGAGATTACAGGCATGAGCCACTGCACCCAGCCTTGTTTATTTTTTGTAGAGACGAGGTCTCGCTGTGTTGCCCAGGTTGGTCTCAAACTGCTAGACTCAAGCGATCCTTCTGCTTCAGCCTCCCAAAGTGCTGGGATAAGAGCTGGGATAACAGGGCATGAGCCACCATGCCTGGCTTCTCCCCTGTTCTTAATCACTGGTTTGTGTGATCGTTTGATGAATGTCCTCTCCACACTGGCTTATTCCCTCTGCGAGACCAGGAAATAATGCTTTTATTAACCATTCTAACAGCACCAGGCACAGTGGTTGGCTTCTAATATATGCTCATTATATATTTATTAAGAATGAACAGTTGGTCGGGCGTCATGGCTCACACTTGTAATTGCAGCACTTTGGGAGGCCAAGGCAGGTGGATCACCTGAGGTCAGGAGTTCGAGACCAGCCTGGCCAACATGATGAAAGCCCATCTCTACTAAAAATACAAAAATTAGCTGGGTGTGGTGGCATGCGTCTATAGTCCCAGCTGCTCAGGAGGCTGAATAGGGAGGATCACTTGAACACAAGAGGCAGAGGTTGCAGTGAGCTGAGATTGCGCCACTGCACTCCAGCCTAGGCAACAGAGTGAGACTCTGTCTGAAAAAAAAAGAGAGAGAGAGAGAGAATGAACAGTTAAGTATTTGAATACCAGAAAATGCCTGGAATTATATGGCTTATGAGTTATATCTCAATAAAGCTGTTTAAAAATATTAATCCTGGCTGGGCGCAGTGGCATATGCCTGTAATCCCATCACTTTGGGAGGCCGAGGCAGGTGGATCACCTGAGGGTCAGGAGTTGGAGACCAGCCTGGCCAACATGGTGAAACCGTGTCTACTAAAAATACAAAAATTAGCCAGGTATGGTGGCTCACATCTGTCATGCCAGCTACTCAGGAGGCTGTAGCAGGAGGATTGCTTGAACCCAGGAGGCAGAGGTTGCAGAGAGCCGAGATCACACCACTGCACTCCAACCTGGCCAACAGAGCGAAGCTCTGTCTTAAAAAAAAAAAAAACAAAGAAAAAAATTAATCTTGGAAAAAATTAACCTGGAATAGTAATAGTGATTATTTTTGGGTAAAGAGACTAGGGAAGATTTTGCAGTTTTATTTTTCCTCCTCTGTATTTTATCCTTTTTTTGAGATAGTCTCGCTCTGTCACCCAGGCTGGAGTGCAATGGGGCGATCTCAGCTCACTGCAACCTCCGCCTCCGAAGTTCAAGCGGTTCTCCTGCCTCAGCCTGCTGAGTAGCTGGGATTACAGGCACATGGCACCGTGCCCAGCTAATTTTTGTATTTTTAGTAGAGATGGGTTTTCACCATGTTGCCCAGGCTGGCCTCGAACTCCTGACCTCAAGTGATCTGCCCATCTTGGCCTCCTGAAGTACTGGGGTTACAGGCATGAGCCACCCTGCCCGGCCGTCTGTATTTTCTTGAGCACTGCTTCATAACCCTGTTTCTGACCTCAACCATGTTAAAGTTGTTACCATGCTTCTTAACAGTGACAGTGGCTTACTGCGCCTGACTCCCAGGGGTCCGTTTAATAGGATCCTCGGGGTGTGGGTTATGTTTGTATGAAATATTTTTCATGGAGATTTTCAGATGTTGCATAGATATTTGAGAGAATTCACTTTCCTGTGAAATGGGTTAGGATCCTTCCAATCTGCCTTCCTCATTTGTTTATGGTCTCACAGTGTTTGACCCACCCCAGACTTCTATGCTTAATATGCCAGATGGGGCCTATTTTCTCTCCAGAGCACGTTTTTGCCTTTAGGCATAGGATAAGGAATGGGGACATTCAAACCATATTGACTACAAATAGCAACTTTGAAGGAGATTATTTTTCCCCACCCTCCATGGCATTTCTGCGGGGTTTATAGAGGGTGGAAAGCCAACAGAGGAATTGGAAGGAACACAAGCAGCCAGGAAGCTGGGTTCAGCCCCTGCTACTGACACCTGTGTAGTTTAGGCAAGCCTTTTCCCTTTTTAAGCCTACTTCTCTTCGTCTACAAAGTGGAAGGTTGGGTGAATGGTGGAGGCCCTTCTCCATGTAATTAATATCTTTGGTTTCTGGCTTTTGATCCTTCTACTTCCTCTCACTCCCGCCCCCCCACCCCGCTCTTTCTTTTCCTCTGCTTTACAAAATAATGTGTCCAAGCAGCTCCTACTAAGGGCTCCTGTCCTTTCTCCCTTGCAGTGCTGTCTGGTCCAGAGAGGAAAGACTCCCTCCCCTCCCTGCATCCCTTTGGCTCACTCAGCATTTCTGAGCAGATTGGAAAGAATACTTATCTAAGAGGCTCAACTCTAACTGTAATCCATATCTAACTGTAATCCATATCTAGTCAACATGTTCCACGTGTTTTGTAAAAATCAATGATGACTGTTTGTGTACCGTATTTTCTGAAATGAATATTTACATGTGTATTTTGGGGGGTTTTCAGAGTTCTTCATGAACATATCCAGAGATTGTCTAAAGTAGTGACTGCAAATCACAGAGCTCTTCAGATACCAGAGGTAATACAGGTTTATATAGCATGGGTAATGTTAACTAAATGCTGCGTGTTATTATACCATATAATGTTACCACATTTTCAAGGAACTGAAATACAATAAAATATAAAACATCATTTTCACTCTATGTAATTCAGTCTAACTGCAAAGTTCCTGAAGATGCTTTCAGGGATTAAAATTCCCTGGTATGAAATAATAGAAAGCCAGTTGTGAGGAGCCCTTCCTTGAAGCCACTTCTCAAGCCAGCCCTGCTCTCAGGGGCAGTACCTCTCCATCAGTGCTTTTGTAGTCAGGTTTCTACAGAGATGTTTTGAAGAAACGGGAGGCTAATAGCACTCCAAAGAGTCAGATATGCTGTCTCGGGAGAGGTCATTGAGTCTGCATGTGATCTCAGATTACCTTTTAGTCATTGATATTAGCATTTTTACCTGTCCTACATCTCTTAGAAAATAAGAAAACATGAAAATTTCAGGTATTTGAGCTTTCTGGTTGCTTTTGTTACAACCCCCACTAATGAGACATGAATTAGCATAAAATTTTAAATTGTTTTTTTGAATCTGTTATTTCTGGAATTACTGCAACAATGGTACATATTTTTAAATTAACCTCTTTTATCACATGTGATAAATCTAGTTCCTGTGTAGAGCCAGTTTAAGCTAGTTTTAAGGAAAAGCCCTCTTTTAGTAGTTTGTACTTCTGGAATCAGCTACTAAATGTAGAGAAGTTCCATTCTAGCTATTTAAGAAAGAGAATGGTTTGAAATTTTGTGAATTCTAGCTTCTGTGCTGTTTAATGCCCTTTTTCTATTAATGGATATCTGGTTTGCTCTATTTTAAAATGCAAAGCAACTTATTTAAAAGTTTTAAAGTTGGCCGGGCGCAGTGGCTCACGCTTGTAATTCCAGCACTTTGGGAGGCCGAGGTGGGTGGATCACGAGGTCAGGAGATCGAGACCACGGTGAAACCCCGTCTCTACTAAAAATACAAAAAAAAAATTAGCCGGGTGTGGTGGCGGGCGCCTGTAGTCCCAGCTACTTGGAGAGGCTGAGGCAGGAGAATGGCGTGAACCCAGGAGGCGGAGCTTGCAGTGAGCCAAGATTGCGCCACTGCACTCCAGCCTGGGCGACAGAGCGAGACTCCGTCTCAAAAAAAAAAAAAAAAGTTTTAAAGTTATGCTTCAATCTTCAGTGAAGGGGAAAGGGGCCTGCAATATGATTTTACCAAAGAGAGGAAAAAGCAACCACATTATCCTCTGCCTCGTGACACAGAGGTTGCGGTAGTCACTGCGCAGGGTTGCCACTGGATTCAGAATCTGTATATTGTCTATGGTTTCACTTAGGTTTATCTTCGAGAAGCACCATGGCCATCTGCACAGTCAGAAATCAGGACAATAAGTGCTTATAAAACCCCCCGGGACAAAGTGCAGTGCATCCTGAGAATGTGCTCTACGATTATGAACCTCCTGAGCCTGGCCAATGAGGACTCTGTCCCTGGAGCGGATGACTTTGTTCCTGTGTTGGTGTTTGTATTGATAAAGGTGGGCCCCTTACTATTATCAGTTAAGGAGTTATGTGGCATTCTGAGCAGGTGGCACAGGGCTTCACACAACCATATATGTCTTGGTTCTTTTCCAAGTCACAAGCTCTGGGTTACTCAGAAAGAAAGTGCCTAATGTCAAGATTTGTTCTTTTGAGACAGAATCTCACTCTGTCGCCCAGGCTGGAGTGCCGTAGTGTGATCTCAGCCCACTGCAACCTCCATCTCCTGGGTTCAAGCAATTCTAGTGCCTCTGCCACCCAAATAGCTGGGATTACAGGCGTGTGTCACCATGCCCAGCGAATTTTTTTTCATTTTTACTAGAGACAGGGTTTTGCCATGTTGGCCAAGCTGGTCTCGTGGTCTCCAGCTGGCCTCAAGTGATTCGCCCGCCTCAGCCTCCTAAAGTGTTGGGATTATAGACATGAGCCACCATGCCCAGCCAAGATTTGTTCTTACCTTAGGGTTTTCAAAAGAAAGGATGGGAGGACTAGATTCCTAGATGAACATTTTCAGCTAAAAAGCAGTGCCTAGGTCGGGTGCGGTGGCTCATGCTTGTAATCCCAGCACTTTGGGAGGCCGAGGAGGGTGGATCACGAGGTCAGGAATTCAAGACCAGCTTGGCCAAGATGGTGAAACCCCATCTCTACTAAAAATACAAAAATTACAGGCTCCTGTAATCGCAGCTACTCGGGAGGTTGAGGCAGGAGAATCACTTGAACCTGGGCGGCAGAGCTTGTAGTGAGCCGAGATCACACTGCTGCACTCCAGCCTGGGCAACAGAGTGAGACTCCATCTCAAAAAAAAAAAAGCAGTGCCTGAAGTTCTTGGTTGGGGCTCAGTATATAATTATTGAATGAATGGATGAGGGCAGGTTCTTTTTATTATACTTTTACCGTCTTCTTTAATATGGAATTCCTTGCAGTACTTGTCATATAGGCTACCAAAATTACCAATCTCCTTCCTCTTTTAGCTTCTTATTTTGTAATTGTAGTATAAAAGTACTGACATCTCTAGTTCTTGTTGACTTTAAAATTAAAGTTTCATCATTTAAATGGTTTATTTTGAACATTTTGAGGGTGACCATGTAGTTTGGGTGCACACAGCCACTAAGTGATCGTATCACTTGTGTTTTGCAGTCAGCTCAGCCCAGCTGTTGCTGTCTAAAATGTGTGTGACATATATCTTACTATTTCTTAGCGTTGTGATATTTCTACAACCTGAACTCTTAGCTTGGAGGGAGAAACCCATAGGGTTGGCCGTCACAGCTCCTCCTGTTGGCCATCGCTCTTCTGGCTTCCACAGGTGATAAATCTAGTTCCTGTGTAGAGCCAGTTTAAGCTAGTTTTAAGGAAAAGGCCCTAGCTCTTCCTCTTAACCATTTAACAGCCTGTGCCCTTTCTCACCACATGAAGAAGGTAAAAAAATTCAGGAGATGTCCTCTGTTACCTCTGGCAACAGAGGGCATGACAT
Organism: Hylobates moloch; assembly: GCF_009828535.3. NCBI lineage: Eukaryota > Metazoa > Chordata > Mammalia > Primates > Hylobatidae > Hylobates > Hylobates moloch. The sequence goes on from NW_026652285.1 coordinate 97,505,283, forward strand.
CTTTTCTAGTTTTTTCTTTCTCAGCTTATTCTCCATGGACTTATCAGATATAACTCAGTTTGCTTACAGCATTTATTTGTTATCTAACATTCTGAAATCCTGGGATGTTGAGTAAGACCACAGAGATTAGTTCAGCCTTCTTAGAAACCAGTGAGGTTAAGGACTTGCAAGGATAGAAACCTCTAGATAGATTAGCTGAGATTAGAACCTGAGTTGCCTTTCCAACATATTATTGCTACTCATGGAAACTAAGGTTTACAGATTACTTCCAAAAAATAACTTGGGGGTTGTTTTCAAAAGGATTGGTATGTCTTTCATAGAAGAACATTCGAACACTTACGTGATTTTGGCAGAGCTGTGACATCTGAGTAATTGACTCTTTTTTATTTTTCACTTCTCTAGGCAAATCCACCCTGTTTGCTGTCTACTGTGCAGTATATCAGTAGCTTTTATGCTAGCTGTCTCTCTGGAGAGGAGTCCTATTGGTGGATGCAGTTCACAGCAGCAGTAGAATTCATTAAAACCATCGATGACCGAAAGTGACCAAGACCAAGGCCCACCAAGGCAGCAGACTGTTAATCAGACAAACAGATCTCTGAGAAGGCGCATCAGCTGCTTTGAAGGCTGAAGATTGTTTTTGTATAATATTGTACAGCATCAGGCATTTTAAAGCAGATCTTTACTAAACAGGTTAATGAGCTAACAACAGGTTCTCTCGTCTTTGGGCTCTTTCCTTTCTGAGTTGCATATTCTATTTTCTTGTCCCCAAGTAGAGACTAATACTACAAAAAGGGACCACATTTTTCAAGTATTTCTAAGTATTAAAAAACAAAACAAAAATCTCTTAGAAAATTTCTAGACCTCCATTCTTGGATACCCTTTCTTTCCTTTTATTTTAAAAAAGAACAGTACCCCACTTTTAAGATGCTGTCTTACATTAATGTGCATCTAATGGAAAGAAGATATGAGTTGCACTGAGGATTATAATAGTGGTGCATTAGTGGCATTATCTATAAATACACTCACCTAAATTGAAAAGCTAAGAAGGAAATGTAAATATAATATATATTTATATTTGATGTAATATGGACATCTGCAGATTCTAATAAACAAGGACTATTGCTGATATTAGGCTGTGACATACTGTCTTGTGAAATGGTTTCCTTGACAAAATTTAAGCTGAGCTTAAAAGCAAAAAACAAAAAGTACACAGAAATATTTATTAAAATGTAATACAGTTTATTGAACTTTCTAGGTATGGAGTTTGATGGACAGGGCTGCCTTTAATGAGTGTGAAAGTCACTAAGTCACTTAGACATCTCACCGTGGAAGTTTGTGAGCCTGCATTAGGAGATAGACTGATTACCATACATGACGTAAAAAGGAACAGTGGATAGCTCATACTTTATGGTGGTTCTTCTCCTCTGAAATAATATACTGCAGAAATCCCAGACAGAGCTCCTTACAAACCTTTAATTGTAATATATTTTTGATGATTATTCACATTGAATGCACAGACCAAGAATTCAGTGAATGTCATTTTTAAAAAAACTAATTTGTATTGTCTGCTCTAGTGATACAAGTTTTACTAGTGATAAACTATTTTAATCAACCATACTATTCTTACGGAAAAAAATAATCTATTTTGGCAGGTTTCTGTGCCTTTATTTCCCTCTTCTGAAAAAAAGTCTGTGTTTTCATAGTTTGATTTGCATTGTATATCAATATTAATCAGGAATGGGTTTTGGTGCCTGAAAAATTGGCCATGGAGGCACACCAAAGCTTCAAGCACAAGTCTTGTACGTGGGCCATCACTGTCTGGTTTCACTTTGTGTGTTTCCTAAACACATTGAGCTGCTTTTATAACCAACTCAGCCCCATACTTGAGTCCCTTGTTGTTGGGAGCATTTCCAGGCATCTTTTAAGGGAACTGTGACAAACAGCCTCGGGCAGATGAATACAGAGGCTCTCTGCTGTCTGTCTCTGAGATCTTTGTGTCTGGGAATGCCTAACGATTTTATTTTTTTTCTTTGTTTTTATTTTATTTTATTTTTTTGAGACAGAGTCTCACCCTGTCGCCCAGGCTGGAGTGCAATGGCTCGATCTTGGCTCACTGCAACCTCCACCTCCCAATTCAAGTGATTTGCCTGCCTCAGCCTCCTGAGTAGCTAGGACAACAGGCACGCATCACCACGCCCAGCTAATTTTTGTATTTTTAGTAGAAACGGGGTTTCACCATGTTGGCCAGGATGATCCTCGATCTCCTGACCTCGTGATCCACCTGCCTTGGCCTCCCAAAGTGCTGGGATTGCAAGCGTGAGCCACCGTGCCCAGCCAGAAACTAGATTTTCTTTATGCCTCCACCCCTTCTTATTCATTTACTTTACAATACCAAAATAACAAATTGCATAGGAGTGTGGGATGTGGTTTCTGCCTTCTAGAGAGAGATCAGAATTAAACTAGTACTATGAAATGTCCTTTCGAGTGTTAGGTCAAGAAATCCATGTACAGAGTCGTGCACTTCATTGGCTGTAACTGTCAAACTTGCCTTGTATTAGAAGTTAAATCCCGTCGTAAATACATCACGAGGCCAGCTGTGTGATTTCTGAGACCTAGATGGGAGTCCATTTACTTCAGCCTTTGATTCAGTAAATGTTAAGCAGCAGAAGACTTCGAATGGTTGAAATTCATTGTTACAGGATTTAACTCATAAACCAATGAGAGATTTTTTTTTTCTATACAATGGTTGCTAAGTCTATTCCATGTTAACACTGTGGAAATAAATATGAAGATGTGGACATTGCATCGGGGCTCTTTTCTGTGGAAGAGAAGGTGGTGGGATTGGGGTGAAGGCCTACACTGGAGGCAGGAGATAGGGCTGTGCTGTGTTGGAGCCAGGGCTGAGGGTAGACCCCCAGAGATTTGGCATCTGTGACACCTCTGAAATGGGTTCGGGTGCTCATGACTCCGCAGCTGGCGGAGGAGCACAGCACAGCTGTTGCAGGGGCAGCTAAGATTTCCTCTGAAAATCCTGTCAGGAGCAAGGACTACTTCGGCATTAACCATCACTGTTTGATTTCTTGACAGGTACGTGAGATGGGGAGTGATTTGATTTTTTTTTTTTTTTCCAGAGAAGAGGAATAGTTGTTCCCCAAATGTTTCTTCCTCCACCGCCTTCCAGTATTTATTTTACATGAAAGATTAGTGTAAACGTGCAAAATCAGCCCAGGAAACATTCAGTAGCCACCAGTTATTACATAGAATTTATAAAGTGGATATTAAATGGAGAGAGAGTTGGCTCAGCTCCCCTGAAATCTTGTAGGATTTTCTCTGAGGAAAAGAAAAATCAAGTTTGCATTTTGTATTAATATTCTGCTTTTAGAAGTAATAGAAATACAAGTTGAAGATTGTCTTTACTTACAAAATTATATTTTAATTTTTTTTGAGACACAGTCTTGCTCTGTCACCCAGTCGAGTGCAGTGCTGTGATCTCGGCTCACTGCAACCACCGTCTCCCAGTCTCAAGTGATTCTCATGGCTCAGCCTCCCTGGTTGCTCAGATTACAGGTGTATGCCACCACACCCAGCTACTTTTTATATTTTTTGTAGAGACAGGGTTTCGCCATGTTGGCCAGGCTGGTCTCGAACTCCTGGCCTCAAGTGATCTGCCTACCTCGGCTTCCCAAAGTGCTGGGATTACAGGCGTGAGCCACTGCACCCAACCACAAAATTATATGTATATATATTTAAACATGTCAAACATTTTGCTTTCTTTCTCCATTTTGGGTAAAATCTCAGCCACAATAATTGCTTTCTTCTGCTTTTTCTTTATGAAAACCTGCTTATGAAAGCCTTCTGATACAGATAGTTAAATCGCTGTAGTAGGAGGCTCAGGTTTTCTGAGGGATTGCAAATGTGCTGCATGGTTTTTCTTTTCCTATGTCCTGGAAGCCTTTGTTTAAAGTGGGCTTTACAAATGTGTCCCTGAGGTGCATGGGCAAGAGAACAATCCCAGCCCCAATACAGGGGCTGTGTTCTTGCCGTAAGAATCTGGAGCTGACTGGTGTGCTGAACCCGGGCACTCTTTTTCCTATTGTTTGCCATGGAAATTTCCACTTTGGACCAAGTAAGGTCAACTAGGTGTTTTAAAATTGTTTTCCTCCTATGTGATTGGGTGTGAAGAGGGAAAGCAGGAATACACTCAGAATTATTACTGGATTGCATAAAAGTGATAGAAGTGTAGTGGGGTTCACTTCCACAATTGGTGCTTCCTAGATTTTTCTCTCCTGTCTCTTCCTGCTTTGTTTCTTTAAAAAAAAGTCTGTTGTCTCTCTTTTTAAATATTTAAGTCTAGTGAGTTTATTTTGTACACAATTGCTTTAATTTTAAGGGAAGTAAATCTGAAACGATCTTGAAGCCCAAAGGATTTTTAGTAAGTGGATGAACAGTGATGAGGTATTTGTGATACTTTAAATGCCAAAATGCTTGAGAACTTTGCCAGGTTGAAAATTACTTAATATATTTTAGAATGTAGGTTAGAAAGTAGTAGGACAAGGAATAGCTTTATTACTCTTGAGAACACTTGGAGAAATGAAAATATAGTTTGCTTCCGTGTTAAGTTGTGGTTGAGCTATGGAGTGACCCTGGAGCTGCTGCATCCCACAGGCCTGAGCTCAGCAAGGGTTCAATTCAAGAGAGAGGACGTCTCCACTTGGATAATGGCAGACAGTGTGGGTAGCTGCCATGCACCAGGGGAATTCATCTGTCAAATTAATACTCTCCTGTCTACTGGATTCTTCTTGTGCTTCACCTGGATTAAAAAGCTGTACTGCCTCTTTTGAAACTGATAAAACCTTTCTATAAGTCTCAATTAATGAGCTTGCACAATCTTGTATATGTACAGGAAACCCATCCTGTCTCCTAATGTGATTAGTACTGTAAAATAGTCTATAAAACTGATTAAAAAGGGAGAGCAGTTTAATTCACTGGGTTTTATGTTTCTGTCATCTATTTTATATTCAGAAGCATTTCTGAAAACGTATTTGACTTCCGAATGTTCTGATGTTCTCCATGAATTCACACACATCTTTTTTAACTGAACAATAAGGGTGTTTGCTAAGTATGGCACAAGAAGGAACTAGAATGACCTGGCAGTAACTAACACAATGGTGAACATCTAAGGTTTTTTTTTTTTTTTTTTTTTTTTGAGACAAGGGCTGGCTGTGTCTCCCAGGCTGGAGTGCAGAGGCAGGATCTAGGGTCACTGCAACCTCTGCCTCCTGGTCTTAAAGATCCTCCGGCCTCAGCCTCCCCAGTAGCTGGGACAACAGGCATACGCTACCACCCCTGATTAATATTTGTGTTTTTTGTAGAGACAGGGTTTTGCCATGTTGCCTAGGCTCCTGAGCCCAAGCGATCTGCCCGCCTCAACCTCCCAAAGTGCTGGGATTACAGGCGTGAGCCACTGCACCCAGCCCTTCATCTATGGATTTAACAGTTTCTGCCTAATGCCTATATGTGGTAGCTATTTATCATTTTTCATTTTGAAAGCAAAAGTGTTGCCGTCTCATCACAGTATTCACTTAGGCCTTTATTAATCTTTTCAGCCAAGGGAAGTTATTTTGACAAGGAGTACTAACTCATTCTTCAGGCTTCCCTTGCTGGTAGGAAGGCGCTTTTCTTATATTGATTGCACTTCATTTAGAAGGAAATAGTTAAAAACTTGCTTAGGGCCCATTTCCATTTGCTCTGTTCAGTATTTTTTTTTTTTTTTTTTTTTTTTTGAGACAGAGTTTTGCTCTTGTTACCCAGGCTGGAGTGCAATGGCTCGATTTTGACTCACTGCAACCTTTGCTTCCCAGGTTCAAGCAATTCTGCCTCAGCCTCCTGCGTAGCTGGAATACAGGCATGCGCCACCACGCCCAGCTGATTTTGTATTTTTAGTAGAGACGGGGTTTCACCATGTTGGTCAGGCTGGTCTCGAACCCCTGACCTCAGGTGATCCACCCACCTCGGCCTCCCAAAGTGCTGAGATTACAGGTGTCAGCCACCGTGCCTGGCCCACTCTTCAATATTAAAACGAGTGGTATGACGTCTAGAACCAAAAATAGCATTCAGCATTTCTTGCCAACTTGGAATTTACCTGTGCCGCTTGGACTGCTGTTAACGCTTGTACGCACTCAACCCTTTCCGCAAGTACAGGGCTCCGTAGCTTTTCCCCACAGGATGCTGAGCTACTGACACTAGCTTCACTAGCCTGCCTGCCACGCTGCTGCAAAATGGGTGGTGATCCTGTAGAGAGAAACCAGGGCTGAAGCTCCTCTTGGCCATAAATGTGTCCTCCACCTAAGGATTGAAGTATTCAGCGAAGAACTTTTGCTTCACTTACCTCATTCCAGAAGAATCCTTTCCATCCACTTAGGGTAGTAATATATAGCCCATAGATTAAAAAAAAAAAAAAAAAAAAAGACCCATGGCCAGAGAAACTGTTTTAGCTCATGCCTGTAATGCCAGCACTTTGGGAAACCAAGGCGGGAGGATTGCGTGAGCTCAGGAGTTTGAGGCCAGCCTGGGAAACAATGAGACCTGGTCTGTATAAAAAAAAATTTTTTTAAATAAGCCAGGCATGGTGGCGCATGCCTGTAGTCCCAGCTACTTGGGAGGCTGAGGTGGGAGGATGGCTTGAGCCCAGGAGTTCCAGGCTGCAGACTGGGCCACTGCATTCCAGCCTGGGTTACAGGGCGAGATCTTGTCTCTAAAAAAACAAAAAAAATATATGACCAAAGAACTATATAGGCTATTGTGGGGATCCAGAACACCTTCCACATTTTATGCTAAAGCGGAAACAGCTCTCAGTTCCAAGTCCTTGGACCTATTGTAAACAATGAATGTGAAAACCATGGTAATCTTATTTCTGTTAACTGTTTAGGAATTCAGCATTTTGCTGGTCGAAATATATGCTGTGACCCACCCTGACCAACTAGATCATCTTTGGGGGTGGGGCCCAGGATTTGGTGCTCTAGGGAGTTGTACTATAAACTGTTTCCCAAACTTCCCTGTTGAGAATCACCTGGTATTCTCGTTGGTACATGAGAGTCCATAGGGGAGGGAACCAGGAATCTTTAAACAAGTCCTCCCAGTGACTTTTATTTTCCAGAGAGTTTTTGTTTTTGTTTTTGAGACAGGGTGTCACCCTGTCGCCCAGGCTGGAGTGCAGTGGCATGATCCTAGCTCACTGTGATCTCAAACTCCTGGGCTCAAGTGATCTTCCTGCCTCGGCCTCCTGAGTAGCTGGGACCACAAGTGCATGCGACAACACCTTTCTAATTTCAAAAAAGTTTTTCAGAGATGGGGTCTTGCTTGCTCTGTTGCCTGCTCTGGTCTTGAACTCCCAGGCTCAAGCGATCCTCCTGCCTCAGCTTCCCAAAGTACTGGGATTACAGGTGTGAACTGCCATGCCCAGCCTCTCCAAGAGAGTTTGAGAAGCACCAGGAGAGCTTGCACTTGATGAAGAATGAACCAGTGGCCCACCTACCTTCATCGCACACCTGGGGAGTTTCATAAAACCACAGACTCATGATCCCACCCCATACCCATTGAATCAATTTCTGGGGAAGATGCCAGGAATCTGCATTTCTAGCAAGCTCTCCATCTCACACAAGCTCATGAAAATGTGTGATCCACTGTGAAAGTGGTTAACTCCTAAACACTTGGCTCCATAGCTCACAAGGGTAATAAGCATGAATGGGGAAGCCCCTTTGAAAGGATGAGAATTGTTAGCCTGCAGCCAATCCAACGACTCCTTTAAGGGTAGCTCTTTTTATATGCTTAGAATGAAGCATTTTCTTTACTCATAACTGCCTGTTACGTAACGCTGTTTCCTTAGCCTCAAATTGCTAAACATTTTCAGAGAATCATGGTGTTCAATGACATACCCAAATTTATGTATGAAAAATTCTTAAGAGTCTAATCTTCCTGTGTTTAAGCTTTTAAAATGGTTTTTGTTTGTTTTGTTTTTGGGTTTTTGTTGTTGTTTCTTTTTTTTGAGATGGAGTCTCACTCTGTCACGCAGGCTAGAGTACAGTGGTGTGATTTCGGCTCACTGCAACCTCTGCCTCCCAGGTTCAAGTGATTCTCCCGCCTCAGCCTCCCAAGTAGCTGGGATTACAGGCTCGTGCTACCATGCCTGGCTAATTTTTGTATTTTTAGTAGAGACTGGGGTTTCACCATGTTGGCCAAGCTGGTTTCAAACTCCTGACCTCAAGTCATCTCCTGCCTTGGCCTCCCAAAGTGCTGGGATTACAGGCGTGAGCCACCGCGCCCAGCCAGTTGTTTCATTTTGATTGTTTTGTGTCCATTCATAACTGGTGTCCCATGTAAAATAACTGCATTGGTTCCCACAGCCCTTGACCTCTGACTTCACTTTTGCTTGCCCAGTGCTGCCTCTGCTGAAAGTAAAAGAATTTCTCCTTTTCTACTTCTTCTCCCGCATTTGATGTGTGGACTTCCATGCCTGGATTCCCTCCTCTGGGTCCCTTTACATTTTGATCACTGGCGACCCTATTTTCCTTTTCGTGTGGCTGTGGTGATGACAGCAGAGGCTGCATCTGCTGCTGCTGCTTTGGGGCAGCATGCTGTGAGGAGAAGAGTGCAATGGAAGGGGACAGATGACAGGAAGTGCTCAAGACCATCCGACTGTCGCAGCGTCCTCAGGGATGCACCCGCCACAAGCTCCTCCACAGCTAAGTGGGCCATACCAATGAGCCTGAACTGGTCCTTTCCCTCCCTGGGCCACTCCCACCATAACTGAAAAGCCACAGGTTCCCGGCGGTGTTTGGTTATGTTGCTAGCCTCAGGAACTGGAAGATGGATCTAATCTGAGCTCTGCCTCTAACCAGACCTAAGGCAAGTGGCAACTCCTTTGAAGGCCGTTTCCCGATTTGGGCCTTATTACCTCACGGATCCCCTGCAGTTTTACCATGTACATAAAATCTTGAACTATTTCTCCTGTACTGGCATTTAATGGAGGGGTGTGGTTAAAGTGCAGAGACACAGCGGAGGCTGCCAGGAGCACGGGGGTGTCCGGAACCTTTGATCAGGAAGGCTGCCCACTGAGCTGACTCAAGAGGGGACTTGATAGTCTTGCCACTGAACACAAGTTCAGGCCCCAAGCTTCTTTTTGTTTTTTGAGATGGAGTTTTGCTCTGTTGCCCAGGCTGGAGTGCCATGGCACGATTTTGGCTCACTGCAACCTCCACCTCCCAGGTTCAAGCGATTCTCCTGCCTCAGACTCCCAAGTGCTGGGATTACAGGCACGTGCCACCATGCCTGGCCAATTTTTGTATTTTTAGTAGAGACAGGGTTTCACCATGTTGGCCAGGCTGGTCTCGAACTCCTGATCTCAGGTGATCCGCCCACCTTGGCCTCCCAAAGTGCTAGGATTACAGGCATGAGCCATTGTGCCTGGCCCAAGCTTCTTTTTAACCTGGTATATTGTGGGTGAGAAGACAGGCCAGGAAATCCTGGAAAGGTGCTTCCTCCAACACTGGCCAGCAGGCACTTGCCAGGGAGGGCCTGCGCTGGACTCGCCAGGAGCATAAGGACCACCTGTGCACAGGGCAGACACTCAGAGCCCTTTTTGGCTGTTGTTACTATTTATCTTTTTTTGTTTTTTTTAGACAGGGTCTTGCTCTATCACCCAGGCTGGAGTGCAGTGGTAAGATCATGGCTCACTGCAGCCTCGACTTCCCAGGCTCAAGTGATCCTCCCACCTCAGCCTCCTGAGTAGCTGGGACTACAGGTGCATGCCGCCACTCCTGGCTAATTTTTTTGTATTTTTTGTAGATAGGGGTCTCGCTATATTGCCTAAGCTGGTCTCCAACTCCTGGGCTTAAGCTATCCTCCTGCCTCAGCCTCCAAAAGTGCTGAGATTACAGGTGTGAGCTACCGTGCCTGGCCATTATTAATCTTTTATTGTTATAATAGCTTAATGGGAGAAGAAAAGATTGTGGTCTATTCGTGTATGAAAATTAAGAAGATCATGTTGTAGATTGATTTGCAGGATTTTTTAAAGGCCCCTGCCTTTTTTCCTCACTGGGGTTCTTGAGCATCCATCAATGATCAGTGGTCGCTTCTCACAAATCTTCTGTTTTATTTATTTTGGTTGCTAAGTAGGGAGATCCACCTTTATCTGGGTGATTCAAAATCACGATTCTCCTATGAGCTGCTCTAATCTTAGCCTTGCCAGCAGGTGAACTTACACCTAAAATAACATTAGGTTTTCTCGTACTCATTTTCTGTTCAAATCCTCCTTTGTAATAGGATGAAAGGCTAGGAGTTCAAAGGTTCTCTACTGCTTCTGTGATCCTTGTTCTAGAGGTTTCCAGGACTGCGACGCACAGCGACCTGCAAAGGCAAGAGCAGTAGCACCCAGCCCTGCAGCTGTCACAGTTCTTCCCAGTCTCTGCCGGTTGATATCTGCGTCTGGCCAAGGCATTTGGCTAAGGGCAGCAAGTACTCAGTGGGGCGCAGCCCCTTGATGGCGGGGGTGGTGCCACCATGGACAGCCAAGAGAACCCATTTTTTATTTTATTCTAGATTCAGGAGGTACCTGTGCTTGTTTGTTACATGGGTATTACATGCATGGGGGTTGGATTCCTAGTGTACCCATCACCCAAATATTGGACACTGTACCCAGGAGACAGTTTATCAACTAACAGGCTGGGTTGTGAGCTCAAGTTCCTTTCCACTGTGGTCATAAACAGTAACCACAGTGAAGCGATTCCTGATACATGATGCCTTTCTGGGTCCAGATACTTTCATCCCTATGTGCCCCACCCTGCACGCCTCTTTGTCACTCATGCCTGCAGCTGCCCAGCCTTCTTCACTGGCCCAGCTTCTGGATTGCCCAAACCTCCTGAGGGGCCCTTGGGAAATGTCTCTTTTGTGTTGTGCATGTGTGTGTGGCAGGGTCTCACTCTGTTGCCCAGGCTGGAGTGCAGTGGCACAATCTCTGCTCACTGCAACCTCTGCCTCTTGGGTTCAAGCGATTCTCCTACCTCAGCCTCCTGAGAAGCTGGGACTACAAGTGCACGCCACCATGCCTGGCTAATTTTTGTGCTTTTGGTAGAGACGGTGTTTCACCATGTTGGCCAGGCTGGTCTCGAACTCCTGACCTTAAGTGATCTACCCGCCTTGGCCTCCCAAAGTGCTGGGATTACAGGTGTGAGCCACCGTGCCTGGCCGGGAAATGTCTCTTAAACCTGTCCCCCACTGCCACAGCCAGTTTTTCCACCTCCACGATCACAACTGCCTGCTAGTCTCCCTGCCTCCCTCTCACCCCTTTTCCTAGGTGCCCTTAGAATTCATCAAGTCTGGCCAGGCGCGGTTAGCTCACGCCTGTAATCCCAGAACTTTGGGAAGCCGAGGTGGGCAGATCACCTGAGGTCAGGAATTTAAGACCAGCCTGACCAACATGGAGAAACTCCGTGTCTACTAAAAATACAAAATTAGCTGGGCATGTTGGCGAATGCCTGTAATCCCAGCTACTTGAGAGGCTGAGGTAGGAGAATCACTTGAACCCGGGAGGCGTAGGTTGCAGTGGGCCGAGATTGCGCCATTGCACTCCAGCCCAGGCAACAAGAGCAAAATTCCGTCTCAAAAAAAAAAAAAAAAATTCATCAAGTCTGAACAGATTCCTCTTCTGCCTAAAACCTTCTCTTTTCTACCTGGGTTCTATCCTGTCTTTTCAGCCACATGCCTCTGGTCCTTCTCCTTCCCCTCCAGCCAGCCCCACTCCAGCCCCTGAGAACCATCACCTTTCCCAAAGTGCTGCCCTTTGCCGGCCTCTAAGGCTGTGCCGATGCCCAGATCTGACTGCCTCCCCCACAGTCCTTCCTCCTGCCTCAGATGGCCCTTCTGGAGGAAAACCCCAGGTGCCCCCTCCTGCCTCCCTCCTCAGTGAGGTCTCACCCCCATCCCTCCGTTTCCAGAGCAGTGTCTCCCTGGAGCCTGTGCTCTTTTTGGGGAGGGCATGCCTCCAAATGGCAGATGTCCCTAATGTTTGCAGATGGGGATGGATGAGAGGCAGAAAGTAGCCCTTCAGGGCGGGGATTCCGCTATCTTTTCCTTCCAAATTCAGGCCCTGCTAGGAGGGGGACTATCCCTGTCATGGTCCAGGACCAGGTAATTCTTCACGTCCTCTGGGAAGACAGAGTGCCCCAAAGCCCTTGATCTCCACTGGGTAGAATTAGGTGGGGCAGAAGTTGTGCCACACCAGGTCGCCTCTCCTGTGTCTGCTCCCACCCCACCAAGCACAGGGCCAGGATGAGGATGCCAGGCGCCCAGCTCAGTGCCTGCCTGGGTTGCAGCCCTGATCACACCAAAGGTTGCAGCCCTGATCACACCAAAGTGTCTTGTCTGTTTGCAGCCCTTTATCTGGCTAGCAAGGTTTAATTTTACTCTGGGAAGGTGAGATTTTTGTCCCTATTTACTTATTATTTTCGAATTTATTTATTATCTTTAGGTGGCATCTACAAATCGGCGTCCTCTGAGGGCAACAGCGCCCCGTTCTGCTAGAAATCCCGAGATTTGCAGCCACTGCAGCACGGTGCCTCCGTGGCTTCTCCTCACCACCCCCGACCCCTTTCCGCCCAAGTCTGTCGTCCCCTGGGTTCGTCTTTGGGCTGGCCAGTTTCCTCCCAGGCCCCGGCTTTGCTGTTCCTTGGGTGACATCTTGTGGCCAAGGACAGGTAGGACAGGTACAAACCATTGGCTGAAAAGGAGGAGCAAGGCAGCCCTCAGCCCTCTCTGGAGGAGCCTTGGGGCGCCTTCGAGGATGCCCAGGAGGGCAGGGGGCTCCTGAACAAGGAATCGGCTCTCAGACCCTGAATGGCCTTGCACCAAGCCCTTCATGAGACAGCTGTGGCTGGAGCCCAGAATTCATCCAGGTCCCCCGAGGCAGACACTCCAGGTTCCTCTCTGCCCACCCTGCGTTGTGGCAAATAATCATTATTCCTGACATAAAGCTTTTCTCTAGCAGCCCAGTGACAAGGTTATTATTCCAATCTTACAGATGCAGCAACAGCCCCGAGCCACAGCCAGTGACCTGAGCCCAGCCCACAGGTGCCAACACTTTAAGATCCCACCGGACACAGTCCTGAGAACTGTGGGAGCCGCCTGTCCCATTCTCTGGGAAGGTGCTCCAGAGAGGCGCCTGTGTTGTTAGTCACAGCCATGCCTCGAGTTCCAAAACCTTCTTCATGGCCTGGCATGGTGGCTCACGCCTGTAATCCCAGCACTTCGGGAGGCCAAGGCGGGTGGACCACTTGAGGTCAGGAGTTGAGACCAGCCTGGCCAACATGGTGAAACCCTGTCTCTACTAGAAGTTAGGCCGGATGGTAGCTCACACATGTAACTTCAGCACTTTGGGAGGCTGAGGCAGGCGGATCACCTGAGGTCAGGAGTTCAAGACCAGCCTGGCCAACATGGTGAAACTCCATCTCTACTAAAAATACAAAATTAGCTGGGCATGGTGGTGCGTGCCTGTAAACCCTTGGGAGGTTTGTAAATACTTGGGAGGCTGTAAATACTTGGGAGGCCTGTAAATACTTGGGAGGCTGAGGCAAGAGAATCGCTTGAACTCGGGGGGTGAAGTTTGCAGTGAGCCGAGATCTCGCCATTGCACTCCAGCCTCGGCAACAAGAGTGAAACTCCATCTCCAGAAATAAAAAAAAAGAAACACAAAAATTAACCTTGGTGTGGTGGCTTGCACCTATAATCTCAGCTACTTGGGGGGCTGAGGCAGAAGAATCGCTTGAACCTGGGGGGTGGAGGTTGCAGTGAGCCGAGATCGCGCCACCACACTCCAGCCTGGGTGATAGCAAGATTCCGTGTGCAGGCCCGGGGCTGACGCTTCCCACGTGACCTCAAGGAGCCTTCACCTGGTAGTGGGCATTGTAAGGGCCGCACTTCACAGATGAGGAAGCCGAGGCTCAGACACTCAAAGGGGTTTATTCAAAGCCACACAGAAAATGCGTGGCAGAACCAGGATCCAAATCCACGTCTAGAGGATGCCCAAATCTGTACTTTTAGCTAGTAAGGGATCCTGTCTGCCCTCCACAAAACCAGCCTCACAGCATTGTGGGGGCTCATGTGAACTGGGGAGCAAACTGTGGAGGATGGCGCCCATAGCAAGTCCTTATTATCCTGATCCTGGTGTGTACTTCCCCTATGCACTTGAGTCCCTCAAGGGCAGGGCCAGACACCCGGGTATCTGTAGTGCCAGCATGAAGCCTGGTGTCCAGCCGGCATCAGCAGATCAGATTGAATTTGAGTTGCCAGAGCAGGGAAGACCCGCTTTTCCACACAGGGCCCAGGGCCACTTCCCAGTGTCAAGGTCATGGTAAGGACAGACCGACAGTCTCCACCTCCTGATTCAGGAGGAGAAGGGGTGGGTGACCCGCGCCTCCTCCTTGCAGCAGGCTGGCACCTGGGCTCGCAGGCAGGGCCCAGAGGGAGGAGCCCTGGCGCTGAGGATCCCCCGCAGGCCCTGGAGGAAGCAGCAGGGCAGGCAGAATATAAATGCGGCCGTGAAGGCAGAGGAACAGATGAGGGAAAGCCTCCAGGTGATTGGGTGGAGAGGCCCCACCAGGGCGGAGGCCTCCTCTCTGTGCACAGATTGAGCCCATGATGAAGATGAATGGAAACCCCTTTGCTGGAAAACACGTGAGTAATCAAGAAGGCTACCTGTGCCGAGGGGCCCTCCCACCTGCCCGGAGCAGGGGAATATTAGGATTTGGAATTTCGGCAGCAGCCACATAGTTAGCACGGAAACTAGGCAAAACTGATACGCAGCCCCCATTACAGGATAAATGGTACAGGGCGCCTGGTAGCTTGGCAGGAGTTAGTGGACTCCAACTGCAGCCGTGAGAATCAGGCAGCTGCTTTCACAAAAGAAAGGCAGCCCAGGTTGGTGAAGACCCAGGGCCCAGCCTCCCACCCCTCTGTAGGGTGGCGTTAGCCACCAGAAGACTTTCCTGCTGGTGGTTGTGGGATTCTCTTCAAGGCTGGTTCAGGGAGAGGATGGGAGATTGTTCTGGGGGTTTCCTAGCATTTGCCAACAAAAACTGAGCTTGCAGCATTCAGCTCCCACCTGGGAGGCAGGACTGATGAGGACACTGTGTCTCCATCTTTCCAGACCAACAAAATCCCAATTTTTCTCAATATGTCCACAGCAGAGCAATACGTGATCATTTGGTCGCGTGCACGGTGGACCAGGAAGAGAGGTTTGCTGAGTGAATGAGTACTGTCAACAAGTTTGCAGGGGGCATGTTTAACTCACTTCAGGTGCTCTGGAAGCAGTTGCACGATGGCTAAGCTAATTACAAATCACGCCTATTTATTCATTAAACAGGGCCTGGGGGAAATTCAAAGAGGCAACATTGCCTTAACGTCATTCAATTTGCAGTCTGTGATTAAACGGAACACAGCTGCAAGACTCCAGAAATGTTGCTAATTTCTGCCTTTTCCCTGGTTCGGACTGACTTGTTCTCTGGGGCCCACACCTGTCCTTAAGTGGGGTCTTGTCATCCTTCAGCCCCTCAGCGGCTCACTGGCTGCTTGTGATGCTGGGCAAGCTCCTTCACTAGCCTGTGTCTCAGTTTCCTCATCTGTAAAGCGGGCTCACGAGCTCCTGGCTGCCAGGATTCCTGCAAGGAATAAGGGACACGTTGGATGTTCAGTGTTCCTTCTGGAACCCTGCCAATAGCTGTGTGCTGAAGGGTCCTTCTGTGTCTTCCTCCTTGGCCCTTGTACACACATAGGCTGTCACAAGGACAGAGGCTCCAGGGGTCCCCAGACAGCCCATGACAAGCAAAGGCTGTAGCTGCTGCTCCCTTAGGGCCCCAGCATGGAGCCTGGCAGGCAGAGGCTGCTTGCCCAGTGCTGGATCGAACCGGCCTTGTGTCTCCATTCTAGGTTGGGTCTTGAATAATCCCACATCCAAGGTAACCCCTCAATCCTGAGCAAACTGAGATGATTGGTCACCTTACCCAAGAGGGCAGGCTAGATTCTCAGGGTCCTGGACAGTCCCAGGCAAACCGGGACCGTTGGTCACCCTGCTCTTGGTGCCCTTGAAACTCCTCTTATCAGAGTTCCTAAAAATAGAGCTAACTTTACCTTCAATCCCTGGAAACATCTGGGAGGCCCAAGGGTTATTCATTATCATCAATAAATTATAAGAGCCAAATAGCCAACGTTTGTTTAGCATTTTCTGATTCATGAAGTGCTTTCAGTGTGTGGGATGTTTTGGGTCTTCCTTTCCACGTGCTGAGCACCCACTGTTGGTGTGGGACATGTGAGTTCAGTGGCTGTGGGAGGAGCAGAGGGATCTGTCCCTTGTCCCCTGTGAGGCCATGGAGCTGGCAGCTCCTTGGATTCTTTGATCCTCAGCTCAGTGCCTAGTTCCTGTCCCTCAATTCTGTCATCCTTTTTTTTTTTTTGAGATGGAGTCTCGCTCTGTCACCCAGGCTGGAATGCTGGAAGGCTGGATCTTGGCTCACTGCAAGCTCCGCCTCCCGGGTTCAGGCCATTCTCCTGCCTCAGCCTCCCGAGTAGCTGGGACTACAGGCGCCTGCAATCACGCCCGGCTAATTTTTTGTATTTTTAGTAGAGATGGGGTTTCACTGTGTTAGCCAGGATGGTCTGGATCTCCTGACCTCGTGATCCGCCCGCCTCGGCCTCCCAAAGTGCTGGGATTACAGGCGTGAACCACCGCGGCCGGCCTTGATTCTGTCATTCTTGTTAGAGGCTCTCATGTCTAGAAAGGATCCCCAGCCAGGAAATAAAATATTAGCTTGAACACTGTGCCATGTCCCTTTTTATAGATCTCAAGCAGGTGAATACGGGACATTTCACAGGGTTCCTCCTAATAGAGTGCTGGTGATGTTCAGACCAAGGAGCAGCTTGAGGCACCTAGCTTCTCTGAGCTGCAGTTTCTCATCTGAAAGACGGGGTTCTTAATCGTTTCTGCTTCCCCATGTTGCTGATGGAATTGAGATGATCCACGGAGGCATTTCAGCAGCGGTAGGCGCGCTCTCCATCGCAGCATTTGCTGTGGGCTTTGCGTCTATGTGTGTCCTTTGTGTTTCCGGGTTGACTGGTCAGTGGCTGACAAACATTTGTTGAATGAAGGAGTGGAAGTAAATGCATTTGTCTTCCTCCCGCTGGTGTTTCCCAAATGACCTTGAACTCAGACAGGGGCTCTTCCTCTGCCCCACTTCCTTTGGAAGCCTCCCGGTAAAACATCCCGTTTCCCATGGCTCCCCATGGGGGGCCTGATGGGTTTGGAGACATGTTTCCATCCCCCCTATGGTTTCTAAAACATACAAATCATTCTGGATGCACGTCTGTGTTTCATTACTAGGAATGCACATTTGAAAACAACAGAGGGTGAGGTTTAAAAGCAACATGCAATTTTTATTACATATATCTCCAAATCTGCCATTAGGCCCGTCCCCGCGGTGTTATTGACCTTGATTCTTTCTCATTTGCATCCTGCATTTTTCATCCTTTGGAATATGGTGTTTTGGGACTTCTCCATCATTAAGTGGATTTACAGCAATTTCCCTGTGTGTTTTCTCCAAGGGATTCTGTTATGAGATGCACATTAAATCTCCATTAATACCTCATTATCCGACTGATAAGATTACCATGATAATGAGGCAGAAATTCTAATTGTTTCACTTCTTATTGTGCCTTCCGTTTAATCCTTTACCTGGAAGTTGGTCACGAGCTGGGGAGCACCAGGCAGAAAAAGACCTTCTGATCGGGGGACCAGAGGCTGGGACCGCTGTGGCCAATAGTGATCGAGGAAAGAAAGGAGGCGAAATGGCGTTTAAATGCATTTCCTGGGGAAGAAGTTTCCGGGTGGAAAGCCATCTGGAGTGGGCCTTGTTGAATTCGGAGAGCGCCTATGCTCCAGTTCAGTACACACTCACACATGTGCACACAGACACACAACCACTCAAACACATGCACACAAGACACACACATGCACCCCCAACTGAAGCTTCAAGCTCCAGACAGCCCAGATTCTTTCTTTTCTTTCTTTCTTTCCTTCCTTCCTTCCCTCCCTCCCTCCCTCCCTCCCTCCTTCCTTCTTCCTTCCTTCCTTCCTTCCTTCCTTCCTTCCTTCCTTCCTTCCTTCCTTCCTTCCTTCCTTCTTTTGTAGACAAGGTCTCACTCTGTTGTTCAGGCTGGAGTGCCGTGGCATGATCATGGCTCCCTGCAGCCTTGACCTCCTGGAGTCAAGCAATCCTTCCACCTCAGCCTCCCAAGTAGCTGGGACCAAAGGCACCTGCCACCATACCTGGCTAAGTTTTTTGTTTTCTGTTTTTTTTTGTTTTGTAGAGACGGGGTCTCACTATGTTGCACAGGCTGGTCTCAAACTCCTGGGCTCAAGTGATCTGCCTGCCTCAGCCTCTCAAAGTGCTGGGGTTACAGGCATGAGCCACTCTGCCCAGCCAAGAGAGCCCAGAATCTTGATGTCATGCTTTATTTTCCTACTGGCCTGGACCCCCTTCCAGAATGTTCCTAGCTCCAGAAGGCTGCATGAACCTCCCTTCCAGACGGATGAACTCACTGGACTGTCAGAGGGTGCTGAGCCAGCAGACCTTGGGGGTGGGGGCCAGAGGGATGAAGACAGTGAGGGAAGAGACCTCTTCGAGGAGAGCCTTCGCCAGGCCCGTGTGTGAGGGGTGGTTCCCACCAGGATGTCTCTGGGTCCCCCAGGTGTGCTTGTCTGCTGCAGATCAGGTCCTTCCATCTGTTGAGGGTGGGGTGGTCCCCTGAGAATGATCCTGGTAATGACAGGCTTCCAGGCTGTCAGGCTCAGAGTGCATGAGCTTTGCATGTATCACCAGGAAATTCCCCAGAGCGGGGTGGCTTGAAATACCCGGGATCCCCTTGGCCTTTATCCTGCCTCCTCCACCTGGAGAACAGCTCCCCAACTCCTGTGGGGTCCCTACCTTGAGGTAGAAGCAGTGGCTTCATCTCGGCTCACTGCAACCTCCCCATCCCGGGTTCAGGCAATTCTCCTGCCTCAGTCTCCCAAGCAGCTGGGATTACAGGCACCTGCCACCACGCCCTGCTTATTTTTATATTTTTAGTAGCGACGGGGTTTCACCATGTTGACCAGGCTGGTCTCGAACTCCTGACCTCAAGTGATTTGCCTGCCTTGGCCTCCCAAAGTGCTGGGATTACAGGTGTGAGCCACCGCGCCCAGCCATGAAGGAGCATTTTCAAAGCCTCTGCAGGGGTTTGGAAGTACCTAGAAGGATGGTGACTGTCACAGCAGAGGGTCTGTGACTTGGAGAAACAGTGCAGCCTGGGGCCCAGTCCCTCAGGCATCTGGAGACCAGGCCAGCCGGGGGGCAGGAAGCTGAATCCACTTCCACAGACCAATGGCAGCACCTCTGCTGGCCCAGGAGGGGCTCCACGCTCCCTGGGCAATGAAAATATCCTTATGCAAATGCAGTCTCTCCACAGTCATCTTAGGTTTATGGGCAGGGATGCTGGCTTTCCAGTCACCAAAAACATGCCACAGACTGGGTGGCTTAAAACAACAGAAAATTATTCTTTCACTGGCCAGTGTCGGTGCCTCACGCCTGTAATCCCAGCACTTTGTGAGGCTAAGGCGGGCAGATCACTTGAAGTCAGGAGTTTGAGACCAACCTGGCCACCATGGCAAAACCCCGTCTCTATTAAAAATATGAAAATTAGCTGGGCGTGGTGGCGGGTGCCTGTAATCCCAGCTACTTGGGAGGCTGAGGCAGGAGAATTGCTTGAACCTGGGAGGCGGAGGTTGCAGTGAGCTGAGATCCCGCCACCGCACTCCAGCCTGGGCAACACAGTGAGGCTCCATCTCAAAAAAAAAAAAAAGAAATTTATTCTTTCATAGTTCTGGGGACTGGAGTCTGAAATCAGGGTGTCAACAGGGCCGTGTTCCCTCTGAGACACTGGGTGGGCCTTTCATGGCCTCTTAGCCTCTGGTGGTGGCCATCAGCCCTTCGTGTTCCTCAGCCTGCAGCTGCCTAACTTCAGTCTCTGTCTCTCATCACAAGGCCGTCTTCTTCCTATGGGCCTCTCTTCTTACAAAGACATCAGTCAAACTGGATTATGGCCCACCCTAAAGACCTCATTTTAACTTGATTACATCTGCAAAGACCCTATTTCCAGTTAAGGCCACATTCCCAGTATTCACTGCATTATCATAGCGATGCTTTTATTTAATTTAATTAATGTATTTTTTTTTTTTTTTTGAGACAGTCTTGTTCTGTTGCTCAGGCTGGAGTGCAGTGGCATGATCTCAGCTCACTGCAACCTCGGCCTCCTGGGTTCAAGTGATTCTCCTGCCTCAGCCTCCTGAATAGCTGGGACTGCAGGCGCCCACCACCATGCCCAGCTAATTTTCGTAGTTTTAGTAGAGATGAGTTTTCACTATGTTGGCCAGGCTGGCCTTGAACTCCTGACCTCAAGTGATCCACCCACCTCGGCCTCCCAAAGTGCTGGAATTACAGGCAGGATGCACCGCACCTGGCCACCAATTTTTTTCTTTGTGCTTTTGGTGTTGTAGCAAAGAAACCCAAGGTCACAAGGGTTTTCTTCCACATTTTCTTCTAGAAGTTTTGTAGTTTTAGGTTTTACATTTATGTCCATGAGCTTCTTGGATCTGTTGTTTGATGTCTTTCATTAATTTTGGAAAATTTATGGCGTTTTATAATTTTTTACTTTTATTAAAATAATATAGAGATGGGGTCTCGCTATGTTGGCCAGGCTGGTCTCAATGTCCTGGCCTCAAGTGACCCTCCCATCTCAGCCTCCTACAGTGCTAGGATTACAGGCATGAGCCACTGCTCCTGACCTGGCATTTTAAATTTCAATTATTTCTTCCATCCATCTGATCCTTTTCTTCTTCTGGGATTCTAATTACATATATTTTTAAAGACTGTTTTATATTGTCTCCTAACTGTAGGATGCTCTATTCTGTTTCTGCGGGTTTTTCTTCCCTGTTTTTTTCTTCTTTTTTTTCCTTGCAGACAGGGTCTCACTCTGTCACCAAAGCTGGAATGCAGGGGCACAATCATAGCTCTCTGCGGTCTCAAACTCTTGGGCCCCAACGATCCTATGGCCTTGGCCTCCCAAGTAGCCAGGACTACAGACATGCACCACCATGCCCGGCTAATTTTTAAAAATTGTTTTGTGTAGATACAGAGTCTCACTATGTTGCCCAGGCTGGTCTCAAACTCCCAGACTGTAGCAATCCTCCCACCTCGGCCTCCTAAAGTGCTGGGATTACAGGCATAAGCCACTGCTCGTGGCCCAGGTTCGCTGATTATTTCCCCAGCTATGCTGAGTCTTTTGATGAGCCTGTCAAAGTCATTCTCTTTTACTGTGACTTTCATTTCTAGTATTTTATTTATTCTTTCCTATAGTTTCCATCTCTTTAATGAAATTCCCCAACTGTTGGTACATACTACTCACCTTTTCTCCCATTGCCTTTAACATATTAATCATAATTATTAAAATTCCCTAAAAGTTCCAACATCTGGGTCATATCTCAGTCTGATTCTGTTGATTGCTTTATCCCTTGATGGTGTGTTGCTTTTCTTGCTTCTTTGTGTGTCTCATATTTTTTTGATTGAAAGCCGGGATCTTGTATAGGATAGTAGAGACTGAGGTAAATAGCATTTACACCTGAAAATGGGCTTACTTATTCTATTTTTTTTTTTTAAGCAGTGTTTTGCTCTGTTGCCCCGGCTGAAGTGCAGTGGTACACTCACAGCTCACTGCAGCCTTGAACTCCTGAGCTCAAGTAATGCTGCTGCCTCAGCCTCCTGAGTAGCTAGAACTACAGGCATATTCCACATGCCTGGCTGATTTATTTATATTTTGTGGAGACAGGGTCTTGCTATGTTTCCCAGGCTGGTCTTGAACTCCTGGCCTCAAGCGGTCCTTCTACCTCAGCCTCCCAAAACACGGCTGCATGGCATAGAGATGGGGCCATCACATGGCAAAACCCCATCTCTGCTAAAAATACAAAAATTAGCCGGGCATGGTGGCGGGTGCCTGTAATCTCAGCTACTTGGGTGGCTGAGGCAGGAGAATTGCTTGAACCTGGGAGGCGGAGGTTGCGGTAAGCTGAGATTGCGCCACTGCACTCCAGCCTGGGCGACAGAGCAGGACTGTCAAAAAAAAAAAAAAAAAAAACAAAAAACAACAGATGTGAGCCCCTGTGCCTGGTTAATGCTGCTGCTTTTGCCAGGCCTTTCATGTAGGGAGCTGGTCGTCTAACCAGGAGTTAAGCTGGCTTTGGGGTTTGGTGTTGCTCTGTTGCCCTCAGGAGCCCACAGTTCTGTAGTATCACTTTGCTTAACTAACACCATTGAGCATCTCCTCATGTGCTTATTTACCATACATGTATCTTCTTTGACGAAATGAATTATTCAAATCTTTTCTTTTTTTTCTTTTTTGAGACAGGATCTTGAGCTCTTGGTCTCAAGTGATCCTCCAGCCTCCCAAAGTGCTGGGATGGCAAGTGTGAGCCCCCACACCCAGCCTATTCAAATCTTTTGCCCGTTTTTCTTTCTCAGGTTGCTTGACACTCCTCTAATATCACTAAGTGTTTAGAGTGGGGCCTGACTTGCTAGAAGGTTTTTTCCCAATGTCCCATCCACTCTCAGTTTTTTTTTTTTCTTTTTGAGATGGAGTCTCAGTCTGTCACGCAGGCTGGAGTGCAGTGGCGTAATCTCGGCTCACTGCAACCTCTGCCTCCTGGGTTCAAGCGATTCTCCTGCCTCAGCCTCCTGAGTAGCTGGGATTACAGGCACGTGCCACCACGTCTGGCTAATTTTTTGTATTTTTAGTGGAGACGGGGTTTCACCACGTTGGCTAGGCTGGTCTCGAACTCCTGATCTCGGCCTCCCAAAGTGCTGGAATTACAAGAGTGAGCCACCGCACCCAGCCTACCCTCAGTTTTAGGTCTTCTGTTTGCATTTGCTCCCAAGAGAGCATCTCTCCCTGCATTCTTGCCTTTCCCCCAGCAGCAGACCCACAACTGTAACTTGTTATTAGTGTTTTTAAGCCTGTTTTTTTTTTTTTTTTTTTTTTGGCGGGGATGTTTGCGGGCTGGAATGGCATTCTCCATTATTCTGGGTCAGCTCCAGTTTTAGGCAGGAGCTGGGTCTCAGAGCTCCTGCTCCTCCCCCAGTAGCAGATGAGATCTAATAGTATGAGCCCAGGGTGTATTTCTGCCCTTCCCCTAAAATTAAGAGGGTTTTTCTGTTTGATTCCCTCACCTGCAGTGGGTCTTCCTCTCTCTGTGCCTTGAGGGCTTTTCCCACCTTGACCCCACTGCTTAAGCCTTTTGTCCCATAAAGGAGAGAATGGAAATAGAGACACTGAGTGGAGCTTCATGCTTTCTTGCAGGGACTGCAGGAGGCTTTCTCAGGCCTCTTGCCCTGCCCCAACCTTTCTTATGAGCACCTGGTGATGTACCTAGAGAAGAGCCTGAGAGTGGGTAAAAATTCTCCTTGTGTCTGCAGCTCCTAGAGATTCTATACTTCACAGTAGCTTGCACTCCACATTTAACAAGTTGCTAAAATTTTTAGCTGATGTTTTAGTCCATTTTCTGCTGCTATAACAGAATGCCATAGACTGGGTAATTTATAAAGAACAGAAATGTATTGGCACATGGCTCTGGAGGCTGGGAAATCCAAGATCAAAGGGTCAGCATCTGGCAAGGGCCTTCTTGCTATGTCATCCCATGGCAGAAGTGCAGAGAGGGCAAGAGAGAGCAAAAGGAGACAAACTTATCCTTTCTTTTATTATTATTATTATTTTTTGAGATGGAGTCTCACTCTGTCACCCAGGCTGGAATGCAGTGTCCCAATCTCGGCTCACTGCAAGCTCTGCCTCCTAGGTTCATGCCACTCTCCTGCCTCAGCCTCCCGAGTAGCTGGGACTACAGGTGCCCGCCACCACGCCCGGCTAATTTTTTGTATTTTTAGTAGAGATGGGGTTTCATTGTGTTAGCCAGGATGAAAACTTATCCTTTTATAAGAAACCCACTCCAGGCCAGGCATGGTGGCTCATGCCTGTAATCCCAACACTTTTGGAGGCCAAGGTGGGTGGATCGCCTGAGGTCAAGAGTTCAAGAACAGCCTGGCCAACATGGTGAAACCCCGTCTCTACTAAACCTACAAAAATTAGCCAGGTGTGGTGGTAGACACCTGTAATCCCAGCTACTTAGGAGTCTGAGGCAGGATAATTGTTTGAACCTGGGAGGCGGAGGTTGCAGTGAGCCGAGATCAAGCCTGGGCAACAAAGCGAGACTCCATCTCAAAAAAAAAAAAAAAAAAATTCAGGCAATTACAAATGCTGGCAAGGATGTGCAGAAAAGGGAACCCTTGTACACTGTTGGTGGGAATATAAATTAGTACAGCCACTGTGGAGAAGAGTTTGTGGTTTCTTAGAAAACTAAAAACAGAGCTACCGTATGATCCAGCAATCCTGCTGCTGGGTATATATCCAAAAGAAAGCAAATCAGTATATTGAGGAGGTATCTGCACTCCCATGTTTATTGCAGCAATGTTTACAATCGCTAA
This sequence comes from Hylobates moloch, assembly GCF_009828535.3. NCBI lineage: Eukaryota > Metazoa > Chordata > Mammalia > Primates > Hylobatidae > Hylobates > Hylobates moloch. The sequence goes on from NW_026652285.1 coordinate 97,529,945, forward strand.
TATTTGGAAGCAATCTAAACATTCATCAACAGATGATTGGATAAAGAAAATGTGGCCAGGCGCGGTGGCTCACGCCTGTAATCCCAGCACTTTGGGAGGCCGAGGTGGGTGGATCACCTGAGGTCAGGAGTTAGAGACCAGCCTGGCCAACATGGTGAAACGCTGTCTACTGAAAATACAAAAATTAGCGGGCGTGGTGGTGCATGTCTGTAATCCCAGCTACTCAGGAGGCTGAGGCAGGAGAATTGCTTGAACCTGGGAGGCGGAGGTTGCAGTGAGCCGAGATCGTGCCACTGCACTCCAGTCTGGGCTACAGAGTGAGACTTCATCTAAAACATAAAAAAAAAAAAAAAAAAAAAGAAGAAAGAAAATGTGCACCTACGCAATGGAGTACTATTCAGCCATGAAAAAGAGTGAGATCCTGTCATTTGCAACAAGGTGGATGGAACTGGAGGTCATTATGTTAAATGAAATAAGCCAGACACAGAAAGACAAATATCGCATGTTCTCACTTATTTGTGGCAGCTAAAAATTAAAATAATTGAACCTATGGCGATAGAGAGTAAAATGGCTACCAGAGGCTGGGAGGGGAGTGGAAGGGTGAGGCAGGGGGAGGTGGGGATGGTTATTGGGCACAAAAAATTGAATGAATGAGGCCTAGTATTTTATACTAGTATAGTCACCCTAGCACAACAGGGTACTTTAGTCAATTATAATTTAATTGTACATTAAAAACATAACTAAAAGACTATAATTGGACTCTGTGTAACACAAAGGATAAATGCTTGAGGGGATGGACACCCCATTTACCCTGATGTGATTACTACGCATTGCATGACTGTATTAAATATCTCAAGTACCTCATAAATAAATACACCTGCTATGTACCTACAAGAATTAAAAATTAACAACAAAAAAAAGAGAGATTCAGCAAGTTTGGAGGCGGGAAAACCTTTTATAAAGAAGTCTTCCCCCTTTGAGTGTGAATGGGAAACAGACACAGAGAGTGGCCAGGGCTGGCCCAAGACCAAGCAGCGAGGCAGCCGCAGGGCAGGCGGGCAGGGTGCTGAGGGCTGTGTGTCCACCGTGGGCTCCAGGCAGACCTTGGTAGTGTGGGTCATGTCTCGCTGGTTCCCTCATGCAGATGGCAACTGGCAAGGGCTTCCAGGCCCCGGGGGAGCAGGACCCTTCTCTCCACAGCCTGTCCTAGGGTGGCTCCCTCCTCCCTCTTCACCTGTGCACAAGCTCACCTCCAAGCCCTTGCTAGAGGGTTCCTTTGCACCAGTCAGGTGTCTTCTAGGGTTGCCAAGAGGTCAATCCCTGCTTCAAGGTCATGGATTTATTATAGGGCGAGGCCTGGCACAATTGTGGGGACCTGCAAAGTGACAACTGGAAGGAGAAATTGGAGGATCAGAGGGAAGCTTCACCCATCGGTGGATGAGAAGAGAGGCACACTTAGCCTTGACGGTAAAGGGCGCGTATGGAAGTCCACGGGAAGCTGCTGGTGATGGGGAGCCACAGCCTCCATGCGCCTGCACCCGCGTTCTAGCAAGAGGCCCCAAAGGCCCTTCCTGCCTCTGGGCCATGGTTCTCCCTCTCCTAGCCAGGTTGCACTCCCCTTGAGATCCTAGAACGTGAACACAGAGATGTAACATTAACTGTCATCGGCTGACTCGGCACACTGCCTACAAGTTAGCCCCACTCCGCAAGGAGCAGTGCCATTAAATTTAAAAATAAACAAACAAAAAAAGGAAAGCAAACAAACAAAAAAGCAGTAACTGTTATGGATGCATTTTACCTTATAAAATAAGGGGGTGGGAGAGAGAAAAAGAACTGATTACACTTGCAAATACAGTTGACCCGTGAACAATCTGAGTCTGATCCACTTACATGTGGATTTTCTTCCATCTCTGCCACCTCTGAGACATCAAGACCAACCTGTCCTCCTCCTCAGCCTACTCTGCGTGAAGATGAGGACGAAGACCTTTATGATGATCCACTTCCACCTAATGAATAGGAAATGTATTTTTTCTTCCTTATGATTCTCTTAATAACATTTTTCCCCCTAGATTACTGTTTTATTTTATTCTGTTTTTTGAGACAGCGTCTTGCTCTGTCACCCAGATCCTAGTACAGTGGCCTAATCACAGCTCACTGCAGCCTCGACCTCCCAGGCTCAGGTGATCCTCCCACGCCAGCCTCCCAAGTAGCTGGGACCACAGGCACATGCCATCATGTCTGGCTAATTTTTAAATGTTTTTGTAGAGACGAGCTCCCACTATGTCACCCAGGCTGGTCTTGAACTCCTGGCCTCAAACAATCCTCCCACCTTGCCTCGCAAACTGCTGGGATTACAGGCATGAGCCACCATGCTCAGTCTCTAGCTTACTTTATTGTAAAAACACAGTGTGGAGCACATATAACACACAGAATTTGTGTTAATCAACAGTTCCTGTTATCGATAAGGCTTCCAGTCAACAGTAAGCTATTAGTTAGGCCAGGCACCATGGCTCATGCCTGTAATCCCAGCACTTTGGGAGGCTGAGGCGGGTAGATCACCTGAGGCCAGGAGTTTGAGACCAGCCTGGCCAACATGGTGAAACCCCATCTCTACTAAAAATACAAAAATTAGCTGGGCGTGGTGGTGGGCTCTGTAGTCCTAGCTACTCAGGAGGCTGAGCCAAGAGAATAGCTCGAACCTGGGAGGTGGAAGAGGTTGCAGTGAGCTAAGATCTCGCCACTGCACTCCAGCCTGGGTGACAGAGCGAGACTCCATCTTAAAAACATAAACCAAACAGTAAGCTATTAGTAGTTAAGTTTTGGAGGAGTCAGAAATTATATGCAGATCTTTGACTGCAAGGGAGGTTGTTCAAGGTTCGACTGTACATTCATATAGAAACAAGGAGGATTGGGAGGCCGAGGTGAGTGGATCACAAGGTCAGGAGATCGGATCACAAGGTCAGGAGATCAAGACCATCCTGGCTAACATGGTGAAACCCTGTCTCTACTAAAAATACAAAAAATTAGCCGGGCGTGGTGGTGGGCACTTGTAGTCCCAGCTAGTCGGGAGGCTGAGGCAGGAGAATGCATGAAACCGGGAGGTGGAGCTTGCAGTGAGCCGAGATCGGGCCACTGCACTCCACTCCAGCCTGGGCGACAGAGTGAGTCTCCGTCTCAAAAAAAAAAAAAAAAAAAAGAAAGAAAGAAACAAGGAGGAAATACTAGTAATTACTGCAGTTCTTGTTTCTGCAACAGGTCACATGACCAGGACTCATGTCAGTCCTCTTGGCACCCCCCCTTCCAAGTCGTCTCTGTCCTCATCAGGTGCTCAGCAGGTTGTGGCTTCTTGCCTGGAAGGGTGACCCAAACCTTCATTCCTGAAGGGTCTCCGTCTTTAATATTCCTGCCTGAATCGGGTTGTTGTAATTTCCATTCCCACTTACTTCTGCTTGATATTTAGCAACCCCATTTCCCCCAGCAGTGAGGACTAATCACGCCTTATTTTTGCTGTGGGTTCAGAGGCATAAAGGACCCATTGTGGTCAGATGGTAGTCTCAGCTCCTGTTTGGTCGAGCTATTGTGTCCCCTGGTGGCAACATTCCTCCTCTGTGAACTCATAATTGCAGGGATGGGAAACATTTTGTGAGCAGGCGGCCAGGGATAACAGTGGGAAGAGCTGTTTCCCTTCCTGTCTTTTGACACCTGGATCCTGAGTCCTGGCCGTGGGAGAAACCGCACCGCACGCTGGATGTTGCATCAGAGTGCATGCTGCATCTTGGAGGATCCTGTCCCACCCCGCAAGGTACGGCCCCTAGCTGGTGCCGAAACTGTGTCTTCAGACCCCATTCTACACAGCCAGCTGCTTCAGGGTGATGGGGAATATGGTAAGATCGGTAAGATCAGTGAATTTCATGCGCCCAGTGCCACACTTAATTTGCTGCAAAATGAGTTCTCTGGTCAGAAGCAGAGCTGTGTGGAATACAGTGATGGCAGAGAAGCCATTCTGTAAGTCCACGGTGGTTTGGCAGAAAGGCAAATCCATATTCAGAATAAGGGTCTCTGCCAATGAGAACAAAATGCTGCTGCCTCTATGATTGAAATGGTCCACTGTAACTGACCTGCCACCAGGTGGCTGTCTGATGTCTCTGGGTAATGGAGTTCTAGAGGGGGCTCAGTGGACCAGTGTGATGTTTTGTGAAAGACAGGCATCGTGGTCCCTGTGATCTGCATTATGAAAGAGGGCGGGAGAATTGATATAACCTTGAAGCAGGAATGGTGAAGGTGTATTCCTGGCCCTGCCAACTGAAAATAAAGAGCTTCTGATCAGCAAAAAGGTACCAGATGTGCTGACTACCTCTAGCAAAGAAACCACATCTGGAATGGTAGCTGCAATTGGAATCACCACCTAATTGAGTTTGTGATAATCTACTGTCACTCTCCAAGATCCATCTGTCTTCTGTACAGACCCAATAGGTGGGCAAATGGGGATGTGGTAGGAATCACCACTGCTGCATCCTTTAAGTCCTTTTTTTTTTTTTCTTTTTTGAGATGGAGTCTCACTCTGTCACACAGGCTGGAGTACAGTGGCGCAATCTTGGCTCACTGCAACCTCTGCCTCCTGGGTTCATCGAGCATCTCCTCATGTGCTCTGCAATCCCTCCAGGGAGGTAGGGAATGTGATTTGCTTCTGGTTTACTATCATGGTAGGGGGCTTCCAGCTGGCTTTTCCTACCATGACAGACCTTACTCCACAGGTCAGGAAACTGCTGAAGTCTGATAGTTCCAACTGTGTATTCCAGAACTGGGGAAATAACCCTGTTCAGGGGCCCAGTGGGTTCATGTGAGCTGGACCTGGGCAAAACTCTCTAATTTACTGGATCTCCTGCCATATTTTTAAAATACAGCCATACACTCTTTGACATTTCTCCCATCAATGGCGTGGCCTGGCGTGGTGGCTCATGCCTATAATCCCAGCACGTTGAGAGGCCAAGGCGGGTGGATCACTTGAGGTCAGGAGTTGGAGACCAGCCTAGCCAATATGGCGAAACCCTGTCTCTACTAAAAATACAAAAATTAGCCGGGCATGGTGGTGGGTACCTGCAATCCCAACTACTCGGGAGGCTGAGTCACAAGAGTCGCTTGAACCCAGGAGGTGGAGGTTGCAGTGAGCTGAGATCATGCCACTGCACTCCAGCCTGGGAAACAGAGCAAGACTCTGTCTGGAAAAAAAAAAAAAAAAGAAGTGTGGTCTATGTCCCCTTCTCTTGAGTCTGAGTAGGCTTGTGACTGCTTTGACCAACAGAGTGTAACAGAAGTGACACTATGTGGTTTCTGAGGCCAGGTCATACAAGGTGACACATGGAGCCTTTGTTCATGGAACCCTGAGTCTCCGTGTAAGAAGTCTGACTACCCTGACACCACCACACTAAGCACTCTGGTCAACAGTCCCAGCTGAGCCCAGTCTCCTGGCCATCCCTGCCAAGGCATCAGATAAGTGAGAGATGCTGTCTTGGACCCTCCAGAGCAGCCCATCCTGTCTCGCTCACCAGCTGAGTACCATTGAGTGGGCTAGCTTGACACTACCAGGAACAGAAGAATGTCCTGCTGAGCCCTTCCTGAACTCCAGACCCCCAAGATAATGAGACATAAGAAAATGGTTGGCCAGGCACGGTGGCTCATGCCTGTAATCCCAGGACTTTGGGAGGCCAAGGCAGGCAGATCATGAGGTCAGGAGATTGAGACCATCCTGGCTAACATGGTGAAACCCCATCTCTATTGAAAATACAAAAAATTAGCTGGGCGTGGTGGCAGGTACCTGTAGTCCCAGCTATTCAGGAGGCTGAGGCAGGAGAGGATGTGAACCCAGGAGGTGGAGCTTGCAGTGAGCCGAGATTGCACCACTGCACTCCAGCCTGGGTGACAGAGCGAGACTCCGTCTCAAAAAAAAAAAAAAAAAAAAGAGGCTGATATAGCTTGGCTATTTGTCCCCACCCTAATCTTATGTTGAATTCTAATCCCCAGTGCTGAAGGTGGGGCCTGGTGGAAGGCGTTTTGGTAATGAGGGTGGATCTCTCATGGCTTGTGCTGTTCTTGCGATAGTGAGTTCTCGTCAGATCTGGTCTTTTGTAAGTGCGTGGCACCATCCCCTGCCTCGCTTCAGCTTTATCATGTGACACGCAAGCTCCCACCTCACCTTCTGCTGTGAGGAAAAGCCTCCTGAGGCCTCATCAGACGCCATGCTTCCTGTATAGCCTGCAGAACTGTAAGCCCTTTAAACCTCTTTTCTTTATAAATGACCCAGTCTCAGGCATTTCTTTAAAGCAGTGCAAGAATAGCCTAACATGATGGCCATGGTTTGTTAAGCAGTAATAGATAACTAGAATACCTCCAGGAGCCCTCACTTTGACTGGAGCACTGTGGCATTTTGGGGCCTCCTAGAATTAATGTCAGCTCAGAGCCATCATCTAATCATCCCTAAGATATCTGGTTATTTCCCCTTCTCCAATGCACAGCCACTCTGGTAAATGGCCTTAAGTCCCTTTGGGGGACAACTAAGATTTACAACACACACTCTTGGTCGTCCTTCCTCAAGGGGCTCCAGCCTCCCCTTTCATTCAAGGGGCTCTGAGTCTATCAACTGTTCCCCCTGGGAATTGGGTGAGGGGCTCATAATATTCTCTAGCTTGTTGCTTCAAAACAGATTTCTACTTACCACAGCTAGAACTTTTGTGGTTATACAAATCAAGATTGTAAGGCTGGGTGTAGTAGCTTATGCCTGTAATCCCACCACTTTGGGAGGCTGAGGTGGGAGGATCACTTGAGCCCAGGAGTTCAAGACCAGCCTGGGCAACACAGCAAGACCCTGTCTCTATTAAATAAATAAATAAATAAATAAATAAATAAATAAATAAATAAATAAAAATTAAGATTGTATTAGGTTGCCCACTTACTTTGTTCTTGGGGTCACCATGATTGATCGATTAATTAGTCAGTTCTGTCTCCCTGCCCCTCCACCCAAACACAGAACATAGTGTGAGGACCAGTGAGCAAGCCTTGAGGGGAGTTACATTTGTTTGTTTGTTTGTTTGTTTTGTCTTTTTTTCCCCCCTTTTTGTGGAGAACAGGGTCTCGCTATATTGCCCAGGCAGGTCTCGAACTCCTGGGCTCAAGCTATCCTCCTGCCTCTGCCTCCCTAAGAGCTGGGATTACAGGCATGAGCCACTGTGCCCAGCCTGCAAGTCTTAAATTATAAGTCCACTCCAGCACGCCAATCTCTCTAATCTCTGAACACTTTCTTCCACACTGTACTAAGGGAATTTTGGCATCTCACCTTCACTCAGTGTAGACCGCCTCTGGGTCCACCGAGCACACCATTAGAGCCACTCCTAGTTGCTTGAGCTAACTCAGTGACTCAGATTCTCTGCTTAGTGCACCTCTACATGTCCATAAATTTTGCCAGAACAAATATTATATGCCCTCCGTGCTATGCCATGCCCTAGGGTCTCTCCCATTGATTTTCCCCTTCCCCCTGTTGGTAGAAGTTGCCGACATCTCGCAGGTCTTCTGCTGCTGAGGATGCCTCCTCATGGGTCCCACTTGGGACCTGATCACCCAAAGCTTGTGAGGCCTGGAGTCTGGTTACAGGTCTAGAAGCAATGGGAGGTGGAGACCACCTCAGGAGGGGGCACTAAAGGGTCTCCAGGCACAGGGACAACGTCTGGCTCTTCACTCAGAACTGGATCTGGGGGCTGGGCACAGTAGCTCATGCCTGTAAACCCAGCACTTTGGGAGGCTGAGGTGGGTGGATCACCTGAGGTCAGGAGTTCAATACCAGCCTGGCCAACATGGTGAAACCCCGTCTCTACTAAAAATACAAAAATTACCCGGGCATGGTAGCATGGACCTGTAGTCCCAGCTACTTGGGAGGCTGAGACAGGAGAATTGCTTGAGCCCGGGAGGCGGAGGCTGTGGTGAGCCGAGATCGCACCACTGCACTCCAGCCTGGGCGACAGAGCAAGACTCCCTTTCAAAACAAACAAACAAAGAAAAACAAAACAAAACAAAACAAAAAAACAAAAACCTTGATCTGGGAATTCAAAGCCCTGAGCTCATCTCTTTTTCTCATTAGTTTTCCAGTGCACTTAGAGGCAACAAAGTGACCCCACAGTCCCTGTGCCCTGTATTTCCACCCACACATTTGATACCAGTAGTGACTTGATCACCCAAGCCCTCTGTGGGCCTTGGCTCCAGGGGTTACGGTGACTGCTCCACTACTGTGTGCCATGGAGCCCCAGTGTTGCCCCCGGCAGCAGGGTCTGAACACCTCTAAACCCACTGAGATTGGAGAACTGATGCTGGGTTCCCATCCTTAAGATTCTCTTCCCCTGGAAGCATCACCAGTACCAACCACTGTATCACTCGGGGTTCAGTCAGGGAAGCAAAGCCACTGCGGGTATTATGGGATGCAGATTCATTATGGGGATGGCCTGACACGATTATGGGAGGAGCTGGAGATGAAGGCCCAGAGGGGACACAGGGGGTCAGAGCCTACATCTCCCAGTGATCTGAGAAGCCAGGTGTGTCCGGCTGCCAGAAGGGATGTGGGGGATGCTCCTGGAGGGTCCCCTGGGATCTATCGCCTCTGTGTAGCTGCTGCCTCTGTGAGTTCTTTGGGGAGCCTCTGGGGTAGGCCTGGGGCCACTGCCGGTCAGCAGGCCAGCAGTCAGGAAGACCAAGCGCAGGGTGGAGAACAGTGAGGACAAGCTGGAGCCCCCCAGGCCCCTGGGTCTGCCTGTCACCATGACTGCCTCCTGTGACCTTCAGAGAGCAAAGGTCGCTGCTTCCCTTCCAATTTCAAAAGCTCCTATGCAGGAAGCACAGAGGGAGGCCTTCTGGGAAACTCGCCTCTCAGCCTCACCAGGTTGGCTTGGCCCCTCCGATCTGCAGGCTGGGTCAGGAGCCTCCCAGGCCTTCGCCCCTCCCAGCACCTCCTCCCCAGCTGACTAAGATGCTGGGGTGGGTCTATTCTATTCAACATGGGTGTGACCAACCATTAGCACAAGCTTGGAACAGAGCAGCGCTCAAAGTGTGTTTGGCAAATGGACGGGTGAATGGAGGATGGGATGATGCCTGCTTGGTGCCAGGACCTGGGCTGGGCGCGACGAACACAGAAAAGTCAGACAGAGAGGAGGTTTGCTGCTGCCACGGTTGTGGCCTGTACTTATTCTCTTCAGGGCATTGGGCTACAGGCTGGGGCCGCAGGAGGGAGGTGGAGATGAGCTGACCCCCCAACAGCTGGGACATGCCTGGATGAATGTGTTCAGGGCCTCAGACAAACCCAGTGAGAGACCAGGCTGGAAGCGCAGGGCAGGCGAGGCCACTACTGGCCGGTGACTTGCGGAGGACTTCCTGCAGCAGGTGGCATGGGGAGGCTGGAACAGGTGGACCCCTGTGGTGGGGCAGGTGCATGCCCGACAGAGGGTGCTTCAATATATGTGTCCCTGCAAAATTTAGGTGTTGGGGCTGGGCACAGTGGCTCACGCCTGTAATCCTAGAACTTTAGGAGGCGGAGGTGGGTGGATCACCTGAGGTCAGGAGTTCGAGACCAGCCTGGCCAACATGGTGAAACCACGTCTCTACTAAAAATACAAAAAAATTAGCCAGACATGGTGGCGGGCGCCTGTAATCCCAGCTACTTGGGAGGCTGAGGCAGGAGAATCGCTTGAACCTGGGAGGCGGAGCTGAGATCACACCACTGCACTACAGCCTGGGTGACAGAGCGAGACTCCATCTCAAAGAGATAAAAAGTAGGCCAGGCGCTGTAGCTCATGCCTATAATTCCAGCACTTTGGGAGGCCGAGGCAGGTGGATCACCTGAGGTCAGGAGTTCGAGACCAGCCTGGCCAATCTTGTGAACCCCTGTCTTGGAGCGAGACTCTGTCTCAAAATAATAATAATAATAATAATAATAATAATAATAATAATAATAATAATTTAGATGTTGGAACTTCAGCCCAGGGTGATGATATTAAGAGGTGGGGCTTTTTGGGGAGTGATTGAGTCATGAGGGCTCTACCCCATGGACGAGATTAATGCCCCTGTAAAAGAGGCTTCAGAGGGCTGCCTGGCCCTCCTGTCTCTTCTGCACAGCGTTCGTCCTTTTTGACCCCTTCTGATGTGTGAAGAAGGCGCCATCTTGGAAGGAGAGAGCAGCCCTCTCCAGACACCAGATCTGCTGGCGCCCTGATCTTGGACTTCCCAGCTTCAGGACTGTGAGAAGAAAATTTTCTGTTCTTTATAAATGACCCAGTCTCTGGTATTTTTCAACAGCAGCGGGAACGAACCAGGGAAGAGGCCATGGCTTGTGCAGGTGAAGGAAGGACGCCATGCTCACCCCTGACCTGGAGAGGTTTTCATTTTGCACTAACTTCAGCCTGCGGGCTTGTGTGGGGTTTTTTTTGTTTGTTTTGGGGTTTTTTTGAGATAGAGTCTCACTCTGTCGCCCAGACTGGAGTGCAGTCGTGCAATCTTGGCTCACTGGCAACCTCTGCCTCCCACGCTCAAGCGATTCTCCTGCCTCAGTCCCCAGAGTAGCTGGGATTACAGGCGCATGCCACTACTACCTGGCTAATTTTTGTATTTTTAGTAGAGACGGGGTTTCGCTATGTTGGCCAGGCTGGTCTCGAACTCTTGATCTCAATTGATCCACCCGCCTCGGCCTCCCAAAGTGCTGGGATTATAGGCAGGAGCCACCGCACTTGGCCAACTTGCCCGGGTTTTGATTTCTACAGATGATGCTTACAATGAAGGAGGGTGGTCTTGCTCAGACTAGGAAATGACTCATCTTCATGGTGGGAACAGAATGTGTAACCAAGAGATATAAGCAGACACCTAGGTCCCAAGTCCACTCTGCTCCAGGCTCAGCCCCTCTGGTCCATTCTCCACAGGTGGCAGGCCTGCCTCTAAATCCTCCATGGTCCCCCGTGGCCCTCGGGAGGTGGTCCAGCCTCCTCCACGTGACTGCGCCTCTCTCACCTCCCGGCCTTCCATGTGCTGCCCCTCTGTCCTCCCACCCTACCTGCTCCTTCTCAGAGCAGCCTCTCTTGACTCTCTACCTTGGTCAGGGCCCCCCTGTGCTCCCAAATTTGCCACTCATGCCCCAGTGTCCTGGGACGGTCCCTGTGGCCTGGCTGGACTCTAGGTGGGGGTATTACACTGTGTGTGCTGGGGGTCTGGAGGGGAGAGGGAAGTGCAGCCATGCAGAGCTGAGAAGGGAAAGGTGGGGGGTGCCTCTTAGGGCCAAGCTCTCCTTCCAGATCATTCTTTTTTTTCTTTTCTTTTCTTTTGAGACAGAGTCTTGCTCTGTCACCCAGGCTGGAGTGCAGTGGCGCGATCTCAGCTCACTGCAACCTCTGCCTCCTGGGTTCAAGGGATTCTCCTGCCCCAGCCTTCCGAGTAGCTGGGACTACAGGCACGCGTCATCATGCCCAGCTAATTTTTTGTGTGTGTTTAGTAGAGCGGGGGTTTCACCATGTTAGCCATGCTGGTCTTGAACTCCTGACCTCAAGTGATCAGCCTGCCTCGGCCTCCCAAAGTGCTGGGATTACAGGCGTGAGCCACCGTGCCCAGCCCAGATCATTATCGATTTACGGATTTCCTTGGCTCTGGCTGGGAACAGTTTTCGTGTGACAAACCCAGTTTAGAAATGGCCAGTGAGAATGGTGGCCATCAGCAGGTCCCCATCTTGTACTCATGGCAGGAGAGGAAAGAGAAGTCTCCATGCCCTGCCTTCCTAGATCCTGCTAGCGGGCCGGAGGCTGCACGTGTGGCCTTTCTTTCATTTTTTTTTTTAGATGGGGTCTCCCACTGTTGCTCAAGCTGGAGTGCAGTGGCGTGATCACAGGTCACTGCAGCCTCAACCTCCCAGGCTCAAGCAATCCTCCCACCCAAGTAGCTGGGACTACAGGTGCATGCCACCATGCGTGGCTAATATTTAAATTGTATTTTATTTTTCATCAAGTCAGTGCATTTTATTTTTTAAATTGTTCCTTTTCTTTTTTTTAATTTTTAATTTTGTGGGTATATTGTAGGTGTATATATTAAATATTTATGGGGTACATGAGATATTTTGATAGATGCATACAATGAGTAGTAATCACGTCAGGGTAAATGGGGTATCCATCCCCTCAAGCATTTATCCTTTGTGTTACAAACAATCCAATTATACTCTTTCAGTTATTTTAAAATGTCACTTAGGGTGGACGTGGTGGCTCATGCCTGTAATCCCAGCAGTTTGGGAGGCCGAGGCAGGCAGATCACCTGAGGTCAGGAGTTCAAAACCAGCCTGGCCAACATGGTGAAACCCCGTCTCTACTAAAAATACAAAATTAGCCGGGCGTGTGGGACGTGCGGGACGTGCCTGTGATCCCAGCTACTGGGGAGGCTGAGGCAGGAGAATCACTTGAACCCAGGAGTCAGAGGTTGCAGTGAGCCGAGATCATGCCATTGCACTCCAGCCTGGCAACAAAAGTGAAACTCCATCTAAAAAAAGAAAAAGATTACCCTCCCTCCAGCCTGAGTGATAGAGCAAGACTCCATCTCAAAAAAAAAAAAAAAAAAAAAAATTACCCTCCCTTTTGACCCAGCAATTCCACAGCTAAAAATAATTTGGCAAATGCAAAAAAAAAAAAAAAATGTGCACAAGGATGTTCATGTAGCGGTGAGATTGGTGGTGTTTACAAGGGCAAACAATTGGAAGTTGCCAAGATGACCAACAATGGGATTAGAAGAGTAAAGGGTACACAGTCAGGGCTCTGGACATTCTTGAGTAAATGACTGAAATTGTGCTTCCACTTACTTCATTCTCATACATCTCATCCTCATGAACTTAGATGTGAGCCCTGTTATTATCTCCACTTTCCCGATGAAGGAGCAAAGGCTCAGAGAAGGGCACAGACTACTGGGGGCAGGGCCAGAACTCATGCTCAGCTGGGTCTGATTCCAGGGCCCAATAAATAAAGGAAGCCAGGAGTCTGAGTAAGAATAAAGGAAATCAGGGAGAAGCCTCCAGCGAGTCATTCCTTTGCTTATTGCCTTTATTAAGCCCTCACCGCCAGGCATGCTCTGTGCTCACAACGGCAGCCACTGCTGCAAATCCTTTTTTTTGGTTTTGTTTTTTTTGAGAGAGTCTTACTCTGTCCCCCAGGCTGGAGTGCTGTAGCGCAATTTCAGCTCACTGCAACCTCCGCCTCCCAGGTTCAAGTGATTCTCCTGCCTCAGCCTCCCCAGTAGCTGGGATTACAGGTGCCCACAACCATGCCTGGCTAATTTTTGTATTTTTAGTAGAGATGGGGTTTCGCCAGATTGGCCAGGCTGGTCTTGAACTCCTGACCTCAGGTGATTCGCTTGCCCCGGCCTCCCAAAGTGCTGGGATTACAGGCATGAGTCACCGTGCCCGGCCCTCGAATACTCTTTTCCTGAAGGGGAACAGGGCAGGTGTCCCAGGCCCCAGGCCTTACTCTCATAAGCAGTAGGGTATGGTGGTCATAAAGACAGACTCTGGCGCCATGGTGCCTGGGCTCAAATCGCAGCTCCACCACTTACTAGTGGTGGATCTTGGACAAGTGACTTAACCTCTCTTGGCCTCAGTTTCCCCATTTGTAAAATGGGGATAGTAACAATAATACCTACCTCATAGGGTTGTTGTGAAGGTTAAATAAATATTTGTAAAGAACATAGAGCCGTGCCCAGAACATAGTATGCCCTGTATCAGTATTTGTTTTTTTAAAAAATACGCACACACAGTGCACATACACGTATAATCGTTATGAAAATATTTGAGAGGCAGGCGGAGTGACTCATGCCTGTAATCCCAGCACTTTGGGAGGCTGAGGTGGGTGGATTGCCTGAGGTCAGGAGTCCGAGACCAGCCTGATCAACATGGCGAAACCCCGTCTCTACTAAAAATACAAAATTAGCCGGGCGTGGTGGTGCATGCCTGTAATCCAGCTACTCAGGAGGCTGAGGCAGAAGAATCGCTTGAACCCAGGAGGTGGAGGTTGCGGTGAGCCGAGATCTTGCCATTGCACTCCAGCCTATGCAACAAGAGCAAAACTCTGTCTCAAAATAAAAAAAAAAAAAAAAAAGAAAGAGAAAAAGAAAATGTTTGAGAGTAATTTGAGCAGCATATATCAAAATCTTTTTTTTTTTTTTTTTTTTTTTTGAGATAGGGCCTTGCTCTCTCACCCAGGCTGGAATGCAGTGCCATGATCATAGCTCACTGCAGCTTTGACCTCCTAAGTTCAAGTGATTCTCCCACCTCAGCCTCCTGAATAGCTGGGACTATAGGTGTGTGCCACCATGCCTGGCTAATTAATTTTTTTTCTTTTTTTGGTAGAGACAGGGTCTCCCTATGTTGCCCAGGCTGGTCTTGAACTCCTGGGCTCAAGTGATCCTCTCACCTTGGCATCCCAAAATGTTGCGATTTCAGGTGTGAGCCACCACACCCAGACCAAAATCTTGAATATGCAGCACCAATCCAGCAACCCCATGTGTGGGATCTGACAGACACACTCATAGAAATTCATAATGATAAATATTCAAGAATGTGGATTGCCATGTTATTTGTAAGGACAAAAATTGGAGACGACACAGAGGTTCGTCAAAGGGGAGTGGCTAAATCAGCTATGGTCCATCCACAGGGAGAATACTACCCTGGAGTAAAAGAATGGGTTGTGTGTTTCAGGTTGAATCATCTGAAATTGCTAACGTTTGACCATTTTTGACTTATAAAATGGCAAGATGGCAATTTCAGATGAGTCAATCTAATACTATGCACTTGTATTAGAGTGGATTGAGCTTTGGTAAGAAATAGACCCAGGCCGGGCATGATGGCTCACGCCTGTAATCTCAGCACTTTAGGAGGCCGAGGTGGGCCCATCACTTGAGGTCAGGAGTTCAAGACTAGCCTGGCCAACATGGTGAAACCCCATCTCTACTAAAAATACAAAAATTAGCCAGGTGTGGTGGCAGGTACCTGTAATCCCAGCTACTCAGGAGGCTGAGGCAGGAGAATCACTTGAACCCAGGAGGTGGAGGTTGCAGTGAGCTGAGATCACGCCACTGCATTCCAGCCTGGGCAGCACAGTGAGACTCCATCTCAAAACAAAAACAAAAACAAACAGACCCAAATATGTACCGGTCTTCCATGAGGTGATTCAGGGACCCAGGCTGAGGAAGCATCTGTATCTTCAACATAAGTTTTCCCAAGCTTGTTGTGTTTAACTCCATCCCAGCTGACGTAACATCTGAGCATGTGGCACAGTCCTTGGCCTATAGTGAGTGCTCGATAAATATGAATGTGGCGGCAGAGATACTCATCATGTCTCCTTCCTTTCCAACAGAATCCCAACTTAGCACCGGCTTAAGGGGAGACTGGGTGGTACATTTGGATTAATCTAAGTCATTCGCTGGGGCTCCGTTCTCTTGCCAGTGATTGATTTCCACACAGAAACTGTCAGCGCCTCACGGTGTCCATCCAGTCTTACGTGCTGACACACGGTCCCAGCTTTCGTCTCTCTTTGCCTGGTGGCTTTCTCTGGCAATCAGAGCTGGCTCTGTGACTGTGTGTCCTGTAGGCCGCAAGTGCCAGAAGCTTAAGGCCCACCCTCCAGTGTGGCTTTCAAAGACGGACAACACTGTCTACCTGACCCCTCAGGTGTGGTAACCCTGACGTGAGTGTTCCATGCTGTCACGCAGAGCTCCCTAGTGGGATAATGCTCCAGTTGTCCACAGGGGCAACTTACCTGGTAACTGGCCGTTTCCCCACCCAAATCTCATCTTGAATTTAGATCCCCATAATCCCCGTGTGTCAAGGCGGGGACTAGATGGAGGTAATTGGACCATGAGGGTGTTTTTCCCCATGCTGTTCTTGTGATAGTGAGTGAGTCTCACGAGAGCTGATGGTTTTATAAGCATCTGGCATTTCCCCAGCTCTCACTCACTCCATCCTGCCACCCTGTGAAGAAGGGGCCTGGTTCTCCTTCGCCTTCCACTATGATTGTAAGTTTCCTGAGGCCTCCCCAGCAATGTGGAACTGCGAGTCAATTAAACCTCTTTCCTTTATAAATTGCCCAGTCTTGGGCAGTTCTTTATAGCAGCATGAGAACAGACCAGTACACTGGCAGATTGTATTTCTCTGTATGCTCTTGTCACAGTGGGCCACTGACCTTCCTCCACCCTTGAACTTGGGCAGACCTTCATACCTGGTGGCCAAAGTGATATTGCAAAGTTTCTGAGGCTGGTCATAACAGGAAACATGCCTTCCACCTGGCATTCTCTTCCCCCTTCTCTCTTTCTCTCTCGATGCTTGTCCGTGGAAACCAGCCATTATGTTGAGGAGTGCGTGCCACCAGGAGGTGCCACTTGTGAGAGTTTCAGCTGACAGCCCCACCTAGGCCCCTAATGGATGGCCGGCATGTGTGGGTGGCAGCCTTCAGATGATGCCAGTCCCTAGACTTTGAGTTTTGCAGCTGGAGCCCCAGACACTGTGGCACGGAGTCAATTCACCCTTGCTGTCTGCAGTCCTGAGCCATAAAAATCATGAGAAGTAACAAAGAATTATTGTTTTAAGCTACTAGGTTTTGGGGTCATTTGTTACACAGCAATAAATAACCATGCATCTTATTTTTTTTTTTTTTTTGAGACAAAGTCTCGCTCTGTCACCCAGGCTGGAGTGCAATGCCACGATCTCAGCTCACTGCAACCTCCGCTTCCTGGGTTCAAGTGATTCTCCTGTCTCAGACTCCCGAGTAGCTAGGACCACAGACACGCACTACCACGTCCAGCTAATTTTTTTGTATTTTTAGTAAAGACAGGATTTCACCATGTTGGCCAGGCTAGTCTCAAACTTCTGACCTCAGGTGATCTACCCGCCTTGGCCTCCCAAAGTGCTGGGATTACAGGCGTGAGCCACCGCTCCAGGCGTGCCATGCACCCTTTTTTTTTTTTAACAGCCGAAACCAGCTCAGTCATTTATTTGACTGAAAACATTAAGAAGGACAACAAAATTCAACATTCTTTAATAAAATTCCTGTAGAAAACTCAGTCATAGGGCAAATGCCATGCACCTTTTATTTGTTGCTTCTCCTTCCTTATGTGCCCACTCTCCTTCTTGTTTTTTCTAGGATCACCTCCCAAATCAACCATCTACACTCTGGTTCTTATCTCAGTGTGTGCTTCTGGGGGAATGCAGTCAAGGCACACATTATTTGGAAATGATACACATAGAAAAAGGACAGACAATTACTGACTGCTTCTTTGGGAGTGAGTTCAAGAACCAGAAACTTTACTTTGTATTCAATACATGTCTGAATTATGTACATTTTCAACAATTCTTCATTATACATTATACAGGGTCTGCTCTGTCTCCCAGGCTGGAGTGCAGTGGCATGATCGTGGCTCACTGCAGCCTCAATCTCCCAGGCTCAAGTGATCCTCCCACCTCAGCCTCCCAAGTAGCTGGGACTACAGACATGTGTCACCATGCCCAGTTTTTTTTTTATTTTTGTAGAGACGGGTTCTTGCTGTGTTGCCCAGGCTGGTCTCAAACTCCTGCCCTCAAGTGATCCTCCCACCTTGGCCTCCCAAAATGCTGGGATTATAGGTATCAGCCACTGCACCCAGCCTATCATTAAAATTTTTTTTGTTTTAATTTTTGTTGGTACATAGTAGTGTATATACTTTCATTTTTAAAAATACGAAAAAGGCCGAGCACAGTGGCTCACGCCTGTAATCCCACTACTTTGGGAGGCCAAGGCGGGTGGATCATCTGAGGTCAGGAGTTTGAGACCAGTCGGACCAACATGTCGAAAACCCTGTGTCTGCTAAAAATACAAAAATTAGCTGGCTGTGGTGGCTCACACCTGTAATCCCAGCTACCTTGGGAGGCTGAGGCAAGAGAATCGCTTGAACCCGGGAGGCAGAGATTGCAGTGAGCCGAGTTTGTACCACTACACTCTAGCTTGAGTGACAGAGGGAGACTGTCTAAAAATAAATAAATAAAAAAAATAAAAATACAAAAAATTTCCATGAAACCCTGAGTCATAAATGTTATGGTACACATAAAATGTGCCATTGTCAGCATTCTAAGTGTGTAGTTAAGTGGCTTTAGGGATATTCGCATTGCTGTGTAACCATCATCAACGTCCATCTCCACGACTTTCTCACCAAAAAAAAAGGCTGAAACTCTGCACCCAAGAAATGCTCGCTCCCCAATCCCTCCTCCCACAACCCCTGGCAGCCTCCATTCTACTTTCTGCCTCTATGAATTTGACATGAATTTGACTGATCTAGGGACCTCATGTAAGTGGAATCAAAACGACAGTATTTGTCCTTTTGTGTCTGGCTTCTTTCTGGTGGTACAGTGGTTTCTTAGAGTGGTCCCAGGCTCAGTCTTGTGGTCACTACCACCCACGGCCATGCTCCCTGGCACAGGACCTGCACCTGCCCTGTGCAGGTGTGGCTGGTGGACGTGGCTGGGGAGCAGGGTGGGCAGCCGCGGCAGGACCAGACCCTTCGTTCCGGACCAGCTCTCTGCGCCACCCCTTCCCCAGTCCCGAGCAGAATTGCTGGGCGAGGGTTAATCAACATTCAGTCATGTTTCCAAGTTTAAATGGAGCATTTGTTTAATTATGTGTAAGTAGCAATACATTGTGGCCATTATCTAAATCACTATTTTATTTCCTGGATGTGGTTTCATAATGCAGGGTTTCTGCTGCAGCCTAGCATCATTAACAGAGAAGAGTTAATGAATATAAAAGCGTAAAGGCTAATTACACTTTAATTTACAATCATGGTCTCATTTGGGGACCACATGAAATCTGTTTTGAAAACAATTAAAAAAAAAAAACCCACTCTTGCCCTGGTAAGTGGAGGGACTCTGGCCAGGAGCGTAGCTCTGGCTGCCGTGTGGTGGCTGAGCAGCACTGGCTGGCACCGGTCCCCGCCCTGGCGCCATTACTGGGAGGCTGACGGGGCCAAGTTCAGCGCCCTGTGACTCTGCCTTTTGTTTCCAGTAATTTTCCTCCCGCCTTCAGTGACTGCTCGTGTGGCTGCCTTCGAGAATTGGGGGACCCCATCTGGAGCACCTGTGGTGTGCCCATGTTGCTTTCATGTGGCCTCACCTAGAGGGAAGCCGGTTGAAATTACCTGGCTTTTTCAAAACCGGGTGGGGAGAAGGGAGTTGAAGGCAGGGACACTGACAGTTACAGGGCCTCTGCTGTGAGCCAGTACTATGCTGGGTACTCGTACATATATTATTTATTCCTTGAAATTGCCTATCAATGGCAATTAGTCTCCCAGAAATTTGAATTAGTCCCTCTGAAATGTTTAATGGAACCACAGAATCATTAACTTCCTTAGATATAATAATGGCATGTGTAGAAGGCTGTCTATTTTTAGGAGATGAAAAGAAGTTTGGGGGTGAAAGGTCCTGATATTTGCCACTTACTTTCAAATGGCTCAGGGAGGGAAAAATAATAATAAATAATAATTATATAATAATTATTACATTAATATTATAATTAATATATTAATATAAAAATATATTGGTTATTATAATTATGTAATTGTAATAATATAATTATTATATATTAGATATATGGTGAGACAGAGACAAACAGAAAGAGATAAATGGTAAAACAAAATAAGTGGGCACCTGAATCATAGGTGGAGGCTATGTATACAGGTGTTCATTGTACTTCCAACTTCTCTATGTTTTGAAAATTTTTATAATAAAAATTAGGAAGAGAAACATTGTCCCCACAGGCCACCACAAGTTGCTTTGCCTTCTTTACTTGTTAAATAAACCTCTTTTCTCCCAACTGAGAAAAGGTCCATTTGATCAAACCCAGCCTTTGTATGATTTTATGATTTTTCTTTTGAGACAGAGTCTTGCTCTGTCATCCAGGCTGGAGTGCAGGGCATGATCTCAGCTCACTGAAACCTCTGCCTCCCTGGTTCAGGTGATTCTCCTGCCTCAGCCTCCCGAGTAGCTGGGACTACAGGCATGTACCACCGTGCCTAGCTAATTTTTGTGTTTTAGTAGAGACGGGGTTTCACCATGTTGGCCAGGCTGGTCTCAAACTCCTGACCTCAAATGATCTGCTCGCCTCGGCCTCCCAAAGTGCTGGGATGACAGGTGTGAGCCACCACACCCGGCAAGAAACCTTAAAGTGTTTTGATAGCAAAAAATAACTATGATAGAACGACTGATAAAAGTGGGGTGAAAATTGCGTATGTAGCATGATCTCGACAACGTGAGAAAAATAGATGTGCAATGACAAATCTGAAAAACATCACACATTTCGTTACAATTCAAACAATCATGTGCATTTTAATACAGGGGGTCTGCCCAGCTCACAAATCCACGCATAGGTACCCAGGGCTTCTGCAGCCCCGTGGCTCCGCCCCCTGAAACACAGCTGATTGGATGAGAACAAGCTCTGGTACCCAAGGCGGGCCAATCGAATGCCCTTCCCAGGAGGCAGAAATCCCAGACACAGTCTGCGCATCTGGGAACCATCTGGGGCCGTCTCTGTCCCAGGATTGGGAAGCCAGGTGAGGGCGAACACGGAGGAGACCCCCACACACGGAAGCAGGAGACAGCGGGGGACCCCTGGGGGGACAAGCGAGCCTTTCCTGATGCTGGCTCCAGGCCACGGCCCGCCCTGGAATTTCAGGAGACCCCCCTGTAGTGTTTAAGTTCCCTATTGAAATGTTTTGTCTGGCTTGAGTAGGTTTCTGTCACAACCCAAATAGTCCTAGCTAATAGAGTGAGCATGCCTTATTTTAATAGGACGAAGGAAAAGAATAGGAACCACGAGCGATTGCTCACTGGGTCGGACACCCCATGCCGTGCTGCCGCCGCCTGGGGAAAAGCCCTCACATCATGTCCGGCTCTCCCACTTTGCCCTGTGTGGCGAGGCCCGCCCAGCAACTGAGTTTCCCAGGCCTCCCAGAAAGGCCAGGGGGAGACACTGGGGGTCCTCAGGGGGGTGGGAGGACGGGGTAAGCCAGGATATTTCTCCCACTCTGGCTGCGCCCTGAGCAGGCGGACAGTGGCTGCATCTCCTGTGCAGCTCGGGCTCCCCTCCAGTGGGTCCTCCCAGCCTCCAGCGTGCTCCAGGGGGTCTTGCAAACCCCATCTCTTCCTTTTGTCTCCTTGTGCCCAGCGAGAGAGTGGCTTCCTGCTATGATAAATCCTGGGTCGCTGCCCATCCTCTCTGGCTTCTGGGCTCTTCCGGTTCCTGTGTCGTTAATGCCCTGTATCGCATTTCCCCTGTTTGCATACTGTCTTCCTGGTTGGACGCTGACTAATACACATATATTATCTCATTTCATCCTTGAAACGCCCCTCTGAGGGCGGTGTTAGGATCCCCACTTTGCACAGGAGGACACCAGCGCTCAGAGAAACGAAATAATGTGACCCAAAGTCACTCAGCCTGTCCCAAAGCTCTGAATCCAAGCTCATCACTATATTTCACTATACTGCTATTTATTTATTTATTTATTTATTTTTAAGGGACAGAGTCTTGCTCTGTTGCCCAGGCTGGAGTGCAGTGGTGTGATCATAGCTCACTGCAGCCTTGAACTCCTGGGCTCAAATGATCCTCCCCCCTCAGCCTCCTGAGTAGCTGGGATTGCAGGCACTCGCCACTACACCAGCTAATTGGTGAAGTTTTTTGTAAAGACGGTCTTGCTATGTTGCTCAGGCTCAAACTCCTGGCCTCAAGCGATCCCCCTGCCTTAGCCTCCCAAGGTGGTTGGATTATAGGCATGAGCCACTGGTGTCTGCTTGGACTGCTTTTTAGAATCACCTCTATAGTTAGAAGGAAAAATTATTTGAAAAACTTGCCAAAACATCCTGACCTCTAGGCTCTTTCTGCCCTCCCAAGCTGGGCCAATGCAGGACTGATGAGAAGGCTCTCGGGGACGTGGGTGCTGAAGGCCTGGGAATGGTCCTTAGCAAGTCCAGCCTCTCCCAGGCCCGGGACAGTGCAGGGACAGGCCTCCGAGTCCCACGCTTCTCCTTACTAGCAGTGAGACCTTGGGCATGTGGCCTCCCCTTTCTGAGCCCCCTCTCTCTCCTCTTTCACATGAGAGAAGTCACATCTGGATGGTGAGCTTCCCCAGGGTCTCCTAGCTCCCATCGGAGCCTGGGACAGAACAGGTCTTGGGCAGTGATACTTGAGTGGCCCAGAGTCTTTGGCCTAGAGTCCCCTGGCTCTGGGGCCCCAGCCGCCTTTGCACGAGTGGAGGCGGGGAGGGAGGTGGATACTGCATGAGACTTACTTACTATGGGCCCTGCAAGGCCCATGGGCAGCTTCACCCGCTCTACTTGTTTACTTAGGAGGTTTTTTTTTCTTCAAAAAGAAAAAGAAAAGAAAACGTTCATCTATCATAGCCATGAAATGTTGGGCTTGAAGGGCTGGTTACATGTTTTTCTGACATCATGAAATAAAATGCATAACTACTAAAGTAAAGATGCTCCTGGGAGACCCTGGGAAACCGCCCCTCCCACCCAGTCATTAGCAGTATGGGCTTGAAAGCCATCTGGCTCCAAACTGTGACTCACTTTGTTAGCTGGGCAACACTGGGCAGGTGGCTTCCTCCCTGGAAGCCTCAGTTTTCTTATCTATAGAATGGGATCCTTGGCTGGGCTCAGTGGCTCACGCCTGTAATCCCAGCATTTTGGGAGAAGGAGGCAGGAGGATTGCTTGAGGTCAGGGGTTGGAGACCAACCTGGGCAATATAGTGAGACACTCCCATCTCTACAATAAAATAAAATAAAATAATAAATAAAATAAAATATAAAATACAGTGAGATCATCATGATGCCTGTCTCAGGGGTTATTGCCAGGGTTCCTTCAGCTAATTCAGAGGCCCAGATAATGGGGCAAGAGGCCCTTGTGCCTGCAGTTATTGATATCATTCTGTTATTTTTTCATCACCATTACCAGCAGCATCAGTGGGCCCCGCAGGTGCTTAGGAGGGCCAGAGTCCAGGGGTTCCCAGGTTGGGGGTCAGGTTGGGCCCTGGCTGAGGGGGGCCTCTGTTCCCTCAGCTGCCACCGCCACTATTGCTGAGGGCTGGAACTTCGCCCCACAGCCCCCAAGGAGATCCAGATTTACAAGCCTGCAGGCAGAGTGTTCACTGGGGCTGCTGACTCGGGCACTTAGCAGCACTGGCTTCGCTGTCACCAGCGGTTTTGGGGGTTGGGAGGTTCCTGACTTTCTGCTGACCTTCCTGTACCCCAGCCCCTCAGATCCTCTGCTCAGGCCTGACTGCCCCCTCCCCCACTCCATGTGCATCCAAAGAAGATTTCCCCTTCTGGGCACCTGGGGAGTCGGTTGGAGCCTGCGTTCTGGCATCGGAAGCAGCTGGGTGCAGATCCTGTCCTGCCATGTGGGAGGACGCTGTGCACATTGCTTATCCTCTCTGAGCCTCAGTTGCCAGGGGGAAGATGGCGATGATGAGGATCGTGACCGTACCGTGGGCTCAGCTGTGCACCAAGTCCTTTTCGATCCCCTTGATGGGCGCTGGTAGGTGGGGGTGGCATGTGGCCCTGGGGATGCAGCCAGGAGCCCTCAAGGGCCTGCCAGTCTAGGGAGGGTGGGGCTGGTACAATAACCAACACCTGCTGAGCCCTCACCTTGGGCAAGGTGTGGTGCTGAGGGCCAGCTGGCGGTGACTGCACCTCACCAGGCACCTATGGGGTGGGCACCATGATGGCCCCAAGTCAAAGCTCACATGTTGGGAAGGGCCAAGCAGGGATTTTTTTTTTTTTTTTTTTTTTGACAAAGTCTTGCTCTGTTACCCAGGCTGGAGTGCAGTGGCGTGACCTTGGCTCACTGCAATCTCCGCCTCCCAGGTTCAAGTGATTCTCATGCCTCAGCCTCCTGGGAGTAGCTAGGATTACAAGTGACTGCCACCACGTCCAGCTAATTTTTGTATTTTTAGTAGAGACGGGGTTTCGCTCTGTTGGCCAGGCTGGTCTCAAACGCCTGACCTCAAGTGTTCCATCCTCCTCAGCCTCCCAAAGTGCTGGGATTACAGGCATGAGCCACCACGCCCAGTCCCCCAACAGGGATCTGAACTTGCTGGGCTTGGCTGACGCAGGGCACGGGTACCTTCTCCCAGAGGTGCCACATGGGTGCCTAGTCTCTGTGACATCTCTAGCTGCCTCAGTTTTTTCCACTGCACCCTGTTGCAGGGTTGGGTGAGGATTCCTGGGGGTGAAGTGTGCCACCAGCCCAGAGTCAGTGTCAGTTGCCCCTCGAAGGTTGTGGTCCAAACTGGAGGAGCCCTCTTGATACCTTTGAAAGTTCGGAATCTCCAGTGTTTGAGGATGGGACACATCTGATGTTGTCCCTGGGGGCAGCGCCCTCCCACCCTTCTGCTGGCAGGAGGCCCTCTCATTGTGCCTCAGCCCCTCTCAAGGCTGATAGGATGAGCAGCTCCTTGCCCCTGTTAGCTTGAGTCCCCTAGAGCTGCAGTGCACAGTTATCCGAGTTGTGCACTGCACAGTCCCAAGGGCACTGTTCAGATCATAGACATGGCAGATTTTCCAAAGTTAGAACAATTTTCTTTCTTTCTTTTCCTTTTTTTTTTTTTTTTTTTTGAGACAGAGTCTCACTCTGTCACCCAGGCTGGAGTGCAGCGGCATGATCTCAGCTCACTGCAAGCTCCACCTCCTGGGTTCAGGCCATTCTCTTGCCTCAGCCTCCCGAGTGGCTGGGACTACAGGCACCTGCAACCACACCTGGCTAATTTTTTTGTATTTTTAGTAGAGATGGGTTTCACCGTGTTAGCCAGGACGGTCTCGATCTCCTGACCTCGT
>NW_026652285.1:97564842-97566828 GCF_009828535.3 Hylobates moloch
GACCCTCTCCTGGCCAATCAGAGGCTTTCCTGCTGGAAGGGCTGCTGGAAGCCACCTTCGCAGAGTTCTTCCCTTGGCTTTAGAGCCCCAAAGCACTCTTTGACTTGAGCTGCTTTGCATTCTCTCTGTCCTGCCATCAAGAAAGTTCTGAGCGGCTCAGAAGTAATACTGACAATGTATGTAGCGCCCTTCCCACGCCAGCGGCCATTCCCCATGGGAGGGGCAGTGCTGGCGGTGCCCTGGGTGACCGGGACGAGCTGCCGCCCCTCTGCCGGCCTTAGTGCCCTTCTCTGTGAAATGGGGCGAGCAGTTCCTCTCTCAGAGCTGCTGCGAGGACTGAGTCTCTGAGCTCAGGATTTTCATCTTTCTGAGCTCCAAAACCACGGGCAAATCACACCCTCTCACTCTCAGCTTCCTGATCTACAAGACAAGGGATGGTGATAGAGTACTCAACTCCTAGGGCAGTTGTGGGGCATGTGAAGCATTCAGCCCAGGGTCTGGCACCCTGAAAGGGCCAAACCTGTGTGAGCCACAGTTTTATGGTTAATCATCAATGGCTGTCTAAGAAAGCCCCATTCAGCTTGAACCCAGCTCTCCAGGAAGAAGTCGCTGACACCCTCCTCACACACCCCCATCGGCCCTCTTTGTTCACCCCCCAAAGTGATGTGCAAGGAATGAGTCTTTGGGGGGTGTGTCCGTCATCACCCACTGGGGCTGCTTGTGTCTCCAGCTATCCCTCCGAGGAATTCTGCCCCAGACAGCAGAGAGATGGGGGGCAGGGGACACATGGCCATGGGGACAGAGAGCCCTGAGGGACTGGGGAATAGAGACATCGTTTTCAAATAATTGCAGCAATCAAGAGAGACTCTACATCCCATCCCAGACAAAGGGAGACCTATGAGTCCTGAGTGAGGCAAAATTTGACTCGAGCCAAGTAGCTTGGGCAGGGAGGTGAGCGCGATGCCCAGAGGGAGGAGGTGGATGATGAAAGAAAGCGCCATGGCGAACTCGGTTCTTTGCAAGGGCTCATCTTTTTGTCGTCTAGGCTGTTGAAAAATGTGCTCTTTCCTCATCAGAAAATGAGAGAATGGAGCTGGGCACAGTGGTTCACACCTGTAATCCCCGCACTTTGGGAGGCCAAGGCAGGCAAATCACCCGAGGTCAGGAGTTCCAGACCGGCCAGGCAACATGGTGAAACCCTTTCTCTGCTAATAATATGAAAAAAAGTTAGCCAGGCGTCCGCGTGCCTATAATTCCAGCTACTCAGGAGACTGAGGCAGGAGAATCGCTTGAACCTGGGATGCAGAGGTTGCAGTGAGCCGAGATCACGCCACTGCACTCCAGCCTGGGTGACAAGAGTGAAACTCTGTCTCAAAATAAATAAATAAATTAATAATCTTAAAAAAAATAAAAAGAAAACTAGAGAATGATGACTTCTGTTTACCACGTGCCTGGTTTCCTGTCCTGTCTGTGATCCTATTGCTGTTTGCTGTCAACTGTTCCTGCTTCAGTGATATTGGAAGGGTTTGGTGAGGATGTGGGTCCCCTCCTTGCCTCCTCTGGGCCTTCCCCTGTTTCTGGCCTGCTTCATCTCCACCCTCGTCGGATCAGAGCTCCTTTGAGGTGGCCCCTACACCCTGCGGGGCTGAACATCGGGAGGTGTGAGGGTTGCTGAAGGCTGGGGGTTGGTGCTTTTCTTCATTCAGCAGTCATCATTTATTGAGCACCCACTGTTTGCCAGGTCTTTGGCTGAGCATTTCAAGCCCTGCTCCATGGGCCCAGTCATCCAGGGACTGGACACTAACTACACATCGATTGATTTCCAGAAGGACAGAAGCACATAGCAGCGCCTGGTCTCCACTGGGGGTGCCAGGAGCTGGGACCTCAAGGCTGAATGGATGAGGGGCTACCCACATGTGTGCTGGGCCTGAACTGGGAAGGATGTGGCTTTTTTTTTTTTTTTTTAGAGAGTCGCTCGCTCATCCA
>NW_026652285.1:97566928-97791928 GCF_009828535.3 Hylobates moloch
CAGAGGTTGCAGTGAGCCGAGATCATGCCACTGCACTCCAGCCTGGGCGACAAGAGTGAAACTCTGTCTCAAAATAAATAAATTAATTAATAATCTTAAAAAAAATAAAAAGAAAACTAGAGAATGATGACTTCTGTTTACCATGTGCCTGGTTTCCTGTCCTGTCTGTGATCCTATTGCTGTTTGCTGTCAACTGTTCCTGCTTCAGTGATATTGGAAGGGTTCGATGAGGATGTGGGTCCCCTCCTTGCCTCCTCTGGGCCTTCCCCTGTTTCTGGCCTGCTTCATCTCCACCCTCGTCGGATCAGAGCTCCTTGGGGGTGGCCCCTACACCCTGCGGGGCTGAGCATTGGGAGGTGTGAGGGTTGCTGAAGGCTGGGGGTTGGTGCTTTTCTTCATTCAGCAGTCATCATTTATTGAGCACCCACTGTTTGCCAGGTCTTTGGCTGAGCATTTCAAGCCCTGCTCCATGGGCCCAGTCATCCAGGGACTGGACACTAACTACACATCGATTGATTTCCAGAAGGACAGAAGCACATAGCAGGGCCTGGTCTCCACTGGGGGTGCCAGGAGCTGGGACCTCAAGGCTGAATGGATGAGGGGCTACCCACATGTGTGCTGGGCCTGAACTGGGAAGGATGTGGCTTTTTTTTTTTTTTTTGAGATAGAGTCTCGCTCTGTCATCCAGGCTGGAGAGCAGTGGCACAATCTCGGCTGACTGCAACCTCCGCCTCCCGGGTTCAAGTGATTCTCCTGCCTCAGCCTCCTGAGTAGCTGGGACTACAGGCACGTGCCACCACACCTGGCTAATTTTTTATATTTTTAGTAGAGACGGGGTTTCACCATATTGGCCAGGCTGGTCTTGAACTCCTGACCTCATGATCTGCCCGCCTTGGCCTCCCAAAGTGCTGGGATTACAGGCATGAGCCACCGCGCCTGGCTAGGATGTGGCTTTTTGAGAAGAGAACAGGAGGGGAAGCCATGGATCCAGGGCTCCAAAAGCAGGTATATGGTGGGGATTGATGCACGTGTAGCCTGCAGAGGATGGGTGCACAGGGCCCTAGACCATGGGAAAGACTTTGGGTTTTGTCTTTTAATTATTATTATTATTATTGTTTTTAGAGATGGGGTCTCACTGTGTTGCCCAGGCTGGACTTGAACTCCTGGGCCCAGGTGATCCTCCTGCATCGGCCTCCCAAATAGCTAGGACTACAGGCGTGTGCCGCTGCGCCTGGCAGGACTTTGGGTTTTGTTCTAAGCCTGCGGGAACAGCCACTGGAAGGTTTTTTTTTGAAACGGACTCTTGCTCTGTCGCCCAGGCTGGAGTTCAGTGGCGCGATCTCGGCTCACTGCAAGCTCCGCCTCCCGGGTTCACGCCATTCTCCTGCCTCAGCCTCCTGAGTAGCTGGGACTACAGGCGCCCGCCACCGCGCCCGGCTAATTTTTTTTGTATTTTTGGTAGAGACGGGGTTTCACCGTGGTCTCGATCTCCTGACCTAGTGATCCACCCGCCTCGGCCTCCCAAAGTGCTGGGATTACAGGCGTGAGCCACCGCGCCCGGCAACTGGAAGGTTTTAAGCAAGATGGGGGCAGAGAGGGAGCATCTATGGACCTGGGTTTCTAAAGGCTCCCCCAGCTGTTGAGGGGAGGGTGGCTGGGAGGTGTGGAGGGGCTGTTGCCCATGCGCAGGGGCGATGAGGTGCTGGGCCCAGGAAGGAGGTGGTGGATGGGGGGCGGACAGTACGCTGAGGGACTGGGTGTGCGGTGTGACGGACAGGAGGCCTGAGGGCCCTCCCAGGTTTCTGGCTTATACAGCTGAGTGGATGGAGCCTCCATTTTTTGAATGAGGAGTGGGTTCGGGGTTCCAGCTTGGCGTGATGGGAGCCTGGTGAACCTTCGGCCCCAATCCATGCCAGGCTCTGGATCTCGGGGGCCCTGAGTGGCCTGTCCGCCTCAGACAGCATGCCATGTGGGCCTTGAGATGTTTTCTGATGGTGAAAGAATGTGGGTCCCTCGCAGGTGGCCCCGTGGCCATGGTTGGGCTGCTCTGCTGTGTCAGGAGGGGTTAGCTGCCTAGGGTCTCTCAGTCCCCGCATAGCTCTGGCTCCAAGCCCCTCTCACCCTGGAATACAGGCCCTGTCACTAGAGGGACAGGAAGGGGCTGGGGAAGGTGGGAGGGCCAGAGTGCCTATGGTGGGCAGGAGGGTGTGGTTGCCAAGGTCCCAGGCTCCTTGGTGTCTTGGTCAGGAGACTTGACCCGTGTTTGAAGCCTACGATTCCCCCAAAGCATGGGCCAGAGCAGGAGGCAGAGTGTGGTGGGGCAGGGAGCATTGTCTTTTGAATCAGAGAAACATGGGTGCAAATTCTGGCTCTCCCATATAGTAGCTCTATGTTGGACATCTGGGCCTCTTTGAACCTCAGTCTCCTCAGCTGTTTTTCTTTTTAAGACAGAGTCTCGCTCTGTTGCCCAGGCTGGAGTGCAGTGGCGCGATCTCGGCTCACTGCAACCTCCATCTCCCGGGTTCAAGTGAGTCTCCTGCCTCAGCCTCCTGAGTAGCTGGGACTCCAGGTTTGCACCACCACGCCCGGCAAATTTTTGTATTTTTAGTAGAGACGGGTTTTCGCCATGTTGGCCAGGCTGGTCTCAAACTCCTGACCTCAAGGTGATCCATCTGCCTCAGCCTCCCAAAGTGTTGGGATTACAGGCATGAGCCACTGGCCACCTCATCTGTAATATGGGAGAAAAATAATCATCTCTACCTCCTCATAGGGCTGTTGAGAAGATTAAGATGAGGTAGCATGGGCCGGGTGCGGTGGCTCACACCTGTAATCCCAGAGCAGCTGAGGCGTGTGGATTGCTGGAGCCTGGGAGTTGGAGACCATCCTTGCCAACATGGTAAAACTCTATCTTTACCAAAAATACAAAAATTAGCCCGTCTCAAAATAAATAAATAAAATAGATTGAAATTTAACAATAAAATACATTTTTAAAAATGAGATAGCATGTATGGAGTACTTGGCACAGCATACAATGAATGCTCAATAAATTTTAACTGTTATAATGATGATTGTTGTAGATTCTGGATACCCCAGTAAACGTGCTACTCCAGACCTTTGCAAATGCTGTTCCCTCCACTTGGAAAGTTCTGGGCCAGTGGTGTGCTCCTCCCCCTCCTTCAACGTCTGAGTCAGGGCCACCCCAGCACCCAGCCGACTTGATTCCTCCCCGTGTGCCAGCCTGTGCCCATGCACCCTCTTCACAGCAGTTACCCCTTCCAGGCTGGCCTCCGGGGCAGTGGGTCTGGCCGCTCTCTGTCTAGGGCCTCACTGTGGGGCATGGGATAAGCACAGTTGAGGGGTCTTAGCCTGCGCTGGGTGCAGTGTAAGGCAGGAGACCTGGGAGGCCTGGGGTGGGCTAAGGTACCCGTGGTGGCGGGGGATAGAGGTTAGACCCACATGGGGGAGGTGGCAGCCATCTGCCTAGGACATCCGCAAGCACAACTGCAGATGACAACAAACATGAGATGCAGGGGCGTCGTCAGGGGCCAAGGCCCAGGGAGGCAGATGGCCCAGGCCGAGGACGTGGGCAGCCCAGGTAGACCCGCTGCTCTATTGGCCCCAGGCTTGGGTGGGTTCTAGGCCTTTCTCCTCAGCCTGAATGGGAGACCCAGTGGGCCTGGTGTTGGGTTTTCAGTGGAGAGGAGGGAGTTTATGGCCTTGGTGAGGGGAGGTGGCAGACAGGCAGGGGGTAGATGGCTTTCCCGGAATCCCAGATCTCTCTTTAATAATTTGTTTCAGAATTAATGTCCATTCACGCCATCTTTCTTGTTCCAGCTCATTGGAAGATTAAATAAAGCCCCATCCCCTCCCTGCCAGTGGAGGGAGACCAGCCCCATTCTCGCCCGTGCTCTGGCTGGGCTGGCTGCCTGAAGCCAGTGCAGAAAATAAATCTCTCAGAGAAAACCACTTTGCTCACACGATTTCAATCCAACAGGGCATAGTGGCCCCAGTCACTTCTTGTTTTATTTAGCTGATAATCTTTTATTGTATCAGGAGACCCTCACAGAAGCACTGTGTCTTTCCAAGGCTGCAGCCTCCCCGAACAGCTGGGCTGCCCAGGCCAGGCCCCCTGAACCAACTTCTTCCTCCACTCCCAGAGTTCGGCCCTTGCTTCAGGTAGCACTGCCAGATACCCAGAAAGGTAGGTTCTTGGTGCCAGGGTATCTGGGAAGGGCCTGGCAGTGGCTGTCCCTAGCTCCAGGGTGCACAGCCAGGGCCTCTGTGGGCTGGGACCCAACTCAGGGAGGCCCCTCAGCCAGTGAGGCCAACTGACATTCACTCATTCATTCACTCATTC
This sequence comes from Hylobates moloch, assembly GCF_009828535.3. NCBI lineage: Eukaryota > Metazoa > Chordata > Mammalia > Primates > Hylobatidae > Hylobates > Hylobates moloch. The sequence continues at coordinate 97,571,286 of NW_026652285.1, forward strand.
ATTCATTCATTCACTCATTCACTCATTCATTCATTCATTCACTCATTCATTCATTCACTCATTCATTCATTCACTCAACACATATTTATTGTACGCCTTCTCTGTGCCACACTTGGAATGCAGGGTGCTTAGATGGAGAGACAGACAAATGGAGAGAGAGATGAGTCACAGCCTCTCAGGGTCGTTGCCTTTATTTCCCCGCATCACCTGATTAAGGCTTCTTGTTCCTGTGTCATTTTCTCTGGCATATTCTTTTTTTTTTTTTTTTTTTTTGTTGAGATGGAGTCTCGCCCTGTCGTCCAGGCTGGAGTGCAGTGGCACGATCTTGGCTCACTGCAACCTCCACCTCTCGGGTTCAAGCGCTTCTTCCGCTTCAGCCTCCCAAGTAGCTGGAATTACAGGGACGCATCACCACACTTGGCTAATTTTTGTATTTTTAGTAGAGATGGGTTTTGCCATGTTGGTCAGGCTGGTCTTGAACTCCTGACCTCAGGTTATCAACCCACCTTGGCCTCCCAAAGTGCTGAGATTACAGGCGTGAGCCACCACTCCCATCCAGTATATCCCTTTTTCCATTTGATTTTATTTAATTTGGATTATCAAGTACAGAAACCAAGTTATTAATTAATAATATTTAGAAATATTGAGGCTGGGCATGGTGGCTCATGCCTATAATCCCTGCACTTTGGGAGGCTGAGGCAGGAGGATCATTTGAGCCCAGGAGTTTGAGCCCAGCCTGGGCAACATAGGGAGACTTCATCTTTACAAAAAAATAGAATATTAGCCAGGTGTGGTGGTGTGCTCCTATGGTTCCAGCTACTCAGGAGGCTGAAGGAGGAGGATCATTTGAGCCCAGAAGTTTGAGGCTGCAGTGAGCTACGATCGCACCACTGCACTCCAGCCTGGGCAACAGAGTGAGACCCTGTCTCTGTTAAAAAAAAACAAAAAACAAAAAAAAAAAAAGAAAAGAAAAGAAAAAAGAAAAGAAAAGAAATATTGGAAGCTGGTAGAGTCTAAAAATAAAAATAAAAAAACAGGTCAACAAGTCTTCCTATCAGAGGCACATGATTGGATAATGCTAATGAAAATCCCTCAGCCTTGGAGTCAGGAGAGAAAATTAGCATTAAAAGACTGGATTATGCCGGGCACGGTGGCTCACGCCTGTAATCCCAGCACTTTGGGAGGCTGAGGCGGGCAGATCACCTGAGGTCAGGAGTTCGAGACCAGCCTGACCAACATGGAGAAACCCCGTCTCTACTAAAAATACAAAATTAGCCGGGCGTGGTGGCACATGCCTGGAATCCCAGCTACTTGGGAGGCTGAGGCAGGAGAATCGCTTGAACCTGGGAAGTAGAGGTTGCGAGGAGCCGAGATCGTGCTGTTGCCCTCCAGCCTGGGCAACAAGAGCAAAACTCCATCTCAAAAACAAAACAAAACAAAAACACTGGATTATTACTTCATCCAATGTTTATGAGTTTTTATCCTATTTTCAGTGTGCCTCTTTACACTAGTATTAGTTCAATTTGTTAGGTATTAATGACTTTCCCACACAGAATTTCTTGGGTTTACAAATCATATTTATATAACTTTCCTAGTTCAGTCTGGGCCAGTAGAGTGTTTTGTAGTCTTACTGGAGTTTAATAAATGCTATGTAAATAAAGATTTTGTTCTGATTCCTTCAACACATTTCTAGTTTTTAACTTTAAAAAACCCTTTTTATTTTAAAGTAATTATAGACTCACAAGAATTTGCAAAAATAGTTTGGAGATTCCTGGATACCCTTTACCCAGCTTCATGCAGTATCTTGTGTGACTATAATACAATATCAAAACCAGGAAATTGACATTAGTACAATACTGTTAAGTAGACAGACTAATTCCGATTTCACCAGGTTTTATACACTTTCATTTCTGTGTGAGTTTGTTTATGCAATTTAATACCATCTATGGGTTTGTGTGACTCAGACATATTTCTTTAAAAAAATTTTTGTTGAATTAAATTAATCTGAGACAGGGCCTCTCTCTGTTGCCCAGGCTGGAGTGCAGTGGTGTGATCTCGGCTCACTGCTACCTCAACCTCCCAGGCTCAAGCAATCCTCCCACCTCAGCCTCCTGAGTAGCTGGGACTACAGGCGTGCACCATCAGGCCCGGCTAATTAAAAAAATATATATATTTTTTGTAGAGATGGGGGTCTTACTATGTTGCTCAGGCTGGTCTTGAACTACTGGGCTCAAGGGATCCTTCTACCTCAACCTCCCAAAGTGCTGGGATTACAGGCATGAGCCACCGCATCCAGCCACTGAGACATATTTAATAATTACTTTATTTCTCCTAACTTTCGACTTTTTGAAATGTAACTTTCCTGGTGTAAGCTGCACAGATCCCGAGTGAACAGCTCAGTGTCTTTTTACATGAGTGGCCACTGCCCAGATGGGCCGGCCACTCTGAGGCGAGAGCCGTAGAGCCGCACTGGCTGTTCTTGCACCTTGTGGAACAGTTTGTGCTCCCCTGAATCTGGCTTCCGGACACACAGAGGGGCAAATATCGTGGTTAATTTGATCAAATCTCATCCTCCTACCTCAGCTCCTTGCAGGAGAGAAAACTGAGGCCAGGAGTTGCCCATGGGAAGTGCTGAGATCACACGGCCATGAAGTCACTGGGCAGGGACTTCAGTTCACACCTGTCTCCCTCTGGAGCCTCCAACTGTGACCGCCTCATCCAGAAAGCCCTCGGAGTAACAGGGCCCTGTTGGCGGAGGTGGACCAAGGTCCCTTCCTGCAGGAGACTCCTTCCACAGCCTGTCCGAGGATGTGACCCCAAATCGTCCCCTCTTGACCTGCAGTTGGGCCCCTGCTATGCTGCCTGGTGTCCATTGTGGCTGAATGAGTGCCGTGGGCTTATGGGGACCCTAAGAGAGTTAAGGAACAAATGGTTAGGGGTGGTTGGCAGGGGTGGATGGAGGGAGATCCGTCCTGGTTCTGGAGCCTGAGACCTGCTTGTAAAGGTCGGCCCTGATTTGCTGTGTGACCCAGGGTTGCTCCTGTGCCTCTCTGTGCTCCATTCCTCCTCTGCATACCCGCCTCGCAGAGCTGTCAAGCGCCCCCTCGGGATTGCTACACACCGTGGGAAGGTCAGGGGATAGTGTGGGTGGCATCTGACAGGGGGCCCTACTGCAGATGATTCATTGTGGGCCTGCTCTGAGCCAAGCCCTGGGGCTGGCACTGGTGACCCAGTGGTGGCCAGACAGGCAAAGCTCTTGTCCTCACAGGTTGCCCGGACTCCTTCTGGTGGGTGATGGTTACATACCCCCTGTGATGGGCGGGATTCTATCTCCCCTACAAGTTCATCTGTTGAAGTCCTAACTCCCACTGCCTTAGCATGTGACTGTAACGCGAGACCGGGCCTTTATTTATTTATTTAATTATATTTTTTGAGACAGGATCTCGCTCTGTCGCCTGGGCTGGAGTGCAGTGGCACCATCACAGCTCACTGCAGCCTCAACCTCCCTGGGTTCAGGTGATCCTCCCACCTCAGCCTCCCAGGTGGCTGGGACTACAGGCGTGTGCCATTACCTCCAGCTAACTTTTTTTTTTTTAATTTTTCGTAGAGACGGGGTCTCCCTATGTTGCCCAGGCTGGTCTTGAACTCGTGGGCTCAAGCGATCCCACCTTGGTCTCCTAAATTTCTGGGATTACAGGCGTGAGCTACCATGCCTGGCAAAGACAGGGCCTTTAAAGAGGTAATTAAATGAAAGTGACATCATTAGGGTGGGCCCTAATCCAATCTGACTGGTGTCCTTATAGGAGGAAGAAATTAGGACGCAGACACCCAGAGGGGAGACATGAGGACCCAGGGAAAAGCCGGCCATCCGCATGCGAGGCAGAGAGGCCTTGGGAGAAACCACCCCTGCTGGCACCTCCACCTCGGACTTCTAGCTTCCAGAATTGTGAGAACATCAGTTTATTTTGTTTACCCGCCCCCCACCCCCACCAAATCTGTGGAACTTTGTTACAGCAGCCTTCGGGAACAAATACAGCCCCAATATATGAATGTGCATTTGGAGTCGTGAGTGCAGCAGCCCCCTAGGAGCTGATACCACTGAAAATACGAGACACCCAATTAAATTTGAATTTCACATGAACAATGAATAATTTTTTCGCATACACTGCATGGGACATACTTATTATACTAAAACAATTCATTGTTTATCTGAAATTCAAATTTAACTGGGCGTCCTGGATTTGCATTTGCTAGATCTGGCCACGTGGTCTGGGATCTAAGGCTGCGACTCCCATCTGACAGAGGTTCAAGGACAGAGACCAGCCTGGAAGCCGAGAAGGAGGTGAGAGCCTGAGGCTGCTTCCCAGGCCTGAGCTGCTCTCCCCAAACGGTTCCCATCTCCCGCACAAACATATTTATTGGGCTTGATGGCAAACAGATTATGCTTGTCCCAGGAAGGGCAGCTCCAAAGAGAAAACCTTGAAGTCTGGGAAATAATGATGAGGGAGTTAAATTAAAGTGCATAAAACCCTCCCGAGAGATAACGTCAGGGTGAGTTACAGGCCCAATAAGGGACGGGGGGCTTGCAGAGGGGGCTCAGAAAGGTCGCCCAGCGGCGCACACAAGACCAGGAATCATAAATATGGGGCAAGATGCCCAGCCGGGGTCGCCGGGGTGAAAATATTGGGGTCATTCCAAAAACAATTATCCTGCTTGGTTTGCTCTTCAGGTCTTGTAAATCTTTCACCTTTTATAAAAGATTTCTGGAGAAGGAAGCACTCTGGAAGTCTTAACTGATTTTTGTGGCTGCTTCTTGGTGGTTCTGCTAAAGGAAAACAAAAAGACAAAGAGGAAAATGAAATTACCCAGCATTCTCAGAGGCACAGGGCTGGACTGACTGGTTTTCTCTTATTCTTTGGAGAGTTTGGGCTGCGTGGGGTTTTGAGGCCTCCCATTTACAGTCTTGACACCACTTAACAGTTCATTTGTTCTGTTTTGAAGCCAGTTGCAGCGGGGCTTTCACTGCCCAGTGCCCCCTGTTCTATGGGGCCAACTTGGCAGCCATCTTGACTGGAGGCAGCCATCTTGGCAGAGGCGGTGCCCGTTCTGACTGATGTGCAGCCGTCTTAACTGAGGGGCGTTCCTGGTGGCTAACAGGTACCCAGATGCTCGTTCTGACCGAAGTGCAGCCACCTTGACTGACGGGGTTCGTGGTGGCCGACATGTACCCAGGCTCGTGTGCCCAGGCAGAGCTCCTGACGCTGGAGAATGGGTCTAGGCTACGCCTGGCCTCGTGCTCAGGGCTCCAGCTGCATCCCCTACCTTCCTATTGTCTGCCCAAGGGCACCCTTGGTCCAGTCCTGTCTTCTGTGGCTCCGTCTGTGTTCTGGGCTTCTCAGTTGCACCAGCAGAAGGCAGTCATTTGTCCCACAAATGTTTTTTAAGGCTGGGTGTGGTGGCATGTGCCTCTAATCCCAGCTACTCAGGAGTATGAGGCACAAGAATTGCTTGAACCTGGGAGGTGGAAGTTGCAGTGAGCGGAGATCACGCCATTGCACTCCTCCAGCCTGGGCGAGAGAGCGAGACCCTGTCTCCAAAAAAAAAAAAAAAAAAAAAAAAAAAGAAAAGCTCATTGAACACCTGCTCATGCCGGCCACTGTGCTGGGCCCTAATGCTTCATCCTCAGCTGAGGGCGTCATCTTCTAGGTGGCTTTTTCCTAGGTTTCCCTGTCCCCCTCCGCACATGCATAGCCACAAAACCGGCTCTCCTCAAAAATCTCTGTCCCATCTACTACCTCATTTATTTCTCACAACCCTGTAGAGGAGGGATTACTAGTGTATTTGACAGATGAGGAAACTGAGGCTCAGAGGGTGAAGTGACTGGCCTGGTGTCACACAGATAGGGGAGGAGGCAGAGCTGGGAGTTCAACACTGACCCGTACAGCTTCAGAACGGCGCCCTTGGTGTCCTGTGCCTTAGCTGTGTGCCCTGACAGTCACTGGGCACCCTGAGCCTTGCTCTTCTCATCTGCACACGGGGTACGTGTTTTAGGTATGCGTGCGGGGCGTGTGAGCGGGAGCCATGCGTACGGGGGCTGAGGCTTGGAGTCTGGAAAGCATTCTAGAGGTGGAAGCCAGAGCTTCTCTGTGTGTGTGAGAGTTTTCCCATTCAGCTTTCATAGTCTGGCAACAACCCACCACAATAGAATTATTCAAATTGAATTAATTTGCTGAGTGGGACTTGGGGCTCCTTCAGGTTCAAGCCAGATTGAGGTGTGGGAGAGGGGTAGCAAGGGGGTGGCCAAGTGGCCTGAGAGTGTCCCACGGGAACACCCACCCACCCACCCATTCATTCATTCATGCATGCGTGCATTCGTTCAACAAACGTTATTTTGTGCCAGGCCTGCTCTGGGCGCTGGGGATACAGTGAGAGGGGAACAAGTTAGACTCGAGTCCTCCCCCGCCAGAGCTCCTATCCCGGGGCAGGAGACAGACTGGAGCTAGGGAGGCCCGGGAGGAGGCCACTGCTATGTGGTCCGGGAGGGTGATGGTGGCACCTGGATGGAGGCAAGAGTGGCCCTGAGGATCCCATGGAAGTGTAAAGGGTGACTCAGGCTCAGCGAGGTGAAGGGACTTGCCCAGGGTCACACAGTTAACAGGCGGTGGCGCTGGTTCGTCTGCCTCCAGAGACCTCGCTGTCAGCCCGACACTGCGGCGGCTCCTGAAACAGCATCGCCCATGCTGAGTCCTGAGCTACCCCAGCTCTAGACATGCGTGCATGCACTTCGGTTACAAGTGTGCCTGGGGAAGTTGCGTGTCACCCCTTTCATGCGCGTCCGTGTGAAGAGACCACTAAACAGGCTTCGTGTGAGCAACATGGCTGTTTATTTCACCTGGGTGCAGGTGGGGTGAGTCCGAAAAGAGAGTCAGCAAAGGGTGGTGGATTATCATTAGTTCTTACAGGTTTTGGGATAGGCGGTGGAGTTAGGGGCAATGTTTTGGGGGCAGGGGGTGGATCTCACAAAGTACATTTTCAAGGGTAGGGAGAATTACAAAGAACCTTCTTAAGGGTGGGGGAGATTACAAAGTACATTGATCAGTTATGGTGGGGCAGAAACAAATCACAATGGTGGAATGTCATCAGTTAAGGCTATTTTTAGTCCTTTTGTGGATCTTCAGTTACTTCAGGCCATCTGGATGTATACGTGCAAGTCACAGGGGATGCGATGGGCTTGGGCTTGGAGGCCTGACATTCCTGCCTTCTTATATTAACAAGAAAAATAAAACAAAATAGTGTTGAAGTCTTGGGGTGGTGAAAATTTTTGGGGGGTGGTATGGAGAGAGAATGGGCGATGTTTCTCAGGGCTGCTTCAAGCAGGATTAGGGGTGGCGTGGGAACCTAGAGTGGGAGAGATTAAGCTGAAGGAAGATTTTGTTTTAAGGGGTGATATTGTGGGGTTGTTAGAAGAAACATTTGTCGTGTAGAATTGTTGGTGATGGCCTGGATACGGTTTTGTGTGAATTGAAAAACTAAATGGAATAAGAGAAGGAGAAAAACAGGTATAAAAGGTCTAAGAATTGGAAGGACCTAGGACATCTGATTAGAGAGTGCCTAAGGAGATTCAGCATAGTCCTGCCAGCAAAGATTATTTATTTACTTCAAGAGCTAAGAGTGGCAGTTTGGGGATAGCATGAGGAGATATCAGCTGTGATGGCTTGGAGAAACAGTGTAAACCGGCATTGTAAACAAGAGCAGGGCATGTGTGAGTAGTTGAGAACGGAGAAGTATGACTAGACAGAAAATAGTAGGGATGACAAGTTTTTTGGGCCACAGTCTAAGTTGGTCCGGTGTCTGGAATGAGACGGGGGCGTAATAAAAAGCAGCTCAAATGGGCTGTACTTTGTAGCATTCTGAGGACAGGCCTGAATTCTGAGAAGTGAAAGTGGTAAAAGTATTGTCTAGTCCTTTTTAAGTTGGTGGCTGAGTTTGGTGAGGTGTGTTTTTAAAAGACCTTTAGTCCGTTCTACTTTTCCTGAAGATGGAGGACTGTAAGGGATATAAAGGTTTCACTGAATACTAAGAGCCTGAAAAACTGTTTGTCTGATTTGACTAATAAAGGCTGGTCTGTTATCAGACTGTATAGAGGTGGGAAGGCTAAACCGAGGAATTATGTCTGACAGAAGGGAAGAAATGACTGCGGTGGCCTTCTCAGACCCTGCAGGAAAGGCCTCTACTTATCTAGTGAAAGTGTCTACGTAGACTAAGAGGTGTTTTAGTTGTCTGACTCGGGGCATGTTGAGTAAAGCTAATTTGCCAGTCCTGGGTGGGGGCAAATCTTCAAGCTTGATGTGTAGGGAAGGGAGGGGCCTGAATAATCCCTGAGGAGTAGTAGAATAGCAGATGGAACACTGAGAAGTTATTTCTTTGAGGATAGATTTCCACGATGGAAAGGAAATGAGAGGTTCTAAGAGGCGGGCTAGTGGCTTGTACTATAGCATAGCCTGCCTTTGCTGGTGTGTGGTGATTAGACCTGGTGGAACTGCCATCAATAAATCAAGCGTGATCAGGGTGAGGAACAGGAAAGAAGGAAATATGGGGAAATGGGGTGAATGTCAGGTGGATCAGAGAGATACAGTCATGAGGGTCAGGTAGTGGTATCTGGAATAATGTGGGAGGCCAGATTGAAGTCCGGGCCAGGAACAACGGTAATTGTGGGAGACTCAACAAAGAGTGAGTACAGCTGAAGGAGCCGAGAAGCAGATGCGTCAGGTGTGAGGAAGAAAATAGATTTTGGAAGTTATGAGAAATGTAGAGAGTGAGTTGAGCATAGTTTGTGATTTTGAGGGCCTCTAAAAGTATTAAAGCAGCGGCAGCTGCTGCACGGAGACATGAGGGCTAGGCTAAAACAGTAAGGTCAAGTTGTTTGGACAGAAAGGCTACAGGGTGCGGTCCTGACTCTTGTGTAAGAATTCTGACCGCACTAACCATGCCTAGGAAGGAAAGGAGTTGTTGTTTTGTAAGGGATTGAGGTTTGGGAGATTAATTGGACACGATCAGCAGGGAGAGCACATGTGTTTTTATGAGAATTATGCTGAGATAGGTAACAGATGAGGATGAAATTTGGGCTTAACTGAAGTAATGGGGGCTGTCTGTGAAGCCTTGCGGCAGTACGGCGCAGGTAATTTGCTGAGCCTGATGGGTGTTAGGGTCAGTCTAAGTGAAAGCGAAGAGAGGCTGGGATGAAGGGTGCAAAGGAATAGTAAAGAAAGTATGTTTGAGATCTAGAACAGAATAATGGGTAGTCGAGAGAGGTATTGAGGATAGGAGAGTGTATGGATTTGGCACCATGGGGTGGATAGGCAAAACAATTTGGTTGATAAGGTGCAGATTCTGAACTAACCTGTAAGCCTTGTCTGGTTTTAGGACAGGTGAAATGGGGAAATTGTAAGGGGAGTTTATAGGTTTTAGAAGCCCGTGCTGTAGCAGGCGAGTGATAACAAGCTTTAATCTTTTTAAAGCATGCTGTGGGATGGGATATTGGCATTGAGCGGGGTAAGGGTGATTAGGTTTTAATGAGATGGTAGGGGGTGCATGATCGGTCGCCAAGGAGGGAGTAGAGGTATTTTATACTTGTGGGTTAAGGTGGGGGATACAAGAGGAGGATGCAAAGGAGGCTTTGGATTGAGAAGAAGGGCGGCAATGAGATGCAGCTGTAATCCAGGAATAGTCAGGGAAGCAGATAATTCAGTTAAAGTGTCTCAGCCTAATAAGGGAGCTGGGCAGGTGGGGATAACTAAAAAGGAGTCCTTAAAAGAGTATTGTCTAAGTTGGCACCAGAGTTGGGGAGTTTTAAGAGGTTTAGAAGCCTGGCCGTCAATACCCACAACAGTTACGGAGGCAAGGGAAACAGGCCCTTGAAAAGAAGGTAATGTGGAGTGGGTAGGCTCCGTATTGATTAAGAAGGGGACGGGCTTACTTTCCACTGTGAGTTACCTAAAGCTCAGCGTCTGTGATGGTCCACGGGGCTTCCGAGGCGATCAGGCAGTGTCAGTCTTCAGCCACTAAACCGAGAAGATCTGCGAAGGAGTCAGAGAGCCTTGGGCCAGAGTTCCAGGGGCTCTGGAAGTGGCTGCCAGGTGAGTTGAACAGTCCGATTTTCAGTGGGGTCCTGCACAGATGGGACATGGCTTAGGAGGAATCTCGGGCTGTGGGCATTCTTTGGCTCGGTGGCCAGATTTTCGGCACTTGTAGCAAGCTCCTGGGGGAGGAGGTTCTGGAGGAATGCCTGGCCGCTGCGGTTCAGGTGTTTGGAAGTTCTTGTGTGCTGGAGTTGTGGCTGGGGGTTTGTCTTACAGTGGAGGCAAGGAATTGCAACTTTTTCTATTATTGTACACCTTGAAGGTGAGGTTAATTAAGTCCTGTCGTGGGGTCTGAGGGCCAGATTCTAATTTTTGGAGTTTTATTTAATGTCGGGAGCAGATTGGATAATAAAATGTATATTGAGAATAAGACGGCCTTTTGACCTTTTAGGGTCTAGGGCTGTAAAGCGTCTCAGGGTTGCTGCTAAACGAGCCATGAACTGGGCTGGATTTTTATATTTGATGAAAAAGAGCCTAAACGCTCTCTGATTTGGGATAAAGAAAAAGGAACATTAACCTTGATTATGCCTTTGGCTCCAGCCACCTTTTTAAGAGTAAATTGCTGGGCAGGTGGGGGAGGGCTAGTCACGGAACGAAACTGTAAGCCGGACCGGGTGTGAGGGGGGAGGTGATAAAAGGATTATAGGGTGGAGGAGCGGAGGCTGAGGAAGAATTGAGACCTAGCTCGGCCTAGCGAGGAGGGGAGAGGTCAGATGGGTCTGTAGAAAAGGAAGATTAGAAAGACTCAGCGACACTTGGGGTTGGGACTGAGGGGACAGGCGGGAGGGAAAGAAGGAAGATTTGGGATGAGTTGCACTGGGCACAGAGACCAGGACGTCAGGCACCTCAGACCATTTGCCTATTTTACGACAAGAATTATTTAGATCTTGTAGGATGGAAAAATTGAAAGTGCTGTTTTCCTGCTATTTGGAACTACTGTCGAGTTTGTATTGGGGTCAAGCGGCATTGCAGAAGAAAATAAGACGCTTAGCTTTTAGATCAGGTGAGAGTTGAAGAGGTTTTAAGTTCTTAACACAGGCTAAGGGAGGAGGAGGAGGAATGGAAGGTGGAAGCTTGCCCATAGTGAAGGAGGCAAGCCCAGAGAAAAGAGTAGAGACACGGAGAAGGGGTGGGGGGTTCTTGCCTAATAGAAAAGCAGAGAAGGGGTTGGGGCACGGAAATCAGGGATTGGGGCGCAGAGATAAGAGGTCGGGGTGTGGAAATAAGCGATTGGGGTGCAGAGATACGAGGTTGGGGTACTTGCCTTTCTTTTAGAAAAGCGGGACTTGCTGGGACTTGCCGCTAAGGGTGAAGGAGAAGGGGTTGAGGGGTACTTCTCCCTCCCCCAGAAAAGCGAGACTTGCCGCTAAGGGTGAAGGATGAAGGCAGGCGTCCTTGTGTGGTCTGACACCTTTGAAACGTGGGTGAATAATCAGAGAGGCGTCCGTGCAATGATTAAACGCCAAGGGAAGGCTGCCTTCCCAGTCCATGACCAGCGCCGGAGTTTTGGGTCCACGGATAAAACATGTCTCCTTTGTCTCTACTTGAAAATGAAAGGAATTGAAATTAAGAGAAGGGAGAGATTGAAGTGTGGCGCCAAGATTGAAAGGAGAAAGAGGTTGAGGGATAGTGAGGGAGGTTGGAGAAGAGAGTAAAAAGACGCCAAATTTCATGCGCGTCCGTGTGAAGAGACCACTAAACAGGCTTCGTGTGAGCAACATGGCTGTTTATTTCACCTGGGTGCAGGTGGGCTGAGTCCGAAAAGAGAGTCAGCAATGGGAGATGGATTATCATTAGTCCTTATAGGTTTTGGGATAGGTGGTGAAGTTAAGAGCAATGTTTTGGGGGCAGGGGGTAGATCTCGCAAAGTACATTCTCGGGTAAGGAGAATTACAAAGAACCTTCTTAAGGCTGGGGGAGATTACAAAGTACATTGATCAGTTAAGGGGCAGAAACAAATCACAATGGTAGAATGTCATCAGTTAAGGCTATTTTTAGTTCTTTTGTGGATCTTCAGTTACTTCAGGCCATCTGGATGTATACGTGCAAGTCACAGGGGATGCAATGGCTTGGCTTAGGCCCAGAGGCGTGACAACCCCCTTCTTGGAGCACAGTGCACAGTGGCCCGTTGAAGGCTCTGAGGGACCCCACAGGAGCAAAAACTGCCGTGTTCAGCGTGGAGTTCCCAGACCTCTGTGGCCATGGAACCTTTTTGGAGATCAGGACACTTTTTAACATACCTTCTAGTCATTGGATATTTGTTGAGTGTGTGCTACATGCCAGGGACTGATGAGCAGAGCAGGCTTGGTCCCTGTCCTCTGGGAGCGATGGCCTGTGAGGCCCCTTCCCTGGGCCCCACCACAAGAGGGAGCCCCAGGGCAGGAAGGCTGCTTGTCCTCCCTGCAGCCCCTCCCCTCTCTGGGAGTCAGTGCTCAGTGGTGGGGCCGCGGCAGCTGGGTGGGGGTGGCCCTGGGAGGCCAGTAGTCTTTGGTCTGGAGGCCCTGGGTGTCCTCACCACAGGTGTGACAAGGAGACCAAGAAGGAGAGGTGACACCAACCCAGCCCTCAGTGAAAGGGTGTGTGGCTTGGCCCTTGGGCCCGGCTGGCTGGATCCTGTGCCGAGGGCTGGGCTCATAGGGGATTCCCTCTGCTGGCATTCCCCGCTCTGCTGGCATCCCCTGTCATGGGTTTCCACTCCTGCATCAAAGTGCAGTCACCAAGATGATGACTTCATGGGATCAAAGCCTCCCAGCTTGGCAGTCTCTTCCCCAGATGCTCTGGAAACCAGCCAAGACAGCCCAGGCAGGCTTCCTGGAGGAGGAGGTCCTGGAGTCAGGTCAGAGGGAACAGCCCAGCCCAGGCACCTGTGGGGAGGCTGCAGACAGTGATAGTGACAACCAAGGGCTTGGGGAGGGGCCAGAGAATCCACTTCCAATATTAGCCCCAGCCTTGGCAGCTGTGTACCTTGGGAAAACAACATGACTACTGCAGGCCTCGATGTCCTCATCTGTAAAATGGGATGATGACAGACCTGGAGGTGGCCCTTCAGGCCCTCACCCACCGTGGCCCAGGGGAAGATTCCGCTGCTGGCAGCATGGGCCTGGGAGAGGAGACAGGGCTGCTCACATTTGCCTTCCCCTCTGAAGAGCGGGACTCGGGAAAATACTCCTTGACCTGAAAAAGCCTCAACTGGACGCTCCTGTGGGTCCGTCACAGATACGACTTTGCAAATCAGATGTGACAGGGAAATGTGTGCCGAGATGGTGGCCAGCTGCTGGGCTGCGGGGGAGGGGCTGCTGAGGGACCCACGCGGCCTCCTCCGAGAACAGACGCCTCTGCCAGGCCATGTGGAGCACAGGTGTTCAGGGCCGGCCGCTCTTGGATTAAAGTCACACACACACACGCCAGGTGCATACACTCAAACTCACATGTGCATGTACAGACATGCAGAAACTCACAGACACACTCATACATGGTTACATGCACACACTTGCACACGTGCTCACAGAGACACACACAGACACACCCACACAAGGACACACTGGGAGGAAGTGTTCAGGTTTGGAGCCCAAGCCAGGTCCAGGTCCATGAATGCCCCTTCCTTCCTTCTCCCTTTAGGTCTTGCCATAGTGAAATGATGCTAAGAACCCCTGCTTTTGGGGGATTTTGAAAAAATAATTTAAAAAAGTATTTGCACTGTGATTGGCACCTAGGAACAGCTGAAGAGGCCCGCCCACGCCGGCTGTCCCCTGCCCCTTTCCTCCACTCCAGGGTGGCTGCTAAGGTCCCTGACCATGGAAGGTGGGCACATGGGTGGCGAGCTGGCCTCCACGTCTGGGAGGTGCAGCGCTGTGGCTGTCCGCCAGGAGCTGGCTCTGTGATAGCCCAGGAATCTGTGTCAAGTCACGGAGGGCCCCTCACAGCCTCTGGGCAGGGACACAAGTCCCTCCCCGCAAGCCCAGAGACCTCCTTTCCCAATGGGAGAAACCAGCAATGCGAGAGGAGTGCCGAGAACCCCTCTTTCTGTGGTGAGTGGGGGACTCACATGGTTCCCATGACGGGGACCCTTTGGCTGGGGTCTTCATACAGGTTGACCTCTCGGCCCCTGCGGCCAGGGCACCCGAGCCCGGACTCACCCCATCACACCTCTCACTGAGAACAGGTTGCACTTGTGCCCCAACTCTTCCCCTTGGTGAATTCCTCTTGGGGCTTCTTGCCTCCGAATCTGTCCTCCCCAGGTGTCCTCCACTGTCACCCTCCAGTGGGATGCATCAGGGCCAGGGCAGCTTTTCCCCGGGCATGTTCTCAGGCCCGGGCTGCAGACGGGACACGGGGAGAACGCGTCCACCTCCACTCCCCAGCTGCCTGCTGCAGACACCTGGTCACCTGGGCACTAGAGGATGGGTCTAAGCCCCGGACTGTGAGTTCCCCAAGGGAGGCTCTGACTCGGGTCCTTTCTGTACCTTCAGGGCCCTCTTGAGGCCTGGTGCAGGGCTGGCGTCAGTGGACACGTGTTGAACGAGCGCTGAATGCTTACGTTCCTCCTGGGTGGGAACCCACCTCCCACCAGGAAACTGCTCTCATCTTCTTAGTGGCCGCCTGTCCCACTGAGCCCGAATCAGGAAGGAATCCTCGGGCTTCCTCTGGGCAGGCTTGGGAAAGGTTCCCGCCTGGTCCCCGGGTTCCCCCAGCATCCTGCACGGATGCAGCTCACTCCACCAGTGCCTTCCCCTGCCGGGATGCAGACGCTCTTTATAAATCTCAATTAACAAGCCTGCTGCAGTCACAGATACTGGTTGGAGCCCAAACTGTGGCTCATCTCTGTTGATCAATGCATCTCACCCTGCCCTGAAAGTGATGAGAAGGCAGAGCCGTGCATCTCACCCAATTCTTTGTCTCCACATTGTACATTTCTTGTTCTGGTTAACAACTGCAGACCGCTGGCTCCCGCTGGGCCGGGCCCTCCCTGTGTAGGATCTCAGTGGATCTTCCCAGCAGCCCTGTGAGGGAGGTTATTTCTGTCCCCATTTCACAGATGGGTCCTCAGGGAGACTGAGAGATTCACCCAAAGACTGTGGCCTGGGGACTCACGGTGCAGCTCAGCCCAGGCTGGTGGGGTGTGTGCCCCAGGCCTCAGCCTCCTGAGCCCAGGGGGACATGAATCCCCCAGCCTCACCTCCCCCAAAGGTAACTGTGAGCACCCCTCCCCGCCATTTCAGGGCCTTCCCATGGCTATCCTTGGCCTAGTCCCAGGAGGAGGGGCTGGATTGACAGAAGGAACAGGAGGCTGCACCTCATGGGCCAAGCCTGGGGACTTACACACACCCCATGGCGGTCCCTGCATCGTCAGGTGATTGTTATCTCTTAGGAACCGGGGTGGGGTACAAATCAGTCAAAACAAAACAGAAATGATGGTTCACCAGCACTTCGGGAGGCTGAGACAGGAGGATCACTTGAGTCCAGGAGTTTGAGACCAGCCTGGGCAATGACAAGACCCTCATCTCTACAAAAATAAAATAACAAAATTAGCCAGATGTGCTGGTGTGCACCAGTGGTCCTAGCTACTTGGGGGGCTGAGGTTGGAAGATCACTTGAGCCTGAGAGTCGAGGCTGTAGTGAGCCATGATTGCACTAGTGCATTCCAGCCTGGGTGACAGAGTGAGAGAGACCCTGTCTCCAAAAAAAACCAAAAACAAACACAAAATGTGGTTCAGCTAGCGGAGGCTTCTCTCACCCTGATGCACAGATGGGGTGACAGTCTAGCCATCATACGTATGTCAGTTTTGTAAGGGGCATGACAAACCTTGTCCTCGAACCCACTTAGACAGGTAACAGCACTGGCTTAGCTCCTGTAACTCAACGTTTATGGGCAGGCTCCATTCCAGCTGCCCAGTGGGGAACTTTACTTCCTTCTCTCCAGGAACCTGCCCCGCCAGAGTGGTGTCAGGTCTCTCAGGCGACACCGAGGCTAGGGGGCCCTGGTCCCTGAGTCAGCTGCTGGCGGGTTGCTGTGGGAGCAGGACCTGGGCCTGCCCATGGCTCCTATGGCCCGGGGCCCCCTCTGCTCCCAGTCCTGCCAGGACCCCTCCCTGCCTCTCTGCCAGCCCTAGCACTCACATGTCACCACTGGCTCTCAGCAAGGCCAGCCAATTCACCCTGGAAGTCACCTCCTCTGTGGAGCTGATAACCTCTTTTCCTGTGAATTCACCCAGAACACCTGTGCATGAACTCTAAACTTGCTCCCATTTTGGGCAAGGAGACCGGCACGGATAAGCATGACAAAGTCACCTGCCAGCAAGTGGCCACACTAGGATCTGAGCCCAGGCCGTGCAACTGCAGAGCCCCTGTCCCTGTCCCCTCAGCCATCTGGGCGTCTCCCAGCCTGGGCTGTGCAGCAGATCCTTGGGTCTCCCAGGGACGCCACCAATCGTAGCCACGTTTCCCAGCAGGAAAATCAAGACATTTGACATCTCCCCAGGATTCCAGCGTTTGTCCAGAAGAGTAACTCTCAAGATGAGATGGGCATGGTGGTTTAGGGTAACCTTGCTTCTAGAACTTTCCCTCGTAATTTACAGCCTCCCCCAGCCCTTTTCTGCAATGCACATCAGCTAAGCCCTTAAAATAGTCAAAGGCTTGAAGAACGCTAAAAATTTAATGTATGTTAAAAGGGAATTAAATTCTAAACTAAAATTTACATGGAAATATGACATTAAAATATTTTTAGCTTTTCAGGAAGCTGGGGGCTGGAATGCTGTAATATAGACAAATTTTATCATTTTAGAAAGAATTAGCCTCAGTTTTTCTTACATTCATGGAGTTAATGCATAAAGACGTGCGTCCTGCCTGGGGCTACTATGTGGAGGCAGGAAGGGGTAGGGAGGGGAGAGCCGGCAGTGGGGCCCTCCAGAGGGAGGGCACAGGTGTTACGTGGGCCCCACAGCTTCCCTGGAGGGCTGGGGCTGCCCCAAGGCCTGAGGTCCTGCGACCAGTGTGTTTGGGGTGAGGGTCTGGGTTTCCCTAGTGTGTGCCAGGCCAATGCATATTATCTCATTTACTTCCCATGCAACTCCCTGGAGGTGGGATTCTCTCCCAGTTGCGCAGATGAAAAAATGGCTCAGAGAGGTTGAGTCATGGGTCTGCAGTCACACAGCACAGAGGTGGATTTTCATTCCTTCTCCAGACCCTCAGCTCAGTCATCAGTCTTGGTGCTGTTTGAACATCCACTGCCCGTCTCCTGGGAGTCTGGGGGATCTGGCTTCCAAGAGGGGGGCAGGTGGGGAGTGGCACAGAGTAGACAGTGAGAGGCTCTGGGGTGAGACTCTGGGCTCTTCTACCTGCCAGCTGCGAGCCCATGACCCACAGGGTGACGAGCCCATCTGCAAAGCCTTCAAATGCCAGAGGTCAGGGGTCAGGGAGGCCGTGGGACTTGGTGGTCCCAGCAGGGGGCGCTGGTTGAGCGACTGCCCCAAGGAATCCCCAATCAGAGGAGCCTGTTACTACCTCTGCTTTACAGATAGGGAAACTGAGGCTCAGAGAGATTAAAGACCGTATCCTCAATACCAGTCAGGCTAGCCAAGGGGAGGGCCAGGATTCCTACCCCAGGCTATGTGGCTTTAGGGCATCGCTGTGTCCTGGTGGCCTCCGGAGCCCCCAGACCTCCTGGGTGGTGGCCGCCAAGAGGCCCAGTGGGCAGCCCTTTCCAGCCCTGCTGCAGGCACCGATGCTGGGGCAGGAGAGGGGCTCAGGCAGCTGGCTCCAGCCCCAGGAGAAATCCAGCCAGGGCAGGGGGGCCGGCGTGGGCGGAAATGACCATTCACTGCCTGGCGGGCACCCCCGGCTGCCACACTTCTGGGAGTCACTCATTGGCAGTTAAAAATCTGTTGTGACTTGTCAGAAAAATGAATAAATGGGCACATTATTTTTTCATTCCAGACCTCAGCATCTGTTTGTCTAATCAGGAAGGAGAGTGGGGAAGTCGGCCAGGGCTGCCATGTACCTTTTATGCAAGTTTTCCTCTGTCAGAGGAGTTTAAATGGGTAATGAACAGGCCGTGGTGATTTGAAATATAATCCCATTATGCTGACGAGATTACCGGGCTTCGAGACTTCACAAATCACTCTTACGGCTTTTATCGAGAACATGGAACACCACCCTGTTGGGATTTTGCATTTAGGCAGAGGTGTTTGGTGGGAACACAACGCGATGGGTTTAACTCTTTCCTTCTCCCTGGCTGCTTTCTGAATAGCAGGGGCCTCTGAAGGGCTTCTGTGGAGCCTTCAGAATCCAGGGTGTTTGGGCTCCAAGGGCCAAGACAGAGGTCCAGAGAGGCTGGGGGATGGCTGGGTGGGGGTGGGAGGCCAGAGAGCAGGACCCTGGGCCAGCTCCACCACTTTCCAATGGCCTGGCCTCAGTTTCCTCATTTGCAAAATGGGAATTAGGTGGGCTTGAGAATAATGGAGAAAGCAGTTAATTCATAACTAACATGAGCTGCTCAATAGCAGGTGGGAGGTGGGTGCTGAAGAAAGAATAGAAAGTCCTAACGTGCGGCCGGGCACGGTGGCTCATGCCTGTAATCCCAGCACTTTGGGAGGCCAAGGCAGGTGGATCACGAGGTCAAGAGATCGAGACCATCCTGGCCAACATGGTGAAATCCCGTCTCTACTAAAAATACAAAAATTAGCTGGGTGTGGTGGTGTGCGCCTGTAGTCCCAGCTACTCGGAGGCTGAGGCAGGAGAATCACTTGAATCTGAGAGGCAGAGCTTGCAGTGAGCCGAGATTGCGCCACTGCACTCTAGCCTGGGCGACAGAACGAGACTCCATCTCAGTAGACACCAACCCATGGTTTCATGGTTTTTTGCTTAGGATGGTTAAGGCAGACAATCGGTGCTTTCATAAAGGAAAATAATCTCGGGGTGGGGAGCCTGTGAACAGTGATGTTGGGGAGCATGGAGTCACCTCTTGGTGGCAGACATTACAACTGTTTCCCAAACATCTGTGCCCTTCAATGCCTGGGCGGTGGTGCTGCCTGTCCTCTTGGAGTAGGTGGCACCGTGCGGTGGGTTCTGGCCAGTGGGATGTGCATGGGAACGAGAGGTGCCTGTGTCTCTTTCCACCCTTAGCATTTTGCCATTGCTGCCCCGTTCTCTGGCCCTCCTGCCCCAGTCCCGGTCTTTGTGGAAGCCCCCGGAGGTCGTGGGGACCCGCAGCTGGCTTCGTGTGGAGGGAGTGAGCTTCTGCTCTGTGAAGCCGCAGCATAGCCTGGCAGGGCCTGGCCAGGAACTTCACCCCGCCCTCACCATGCCCCTCTGAAGGAGCTGGTACTGTCTCCCTTTAACAGAAGAGGAAACTGAGGCTTAGGGAAGTAGAGTAACTCACCCAAGGACACATCTACTGGGAGACAGCGCTGGTGCCCCATCCTCCTGGCCTTGGCTTAATAACCCATCTTGTCACGGGAGTCTTGGAGCTCCAGGAGGGGAAGGGGCTTGTTCAGGTCAGAGGGTGCGCAGAGGTCCATGAAGAAGCTGGGAGGGGCCCCCTCCAGCAGGGTCCTATGTGAGTGTCCCCAGCCCCCACCAGCCTACCCAGGCTGTGCCTCATACCTCAAGCCTTTGCCCACTGCCCTCTCCTGCCTCCCTGGCACCTTCCAAGTGCACGTGGGCCGCCCGCATGCAGTTCACAGTGGTGTGGCCAGAGGGCCACTCGCCCCCACCTCTTGGCCTGTCTTGATGGCCGGGTTTGATCTTCGCTCGCCTCTACCCCTGACGTTCTGCAGTCCCTGATCTGGGGAAATGGGGGGCCCTAAGAAGCAGCTGGAAGGTGTTCAGGAACATGTTGGGGTAGGGATCACCTCCCAGCCTTTTAATCCACGCAGAGGAGACAGAGAGACATCCCTGCGGTCCCCACACAGCTGAGGAGTAACCGAGGCGTGGTGCACTTTGGTCCTGGGGGCCTGGATAGGAAGTGTCTGGAGGCAGCTGCCGGCTCAGGGCCAGGGCCAGGGCCAGGAATGCGCTGTGCAGAGGCTGGGGATGCAGGGCTACAGGCTGGGCCCGGGCCTCAGAGGTGGGGGCGAGTATGGCCCAAAGCAGGCAGTGCCTGCTAAGAATGACCAAACTGGCCAACAAGGGAAAGCTCTGAGTTGAGCAGCAGTGAGCGCTCCACTGCCAGAGGTACGCAGGCAGAGGCTGAAGACTCGGCTGGAAGTGTCTCTGGGCTGGGCTAGACGAGCTCACAGCATTCTCAGCTCTTAGGACCTTCCCTCAGAAGCAGAGAGGCTCTGGCAAAGTTTGGCAAACAGAAACCACTGGAAGCAAGGCTGGGCTCCCACGATGCTGAGACATTTAGGACATGCTTTAGAAGGGCCTGCTGGGCCCTCTAATCCAGCACCTTCATTTTCAGCTCAGGAAAATGAGGGCCCAAGAGGCAGGAACCAGCGTGGAGCCACACAGCTGCCACCTGTGGAGGGCAGAGCCCAGTGGTCAAGAGCAGGGCTACTGTGTCCGCCAGTCATTCATGGTGAGTCTGGGGCCAATGAAGTGGCCCTTCCAGTTCCCGAGTCCTGACCCCTGAAATGGAGGTGGTGACGGGACCTGACGGAGGCTGCCTGTGCAGGTTTCGTTACTGTTAATGTTTACAGACGGCAGCGCACAGTGGGCCCTTGGAAGAGGAGGGCGGCTCCCAGGGGCCAGCGAGGCCAGGGCTCCCGGGACCCACTGCCCAGGCCTGCCAGGCAGCCCACGCCTTGCAAGTCCTCCACCGAGTTCAGAGGCCCAGTCGTGAATTATTAACGCTGTGACTTTTCACATCGTCTTGGGCAGGGGCCACACCGGGGCCAGGTCAGGAGACCTGGTGGAAAGCAGAAGTGGGGCCCATCAGTCACTGCGGTTATCTCGGGTGTGCCGAGCTCCTCCTGCCTTGCCCAGCCCGTGCCGGGGACAGTGTGAGATGCCTGTGTCCTAGAGCTCACGGTCCTGTCTTTAGAGATCTAGGTACAGGGTGGGGGAGAGGGGCTGAGGGAAAGCTGAATGCAGAGTCTTGATCTGTGCTGGGCCTGGGCGGTGGCTGCTGTGTTCCCTTTTCCACTGTTCCTTCACCTGGACACATGTGTTTGTGTAAACTGAGAGCGTTGCATTTCACAGTAAGAGAAGGGTGTTGATCTTGTGGCTGAAGCAGGTGATGACTTTGGTGTCACCCCTGAGTGAAGAGGGCCAGCCTTTCATGCTTAGCACCCAAGAGGCCCCGGTGCATTTCAGAGATGTTGCTTCCTCGTCAACTGCTGGCAAATGCCACCACCTAGGAGGCTCATGGCAGAGTTACGGTTTTTGGCATCACAAGCTCCAGACTTCAGAACTCAACGCAATATACGAAAGTGGGTATTTATATGACTTTTATTTTAATATCATTTTAATATTGAATATGTCACAAGATTTAATGACCAAATTAGTCATTTACATTTTTCAAAGTATCTAAATATAAAATTGCTAAAAATTCAAATACAGATAGCAAGCTACAAATATTTCTTTTGTTTTTGGGTGGGGGGTAGGAATGGAAGACATTAGAAAAGGATGCTCCTGTCGGCTGAACAAAGATCAGAATGAAAGAAGAATTCATCAACAAGACCCCTTGTGCAAAGAAATACACTCAGCTTTAAGATGCTGTTTTAGACACATCTCTTCCTGTACAACAATTTAAAAAATGTTTCTAATGCAGGTCCTCAGTGAAACACTGGTCCCCGGCCCTGGCTGGGGACAGTAAGAAAGGACATCACCGCAGGAGGGACACTGAAGAGGCTGTCGAGGACCGCAGAGGCATCTGGTGTGGCCAGAGGCGTGGTGTCAGGGGCGTCTGATCCCTTGCCTGTTCCCACCCAGGGAGCCGGATGGCACGGACACAGGTCTCCCTCCGCTCACCCCTCCCCTGAAATGTGAGAAACAGCAGCTTTCCGCCTGCTTGAACAAGGAGGCAGGCACTGTAAGGAGAAGAGGAAAGGGGAATGCGGCCCCTTCCAAGGCAGCGAAGCAGAGACGATTCCAATCCTGGGAAAATCCACATGCAGGTGGAACTGCCAGCTGAAACCTACACTTGCTACTTAAGAAACGGAAAGACCACGTCTGGCTGGGAGTGCAGCGTGCCTGAGGACCAGCCATCGCCCCTCCTCTGGCACCCCCACACTGTCCACGCAGCTCCTGGGCTCTGAGGTGAGAAGCTGGGGTGTGCTAAAGGGGAAAGTGACATGGCCTTGGACACACCACTAGGTCTCTGTTCCTAACTTTTAGTAAGACACTACCCTCGAAGCAAATGCACTCATTTAAACAAATGGCATAGTTAAAACTATTGACTAAGACCTAAACATTTCTTCTGAGAAATCGAACCATAGCTTTTCCAATCTGCCTGTTCAATATGGGAACAGACTTTAAAGAGAATAACATAATCCTCCGTCCCAAAGAATGGTCCATCATACCAACCATGATAAAGAGTACACCTGTTTATTAAAAGGAAAAACAGAAATGTACATTTTTGTTCTTTGTTTGCTTTAAGAAATTTGATCAAGTTGCAAGGAAATGTGTGGGCACGGCTCTGTACATCCTCGGGCAGGGTGGCAGGCAGTGAAGGTGGCTGGGCGGCACGTGGCTCCTCTAGGGGGTGGTCTGACCCCCAGGCATCGCTGATCAAAGCCACTGCCAAGCAGGCTTCCGTCCCATGGCAATGTCCCCAGCGCTCCCTCCTAGGGGGCCCCTGACACCTTCCCCGAGAGCCTACCTGCCCTGTGCCAGTGAGCCAGAGGCTGGCCTCCCCCGGACGACTTCAGGACACTGGGTGGGCTCTAGGGCACTTGGCCCTGGCAGGCAGGCTCTGAGCTACGGAATAGATTGAGGCTGGAGGCCAGTGTCACTGCTGCCCGGATTTCTTCTCCTTCTGGAAGCTGAAGCTCGTACGTCTGTTCAGTTTTCTTTGTTTTTGAGCAAAGTAGTCAGCCCGGGCAGTGCTTGCTCGCGATTCCAGGATGTAGTTAACCTAGAAGCAAGAGCACACAGCCCGGTCACCTTGCCAGCCGCTCCCTACCCACCCAGGGCATTGGAGGGGGTGGCAGGGAAGGCCCTGACCTGGGCCGGGTGCCTCAGGGCCAGGTGCTGTCGTGTGGAAGGAGTCCAGTCATCACAGCAACCTGGCAGCGGCTGGGCCCAGAGCCTCCGCTCTACGATGGGAAAACAGAGGCTTGGAGAAGCCAAGTGGCCAGTCCAGGCTTCCCAGTCGGTGAGCAGCGAGCTCTTCAGGTTCCAGAGCCCGTGCTCCCTCCTGACGTGAGCCACTCCCGGAGGGCTGTGCCCTGGGCTGCCTGGCTCTGCCTCTCACCTGCTGTGTGACCTGGACAAGTGCAGAACCTCTCTGAGCCTGCCTTTCCCTGTGTGAAGGCAGAGAACACAGGGATGAAAAGCAAACCCAGACAGGCTCTCCATCCAGCCTCCCACGAGCCAGGCGCAGAGCTTCCCACCACAGTGCTTCCTTCAGGGCTCACGAGTGCCCAGCCAGGCAGGGCTCACTTGACAAAAAGGAAAGAGGCTCAGAGAGGGAGGCCAAAGTGGCCTAGGCCACGCGGAAGTCAGGGTGAGAGCTGTGAGGGGGGCTGAAAGAGCCCTGGGTGAAGGGCGGGGCTGCCTACTGGGCTCCTCTCAGGCCTTTTGCATGCTGCTGCTTCCACGAAGCCCTAGGAGTCTGCCCGGAGTCACATGTGCATCTTCCACTCTGTGTAGCAGCTGTACCGCCAGGCGCTTCCCCAGCGCTACAGCCCTGAGACTTGGTCCTGGCCCTGGGGAGCTTGCTGCCTGGCGAGTGAGTGTCCAGCAGCAGAACCAGCACTGCAGCAGGCAAAGAGGAGCACCAAGGAATGGGGCTGGGTATCAGGGAGGTGTGGAGGAGGGAAGGCTCCAGAGGAAAAGAGCGAGCTGGCTTTTGAGGGATACACAGGAGTTTTGAGTGCACAACTGGGAGGAGAGACGCAGCATGCATCAAGGCACAGCAGGGGCACACCGCAAGGGAGTGTCCCTCGAACTGCGAGAGCTTAGCTGGCTTAGTGAAATGAGGTGGCAGGAGCCAGGGAGGGGTGCTACAGTGGGATGCACACGCCCCAGTGCAGAGGACAGCCTGTGCCTGGGCATGGGCGGCAGCAGCAGTGTGAAATCAGTGGTGGCAACTGGCACTGCTCGGAATCTTCACAATGACCTTGAGACAGATGCCACTGTCATCCCCATGCACAGGTGAGGAAGTCAAGGCCAATGACAATAATATCATTTAGTCAAGGAAACAAAGCTAGAAGGTGTCAGGCGCTTGGCAAACACCCCTTCCTGCTCCGCAGCCCCTCACCTCCTCTGCTTCTCTGGCTGGGGCTTTTGGTGAACAGACGCTATTTCTCTTCACCTGCAAGTACCTAAAAGTTTTGACTAGAAGGCTGAATATTTCTGACAAGAGAGGCCAGCCACTGCCTCTGCTGATTCTCTTCCGAGGGCCATGTGTCCTGCGCCAGAGGGAGAGGAGCTTCTGCTG
This sequence comes from Hylobates moloch, assembly GCF_009828535.3. NCBI lineage: Eukaryota > Metazoa > Chordata > Mammalia > Primates > Hylobatidae > Hylobates > Hylobates moloch. Next base: position 97,595,967 of record NW_026652285.1, read on the forward strand.
ACTCCGAGAAGGAACCAGAGCGCTCCCGGGGGAGGCAGCGCGAGATGGCAACGCCTCAGATGGCCGAGGGTTCAACACTGTCCCTCCCAACTTTCTGCTCTGCTGGTTGGAGCAGCAGGCGTTAAAGGCTGGTGCGTGAGTACAGAAGGCCTGACACGCTCTGCCCGCTGCCGCGCCAAGTTACCAGCTGAGAGCAATAAATCATGAGGACCGCAGGGCCAGGTTGATGATTGGGGACAATACAATGTATGGAAATAAGAGGTTTTATCATTCTTAATAAAAGCAATCTTTGGAGTATATTGTTTGCACACTCAGCCAACCTAGTGTTTTCAGTGTACTTCTGGCACATATAACTTGACAAAAGCATTTTAAAATGATCCTTAACAAGCCAACTATTTCCCAAATTTATTATCTTCAGTGCTTTGTGATAATCACATAGATAATTTTAATGGAAGATTAATGTAATAATCAAAAGATAAAAACGCCCTTTGGTCTGCCATTAGCTGGTTAATATGCTGTGGCTTAAAACTTGCACAATTTTATGCACTATAGAGTGTTTCACTTTCAATGCATTTTACAGCTTAAGGCATAAAAATATAGGGAGTTTTCATGGTCAATAAAGCCACAGCCTCCATCACTCGATCACGAGAAGAACCTGATTTGAAGAGCCCGACAATTCCTCTGAGATTCATCTCAAAGCCTGTGGAATTAGGGGCCACCCATGGCTTAGCTCAGTGACATCTTGGTGGGAAGAGGGCAGCTCTGGAGCTTCTCGGGCCAGGTTCAAGTAGAGGCTCCACCCTTGTGTGCTCTGTGACCTTGGGCCTCCATCTCCTCTTCTATAAAATGGGGACAATGTCTACATTCTGGAGGGCGGTCAGGAAGATTAAACAAGATAATGGACATTAGATGTACTGCATGTAGCTGGTGTTCAATAAATGGGAGACGTTCCTATTTCTACAAGTGCAAAAAGCTTGATGGAGGCTTTGCTTGTTCGTGATCGTTTATTTGACATCAGATTGTGGCTCTTATTTCCTCCCTTCAATTTCCATCTAAGCTCTCATTTTATGTAAAATTCCTGAATTCTAGAACAACGGCATGCATTACTAGAGTCTAAACTGACTCCTCAAGAGCTTCTGATGGCAACAACATTTCTGCCAAGTTCCCGGACACAGAGCTGGGCTTCCATTGCTTGGTACTGGTGCAAAGCTCACAGACACACTCAGGACACTGCAGGAATGGTGGATAAAACTAAGTATTCCAATTGCTATAAAAATCAGAGATGGGGACGGGCATGGTGGCTCACGTCTGTAATCTCAGCACTTTGGGAGGCTGAGGTGGGCAGATCACTTGAGGCCCGGAGTTCGAGACCAGCCTGGCCAATATGGTGAAACCCCGTTCTCTACTAAAAATAGAAAAAAATTAGCTGGGCTTGGTGGCAGGTGCCTGTAATCCCAGCTACTTGGGAAGCTGAGGCAGGAGAATCACTTGAACCCGGGAGGTGGAGGTTGCAGTGCTCAGAGATCACACAACTATACCCCAGCCTGTGCAACAGAGTGAGACTCTGTCTCCAAAAAAAAAAAAAAAAAAAATCAGAGGTGGGAGAAGTACTATCTCATCTTCCATCAGGCTCATGATCATTAGCTCTAAGTAAATCAGGCCTGGGTATGCTACAACTCTTCTGGAGTCTTGTGCATGATGCAATATTTCTGCAAATATTTTGATATGGAAACAGACACTTTAGGGAAGGTGACAGACCTCAGGGATTTTGCAGAGAAGCATCTGCTTCGAGGGAGCATTTGGACCTGTAAAATGATTTCTCTGCACTTGATCTTCCACAGTCTCATACTGAAGTCATAAACCTGTGTTTCTGTCATCAATCTGCTGTTGTGAAAATTATTTTGATGTCAAACACGGGATTATAATTTTACTAGAATCCTTCTCAAGTCTTGAATATTTTAATGCTGGCTATAAAAAAAAAAGTCCAGCCCCTATCGGGGTAATGGAATATTTCTCTGCCAGGTCCCTGAACACTCTGCACAAGGGGCCTGTGCTGTCTGTGATGCTCCAGTGGGTAACTGGAAGCTCACTGGCTGCAAGCACTCCCAGGCAGGCCTGTGTCCCCACTCCTTGGTCCAAGTGGGGGGCTCTGATCAGGCTGGTCTATGAACCCTCTCCCTTTCATCCAGCTAATCATGCTACTCTGTCTGCTCCAAATTATCCTTCCAGCTGCTCTTTTAAATTGCCACCTACTCCTTTTGAAAATCTTTTGCAGCCGTGGGGAATGTGTCTCAATATATTCCTGGATCGCAATTCTATTTCGTTGAAATCTCCCACTCAACTCTTAGGTCATGCATATCTGGGGAATTAAAACACAAGTCTGAAATCTGTCAAATCTGGGGGCAAGTTCTGGTTCTGCCAACTTACCAGAGTCATGATCCTGGCTCTGCTACTTTATTCCTGAGCCTCACTTTTCATCTGGGAAATGGGAACAACTTTATCCCATGATCTCACAGAGCTGTGAAGATGCACTGTGATGGGACACGCGGAGCCTCTGGCCCAGGTTCTGCACTGTGCAGTCCCTCAGCATATCTTCGCTACTTCTGCTATTATGTGATGACTTCAGCTCTTAAGAAGAGACTGAACGATAACTTACATAGGTTTACCATGTCTCATCTGACTTGTACTCTAGCAGCCCTCGTGGGGTGGGATAGCATAGGTACCATGATCCCCACTTTACAGGTGGGGACACTGAGGCCCAGAAAGGTGATGTGACTAGCCAGGGTCACACAACTAGGGGTGGGGGAGCCCTCTCTGGTCCTCGCCGCTGCTCTGCCACAGCAGCTGCTTTTCCTATCTGATCAACCTATGGAAGATTTGGCTTGAAGAAAGGATTCTCTGCTTGGGAGAGGCCGAGACCCCTAGTCCAGGGCTACTCAGAGTGTGGTGCCCAGACCAGCGGCCAAAGCAGCAACTGGCGCTTCTTGGAAATGAACGATCTCGGGTCCTATCCCAGACCTCCCAAATCCGCAAGACCCCTGGAGGCTCCCATGCCAAGCAGAGCTCCTCTCAGCCACACTCCACTCTGCACGGCCCTGCACAGCCTAGCCCAGCCAGCCCCCCATCCCCCTGTGCCTGCCTTGCCTCAGCCCATTCCCAGGCTGCCCGTCTGTGGTGCTTCCTCTCTCCTTACATGGTCAACATCTGTGCCTTCTCAGTCATCCTTCAGGGTTCAGCTCTCCCTGCCTCCACACCTCCACCCCAAGTCAGTTTACTGTGACACACCCACGCCTTTGAGACCGACAGTCTCTTTGTAATTTTCTGTTTTATGCCTGTTTCCTCCGGTAGAGGAAAAGCTCTCCAGGGGCAGGGACAGAGTGTCACTGTGGCATCCCAGGCCCTGGCCCGGCACACGGAAGGTGCTCAGTGAGTATACTGTTTAGGCATGGTGACATACAAGTCTAGCAGAAAGTTAGGTATGTTTAGGTTGCTAAAATCACCTTCAGCATAATTAACGTATCTTCAAAACAATAATAATTTCCTCAGAGTCTGCTCCAGGAGCTTCGAGGAGCTCCTGACAATGGTTGCAGGAAAATAAACGGTACATAAAAGGAATAAACAAATACAGGAAGCGCCAGGGTTATTGGGACTGGGAGGAAACTGAAAAGGGTCCTGCTTTGACTGAAGCAGGTGCAGAGCAGCTGTGCTGGGGCTGGTGTGGCCCCTGGCACAGGCACTCACCCCCGGGTGGCTGGCAAGCCGTGACACTCCTCCTCTGCCGAACTGGGCCCAGGAGCCTTGTATAGAGCTGTGGGGCTGCGGACGTGCCAGAAACAGCCTGAAGAGAAGCTGGACCCACTTACCCTGTCTCTGGTTCGAGAAGGAACACTCACCTTGAGCACAATTTCATTGACGGTAGCAGCGTCCGATTCAAAGTAGAGGTGTTTATAGTCGTGATTGCTTAGATACGTGAGTTTAAATATTGCGTGACCTGCAGAGAGAGAAAACTGTGTTGAGGGGTTGTGGTGAGTTAACTATGGGGGGGGCCTCCATATGTTCTCCCCTATCATTCCAATTCAAGCGAGAGCAAGTGGAGGCTGAGCAGCACCTAGTCTTCCCAGGAGTAGTTCGTTTTCTCATTACAGGCTGGGTATAAAATGGACAAAGAGAAAATTTTAAAGACTCAACAGCCAGTTAGGTCCCATTCCACTCTGGAATGCATTCAGGGGAATGCCACGTTAGGAAGTCTTTACAGAACTGCTGCTATATGATAATTACATGCAAAAGGTGGCGTTTTTAAGGGAGAAGGCTAATTAACTCCACATTATTACTCTAAAAATAAACTAACTGTGTTTAAAGTCAGATAAATGAGCAATAGGAAGGAGATGGGTCAACAGCCACACTATTATGAGGCGGCTCCCACAGCCTGGGCTCGTGCTGGGAGGGGACTCCTGCCTGGAGAGGGGATAGCCCAGTCTTAGACCTTGCTGGAAGCTGCTCCCAAAGGCCTCAGGTCATCTCAACCCTGGGAGGACAGGGGCAGGGCGGGGGGCCATGGAAAGCGGGCACCTCACAAAGCGACCGACTCCGGGGGGCAGAGCTTCTGAATATAAATCTGATCTAGGTCCCCATTCTCCATGCCCCGTCCTACCACCTTCAGGATGACACTGTCATTTCTGGGACTGCTTCCTGGTCTAGCCTCATCTCACTCTGCTGCCCCGACAGGCCCCAGGCTGCCAGAGTGCTGCACACTCCCACCTGCCACACCAGCCTCTACACACGTTCTTCCCCAAGCCTGGGATGTCCTCTCTCACTGACCTGCATGGGAAAGACCTGCTGATCCTGGGTGGCTCAGCTCAACTGGCACCTTCTTGGGTGAGTCTTCATAAGCACACTTCTTGTGTGGGCCTACCACACGGTACCGTGGCCTTCCAAAGGAACCTGCTTGTCTTATACCTGCAGCCATGGCTGCATTATCTGGGCCTGTCCTTTTGTGTCCAGACAGGTCAATCGGATTCCCTCTTCTAAATGGAGACATAGATGCTGGGCTGTCTAAACTGGCACAAGGACTGAGAATAAGATGAGGGGCTTTGGGACTCCCAGGCTCAGACCCATGGGGACTGGCCCGGCCTATCGGCACTGTTATCCTTGGGTTCTAAGAGACCCCTGTGGCCTTCCAAGAAATTCATCTTTCTCCTTAAGCTACTGAAGTTGGTTTCCATTACTGGCAAGCAAAGGAACAGTGCCCAAGAGAGACACGTAGTCAGTATTCAGTAAACCTTCCTAGACCAAGGAGCAGCAGGTGACATCTCTAATATAGAGGTCTCCTGCAAAATGCCCAGAAATGCCCTTCCCTAGTCTTTCGACAGACCTTAGTGTCTGTAAGATTAAAATTCAGCATATCCTTTCTATTAGCCCTTCTCATCCGTTGTCCTTTTAATTGAAGCAGCGGCTGGTCATAGTTATTAATTAATAATATATCACCCATATTACTGTAAGTTCACCTCTTTCCCGGAGAAATCTTCTTGGGGACTTTATTTACAGTAGCTAATTTTTCAGATCTCCAAAAATAAACTGATATATGTTGTACATTTGTGGCCAGAAAAGTTGAGCCACTGGTATTTTATCCTGGAAACATCATTATGATGTACTAATTGTGACTATAAATCCTAAATTGAAAAAATTACCTAATAATTTCTGAAAAACCTCACTTTCAGACACTCGACAAATTTAGCCTGATTCTAAATCATGCTACTAAAATGTGAGAATTCCTGACTGGAAGCTAATCACTCTGTTAACATATAAATTCTGTGTTTCTAATAAGGAGGTGGGCCTTACACAGAGGCATGTGTGTGTGCGTCTGTATATATTCACATTCACAGGATCTACCCCACAACATCAGAATCTTGTCGGTGACATCCCTGTGTGGAGGAACAATGCAGGCACCTTTGTTGGCCATGCTGTGAACAAGCACAGCCATCTACAAAGGACACAGGGCTGTGAAGGACAAAGAGACACCCCCTCCAGGAGGCCTTCCTGCTGACAACTGGCCACGACAGACACAGACACCAGGGCCTGGGGCTAGAAAGAACCAGAAGGTCTTAGGGAGACCTGCAGACCTGAAGCTTCGGAGTTCACTGACTACTTTGATAAGACAGCTTATGGACTGTCCACACCACCTGCTCCTGCTTGTCACTGACAAAACCGAACCAAACCTCAAAGCACTAAAGCATGTTTTGCCTGAACAACTGAGACACTGTTAAAAAGGTTTCCTGCACTTTAAGCAGAGCCCAATCTATACACAGCACATGTAATATGTAGTCTGCACGGCCTAGGAGCCTCAGAAAGGAAGTGTTGACACTGTCCCCTTGGGACTACGGTGCCTGTGAAGCATGTCAATTGTGGGCTGACAGAGGGGAGGCCTGTGGTTCATCTGCACAGTCACGTGAAAAAAACAAACAAAATCATACCAAGCCAAGTCTCCTGAAAGGCTGCATATTTGAAACAAGTGACCCCAAATCCTCTGTCCTCTGAATTTTGAATGTATTTGGTTGCATGTGGAGGCTGTGTGTGTCCTCTGCCTATCCCCAGGGCTCATTCCAGCACCCATCTGAGGAAGAGTGAAGCAGGTGAGGAGGAGGAAGAGTCCCAACATTCCCCCACTCTCCTGCAAGCCTCCGGTCTGTTTGTCCTTTCCAGTGAAAGCACTCACGCCATAGGGAGAGGAGAACAGAGGGCAGAGAACGTTCTGTGGAGCACTTGTGTTTGGACTTGAACAATGACACAGCTGCAAAGTTAATCACTGGGCCGAGGCACGGTGGACAGCCACAGCAGACAGCCCCTTCTTGCTCTCTGCAAGAGTGGTGAGCGGAACCCTGGGGGGCAAGTGCAGATTAAGATCAGCAGCCATGCTGGGCCACGGGACATGGGGCGGACTCACTCCGCGGGCATTTCTGCCCTGAGTTCCCCTCACTAGCAGCCCTGTTTCGCTGGGTGGCGAGAAGGGCAGTTTTCCTCAGTCTGGGCTCTGTCAGGAGCATGGGCTAGGGCAAAGGACAGAGAAATGAACATTGAGAGTCAAATATGATGAATGTGAAGAAGGTAAACGCAGGGAGCTGCCGTGGAGACACCAAGGCAGAAGCACCTGGCCAGGGGTGGAGAAGAGCCACTAGGGACAGTTTCTTGGGAGGAGCTAACACCTCGGCAGTTTTGGAGGAGGGCAGGGAGTCAGCTGGGTAAAGGTGAGGGTGGAGAAGGGTGAAAAAGAGGAAGACGCCACAGGGCAAGGAAACAGCATGGGCAAACATACAGGGTCTCCACGGTAGCTCTGGGCAGACCAGGGTCATGTGTGGCAGGCAGGTGGGAGGGAGAGGGACAGTCGCAAAGGGCTGAGAGTGCCTGGAGTCACCAGCTGATGGGGGCCACTAGTGGGGTTTAAGCAGGGCAAGTGAAAGAAATGGGCGAACTGTGTTTTAGGGTGTTCTCCCTCGTTCCCTGGAGCCTGGAGGCGAGGTAAGCAGTTCCTGTAGTCAGCCAGGTAGGAGTGAGTGCAGTTTTGAGCTAGACAGGTGCAGAAAGGACACTGAAAAGGAATGGAGGTGAGAACTACACAGAAGGCAATGTTGGCAGGATGGGGAGACTCTTTCACAACAGAATAATAGCTAATAATCAGAATTCACACTTTCATAATTTCACCCAGACCAAGACCTATATATTAAAGTGTAACAATTCATTGACCTCTTGCTGGAAATGAATCTGTCAATAAACATGAGTACTTTATGCCACATGGTAAATTTCCACCATAGGTGTCCGGGAAGAAGGAACTGCCCACGCTTCAATACTGACTGAACAAAAGAACACCTGTTATCAGATACGATCAGCCTCAGACACCTCACAGTTCATCTCAGGTAGAAGAGGAAGAGGGGGCCAATGACCTCCCCAGCTGCAGCCCACCAGGCATCTGTCCTGGGGCATTAGAGGGAATCAGAGGTAGGCAAGTTACCCTTGAAAATTCCAAGACCACCAGCAGTTTTCACAGGAACAGGGTTAAGTCACAGGAGCTAGCTGTCTTTGTAAAAAATAGCTGAGACACTGGTTGTAAAAAATAGCTGAGATGCTGGAGACAGTGGCTCAAGCCTGTAATCCCAGCACTTTGGGAGGCCAAGGTGGATGGATCACCTGAGGTTAGGAGTTCCAGACCAGCCTTGCCAACATTGTGAAACCCTGTCTCTACTAAAAATACAAAAATTAGCTGGGCATGGAGGCACGCACCTGGAATCCCAGCTACTTGGGAGGCTGAGACAGGAGAATTGCTTGAACCCAGGAGGCGGAGGTTGCAGTGAGCCGAGATTGTGCCACAGCACTCCGGCCCAGGTGACAAAGCGAGACTCCGTCTCAAAAAAAAAAAAAAAAAAAAAAATCAGCTAAGAAAAAGTTAAATATTAGTATGACTTTTAAAAAATGCAAAGTTTAATATTCCAATTAGCTCAAATTATTTTGAATTAATTGTTAAATTCTGTTTAAATTAAGGTTTAACAAAAGCCTGAGATATAGAGGAAAAAAAGCATAATTCCTGAAGTTAGAATTAGGATGAAATCCTAGCTCTGCCATGTTTCAGCTGTGGGACCTTGGCAAGGCACTGTCCCTTCCAAGGTTTGCCTGGCTGTAAAGGAGGGGACAGCATCTGTCAGTGATCCTTATATGTCACATATATCTCTGCATATAGCAGGGACTCAATGGGTGGAGGTGGTAATTCATTTAACTATGATGGAACTGATATTTGATGATAAAATGCTCATTACTTTGAAGATTGCATTTTTAATTGAGCCTCCTTTGAGCAGATTTGCTTTTACAGTGCTATGTAAACAAAATGCAATATTAGAGGGTATAAATGTGGCATCTAAGCACTGGTCACATGCTCAGGGCAGATACTGAAACTGCACCTCCACTCCTGAGTACTGAAGTGAAAATCTGGATATGTAGAACTGTATTTACACTTATGTAAGTTTTTCAAAGTAAGACAGAGAAGATGGAATTTAATACCAAGCAGAAACTAATTAGTGGCACAAATGTCAGAAGTGGAGACGTCGAGCTTTTGTGCTTTAATTCATCTTCTGTATTATGGATTCTAACTAAAACAGGAGGCTGTGCTGAAAAAACAGGTTCTTCCTGCCAGTTCAGTGGGTGTGGCCATGTTGGAAAGGCTGCTGTGGTCATGAGATAGGATGGCTTAAACATACAGGAACAGCACTCACAACCCTGTTAAAAGAGGTGCTCCCAGACTTCCACTGCAAATCAACTGAAAGGAGGGTCTTTTTTTGATTTTCAATTTTTGCTTCTTTTTTTGAGATGGAGTCTCACTCTGTCACCCAGGCTGGAGTGCAGTGGTGAAATCTCGGCTCACTGCAACCTCTGCCTGCTGGGTTCAAGTGATTCTCCTGCCTCAGCCTCCTGAGAAGCTGGGATTACAGGTACCCGCCACCATGCCCGGCTATCAATTTTTTTACTTTTCATCTGCCTTAGGAAAAGTGTCAAGGGAGGGTCTCTTCTAATACAACCTGCCAGTACTGACTGTGGCTGCCATGACTGATCAGAGCTGGAGGTGCCAGAATGAGCCTGCAGCCAACCCTTGTCTAAACCCCCAGGTGTCACCACTTGCCAAAAATATAAAAATAAACCTGTTTCTTTTCCTTATTAAAAATACTAGAAATTTAGAAGACAGAGGAAAACCTCCACACCCCACCCCAAAATCCCAACATTAGCACGATGACATTCATGGTCTCTTTCCTAACCATTCTCGCCTGTTTTCACAGTTGTAATCAGATTGTATACTAGAAGTTGAGCTTAGTTTTTTTAAGTTAAAATTTTACCATACCCCTTTCCCTGTTGCAACAATTTCTATAACCACCGTTTTCAATGGCTGCATTTTATTCCAACCAGTAGATGTGAGCTATGGGTCATTTTGCTATCTCTGTTGGGCTTCCGGGTTACTTATAAAATTGGAAGTACTATAAATAAGGCTACAAAGAACAGCTTTGAGGCTTGGGATTCTTTCTCAATTCCTTTACATCAGGCATGGATACTTTTTGAAAATTGAGTTTCCAAGGTCTGATGTCTTCTGGGCCCTCTGGCCTGAGAGGGGAACATTCTCACTGGATTTCTTGGGGGAAACCGATGGGAACACACACATTGTTTTAGGCAAAGCTGTATCTTTCTGTAGGTCCTAGTAGGAAATGCTGGACTGGGGTTCTTTGTTCTCTGGGCTGAAAACTCCCTCCTGGTTGGGTCTCCACTGTAAGCAACAGTTCTGAGCTGCCTGCAGGGAGCTTCCCCTCAAGGTAATTCAACTAGCAAAAGGGAGTGCTCCTTCCCAAGCACCCCTGTGTGGGCAGCGGCCTGGGCAACCATAGTAATGACCTCTTTGACCTCTAGAGCAGGGGCTGTGCCTGACCTACTTACATTTCTGCCTGGATTCTCAAACTCACTCTCTCTCTCTCTTTGGCTCCTTCCTGTAAACATAATTAAATCTCTAATTATAAAAACTCCCATGGCAATGTGATTTGCCTCCTTCCTCTCATGTATCGAAAACATTCTTGCTAAGGTCACTATGTCCTCAATGTCGAGAGATCCAGTGGAGATTTCTCAGCTGTTTTTGACACTTCTTAAAGTCCTGGCTTCCCTGGAGGCACAGTCACCTGATTCTTGGGTCCACGTCTCCAGTCATCTGTTTCTCACATTTCCTTTGTGATCTTCTGGACCTCCACCTGTCCCTTAAGCAACGGTCTTCCTGAGTTCTATCCTTGATCAGCACCTCCTTTAACTCTACGTTTTTCCTGTGTCGGGTTTGCCCTTGGGTTTTAGTTACTACTCACGTGTTGGTGATCCTGAAGCAGCTATGTGGCCTATACCTTTCTCCAGAGTTTCAGAGCTGACCAGTGGGTATGGCTGCCACCTCCACATGCCCCCAGTGCAGCATGTCCAGAACAGACATCAGCATCTCCCCTTAAATTGGCAGTTGTGGTGGCATAACTGGAGGCTTCACCACGCACCAAGTACCGGGCATTTGGTCTCCTAGTTGTCACATGTTTATCTTCCGTCCCTCTCTATCCTGGGACCACAGCCCTCACCCAGGCCCTGATCATCTATTGATTTTTCTCTGGTTTTCCTTCTTTTGATCATGTCTTCTGCAGATTCAAACATCTACCCACAGGAGTTTTTTTTGTTTTGTTTTGTTTTTTTTGAGGCAGAGTCTCGCTCTATCCCCCAGGGTGGAGTGCAGTGGCGTGATCTCAGCTCACTGCAACCTCCACCTCCCAAGTTCAAGCCATTCTCCTGCCTCAGCCTCCAGAGTAGCTGGGATTACAGGTGCCTGCCACCACGCCAGGCTAATTTTTGTATTTTTAGTAGAGACAGGGTTTCGCCATGTTGGTCAGGCTGGTCTTGAACTCCTGACCTTGGGTGATCTCCCTGCCTTGGCCTCCTTAAGTGCTGGGATTACAGGCATGAGCCACTGCACCAGCCCACTTTTTTGAGACAAGAGTCTTGCTCTGTCGCTCAGCTGGAGTGCAGTGGTGTTATCTGGGCTCACCGCAATCTCTGGCTCCTGAGTTCAAGTGATTCTCCCACCTCAGCCTCCCAAGTAGCTGGGATTACAGGCGTGCGCCACCATGCCCAGCTAATTTTTGAAATTTTAGTAGAGATGGGGTTTTGCCATGTTGGCCAGGCTAGTCTCAAACCCCTGGCCTCAAGTGATCTGCACACCTTGGCCTCCCAAAGTGCTGGGATTACAGGCGTGAGCCACCGCGGCTGGCCAGGAGTCATCCTTTTAAAACATACCATCTGGACCCCCTACTTAAAACTCTGCAGTGCTTCTTTTCCTATCATTCTCAGAATAAAGTCCAAGCTTCATAAGATGATTTTCAAGACCCTAGATCAGCAGTTCTCAAACTTTTTGGTCTCAGAAGCCCTTTATACTCTTAAACACTATTGAGGAGTCCAAAAAGCTTACGTGGATTATACCTATCAACATTTATTGTGTTAGAAATTCGGCCAGGTGTGGTGGCTAACGCCTGTAATCCCAGCACTTTGGGAGGCCAGGGGTTCGAGACCAGCCTGGCCAACATGGAGAAACTCTGTCTCTACTAAAAATACAAAAACTAGCTGGGTGTGGTGGTGTCTGCCCGAGGCTGGGCTGGGAGGCTGAGGCACGAGAATTTTGAACCTGGGAAGTGGAGGTTGCAGTAAGGCGGAATCATGTCACCGGCCACTGTACTCCAGCGTGGGTAACAGAGCGAGACTCTGTCTCAAAAACAAACAAAAAAAGAAAAGAAATGAAATTAAAACTGAGAAATTAAAAAAATATATATTAATTCATTAAAATAATAAACCCATTACAAATTAACATATTTTAAAAATGGAAAAACCCTTATATTTCCCCAAAGTTAAATAAGAGTGGTATTATTTATTTATTTATTTATTTTTCTGAGACAGAGTCTCACTCTGTTGCCCAGGCTAGAGTGCAGTGGCATGATCTTGACCCACTGCAACCTCCACCTCCTGGGTTCAAGCGATTCTCATGCCTCAGCCTTCTGAGTAGCTGCGCTACAGGGGTGCAACACCAGGCCTGACTAATTTTTGTATTTTTAGTAGAGATAGTAGAGACAGAGTTTCGCCATGTTGGCCAGGCTGGTCTCGTACTCCTGATGTCAGATGATCCATCTGCCTTGGCCTCTCAAAGTGTTGGGATTATAGGCGTGAGCCTCCGTACCAGCCTATTTTATGTTTTGAAATCTCTTTAACATTTGGTTGAACAGAAAACAGCTGGATTATCCAATCTGATTCTGCATTTGATCTGCTGTGATATAGTTTTGCTTAAAGTAAATGAAGAAAAGCCAGCCTCACGCAGATATGTTTTTGGAAATGTGAGGCATATTTTAACGTTCTTCTTTGTAAATATTCCTCTTTGATACTATACTGAACTTGATAAATGGTATTTTCTTAAAGATTAGTTGTAATGTGGAATATAAACCCCATTAATAAACTTTTTTGTATTCTGTTACATTAAAATCTATTGGTCTGTCTTACATTTTGAATCTTTCCCCTTGCCTGCTTTTGTAACATCATGCAGTAGTCTGGAAAATATTGGTCCAATGAGTTATGCAGATTTTCCAAATGTTGACATATTTCATTTGACAATATCGAAAAAAATCACATTCATTAATATCACTACTGATATCGGAAAAGTCTTTAAGCGATGAGAAGCCAAGCTCAGTGATGGAAATTTCCCAAAACTCTAATTTTCACCTGAAAGTTTGAACTTCATCACTGGCAATAAATACTATCACTTGGTCTCCTTGAAGTGACAGACTCACTTCCTTCATTTTCAAGAAAAGGTCTGCCCAATATTCATTTGAATAACCATAGTTTGTCAGTTGTTCTTTCAAGTTATAATAATGTTCCATGAAACAAACTGGTTCAGCTTGCAATTCAAATAATTAAACAAGTGCTATTCCTTGAGACAAGTATTCTGAATGCAGCAGAAATACTTCCATGTACTTCAGTAAATAAATTAAGAACAATGGCTTATGAGGGCCTTTTGACGCTTCAATTCATGTGTAAGTTGTTCTAGTAAAATACCACATTGCATTTCAATAACCAAGTATTGGTTGAGGTTTATTCTTCAGCTCTTAGAGAAGTAGATAAGAAACAAGTTCTGCATCTGGGTATTTCCTCCTTGGAGGGACTTAAAGTCTATGACAAGCTTGAGTTTGCAAGTACTCTATGGGAGGCTAAATTACTACAAATGAAACCTCATCTATCTAGAATCACTGGAGTGGAGAGCTAGGGTAACCTTTGTGCAAAAAGCCTTTTTCCATTTTAAGCATCAAAATTCCATATTATACACCTTCCTTCTGCATTAGAGTGTAAGGAAAATACTGTTTTATCACTTTTTTCTGTATAAGTACTGAACATCATGATTCTCCCAGGGTTGCAAAAGGCTCTATGTTGTGCCACAAAATTGCTCCATACTACAATGTTTACTGAGTTTTTGGAATGCTCTTTAATAGTTTTTGTTCAGTTTTATTTCTGGTCAACTCTTGTTAGCTTTCATTTCCTACTGTCTTTATTATTTCAGTTTTGTCATTTTCTCTCCCTCTTTTAATATTCTGCATTTAATATCCTTTAGGAAGAGAAACCAGATAACCAAGCAAGGATGAAATTTGTTTAAAAAATAAGACTTCATATACTCTGAGTTGGGGCTAGGGTTTATTCTTCCTTCAGGAAAGCACAGATGTTGGCTGGGTGCAGTGGCTCATGCCTGTAATCCCAGCACTTTGGGAGGCCAAGATGAGAGAACTGCTTGAGGCTAGGAGTTCAAGGCCAGCCTGGTCAACATAGTGAGACCCCCATCTCTATTTTAATAATAATTAAAAAACCCCCAAAAAACAAAAAAAAAAAAAATAAGAAAACATAGACCTTTAAGTGCCTTGGCTTTGTGTCAGTGGCAGAGGGAAGACTGTGGACCTCTTTTCCATTTACAGATAACTTTGGACAAGCGATGTAGCTTCTTTGAGCCCCAGTTAACTCATTGATAAAATGGGAATATTGTCTGTATCACGAGTTGTTAGGATTACATAATCCTAAGAAGTCGTCCAACAATCTTAGAATTACATAATGAGTGTAGACACAACGTCAAAGAGTTGTTGCAAGAATTAAGTAATGCGTAAAAAGGACTTGGAACACTGTCTGAAGGGGGAGGTTCCCCTTGCTTCCTTTTTCACCTCCACTCTCAGACAAGCAAACTTTTCCTATAAAGGGCCAGATAGTAAATGCTTTAGGTTTTATGGACCAAGAGACAAAATTGAGGATGCTTTGTAGATACACAAGAAGAGAGAAAAAAATTCTACATTTTTTATTGACAAAATTCAAAATTTAGTCATCAAATACATTTTTGGGTAATACAGATCTATTAAGAAGTGTAGTTTTTTTTTTTTCCTTTGGTTGAGGGAATAACATTTCACTTAAATGGGATCCAAAATTAGTGTTCTCTATCATCACGTCAATTGCAAATGTTTATCTGTAAAATCCATTCTTGCCTGATAGGCCATACAAAAACAGGGAGTGGGCTGGATTTGGCCTGTGGGCCACAGTTTGCCAGTTCCTGCTGGAAAAGGTCTCTCTTGCTCCTTCCCTTTTTCTTGGTTCATCCCATATCATTGGTAACTGATATTTTGAGTGTTCTTAGTTCTCTGTGCAGATTTGGGTTTCCTTCTGGTGTTTTTCCCCTCCAGCCTTTCACTTCTCACAGTGTAAGGTTTAGTGGCAACAAATTATTTCATTTTTTGATTGCCTGAAATGTCATTATTTCACCTTCCTTTCTGAAGGATATTTTCACTGAATATAGGATTCTAAGTTGACAGATGTTTTTCTTTTAGCACTTTAGAGGCATCATTCCATCGTCTTCTGGATTGCATTATGTCTAATGAGAAGTCAGCAACCATTCTTATCTTGGTTTCTCTATGTAATATGTCTTCTTTCTTTGGCTGCTTTTAAGATTTTTCTCTTTATCGCTGGTTCTCAGCAGTTTGATTATAATGTGCCTTGGTGCGGTTTTCTTTATATTTATCATGCTTAGCTTTCATTGGGCTTCCAAGATTGCTGGTTTGATATTTGAAATCAAATCTGGAATAGCTTTTCCCCTCCATCACCAAGACTGCAATTACATATATGTTAGAACACTTGCTGTGACTCCAAAGGCTCTAATCTCTTCATCCATTTTTTCTCTGTGCCTTGAATAGTTTCTATTGTTCTGTCATAGAGTTCACTGATTGTGGCAGATTCTGAAATGGCTCCCAACGATCCTATCTTCTGCTTTTCACACCCTTGTGTAACGCCCTTGTCTTGTTTGTGGACTGGACCTAGTGACTTGCTTCTAACCAATAATACAGCAGAAGTGTTGGGATGTCACTTCTGAGAATGTTATAGAAGACTGTAACTTATTCCTTGCTAGCACTCTCTCACTCTTGCTTACTTTGATGAAGCCAGCTCCATCATGTAACGTTCTCTTTGGAGAACTGAGGGTGTTCCCAAGGAAGTAAACTCTGCCAGCAACCACTCAGTGAGCTTGGAAGACCTTGTCTGAATGAAACCCTGAGATGACTGCAGTCCCAGCTGATGTCTTGATTGCAGCCTTTTGAGAGACCCCAAGCCAGAGGACTCAGTTAAGCTGTGGGATACCTGACCCACCAAACTGTAAGACAGTAAATGTTACTGCTATTTTAAGCCACTGTGTTTTGGGGCAATTTGTTTTGTGGCAATAGATAAGTAATGCATTGATCTTTTTTCATCATCATACTAATCTGCTCCCATTTAGTGAAAAAAAAAAATTTTTTTTTTTTTTTTTGACAGAGTCTCACTCTGCTGTCCAAGCTGGAGTACAGTGGCGTGATCCTGGCTCACTGCAACCTCTGCCTCCTGGGTTCAAGCGATTCTCCTGCCTCAGTCTCACGAGTAGCTGGGATTACAGGCATGAGCCACCATGCCTGGCTAACTTTTGCATTTTTAGTAGAGACAGGGTTTCACCATGTTGGCCAGACTGGTCTCGAACTCCTGACCTCAGGTGATCTACCCACCTCGGCCTCCCAAAGTGCTGGGATTATAGGCATGAGCCACTGTGCCTGGCCCATTTAGTGAATTTTTTGATTCAGGCATTGTATTTCTCAGCTCTGGAATTTTCATTTGGTTCTTTTTAAGTTTTAATTTTTCTTCTTTTTGAGTTCTTCTTTTAAGTCCCTGAACATATTTATAATAGCTATTTTAAGGTACTTCTCTGTGAATTCTATCACCTCTGACTCTTCTGGTTCTATTTTATTGATTGATTGTTTCCTTGGTTATGAGACACATTTTCCGCTTCTTTGCATGTCTAGTAATTTTTAAGTGAATGCTGGACACTATCAATATTACACTGTAGGTGTCTGCATTGTGCTGTCCTTTACAGAGTATTGGGCTTTGTTCTGGTAGAAGCTAATTTACTCGTGGATCAGTTTGATCCTTTCAAGCTTCCTTTTAAACTGTTCCCTGAAAGCACAGTGATTTTAAGGTTTTGGCAAGGATTAGAGCAGTCTTTAGTCTATAGCTAATTTAGTCCTATTCCTAAGATAGGGCCTTCCTGGAATCACTACTAAATACCCTGGATGCTCCACTCTGGTTAGCCAGAACTCTAGTTTATAGCTCCCCAGTAGTTGTTGGCCCAGCCTTGCAAGGTCCCACTGCAGGCATGCATAGTTTAGTATACAGTGAAAGATTCAAGGGGCTCTTTCTAGAGCTCTTTCTCCCTTCCATACTCTATTCTGCAAATTTCAGTTGCTTTAGCCTCCTCTACCTCTTTGTCTTCCAGCTCAGTGAGACTGTCACACTTTCCTTGGGTTCTCTCTTCCTGCGAAAATCTGGAGAAAAGCTGAGGTGATCATCAGTCTCACTTCTTTTGTTACCTTTCTCTCAGGGATCACAGTCCTGAACTGCGTATTTTCTAATGTCCGAAAGCGGTTTTTATATTTTGTTCAGTTTTCTAATCACTTACGATAGAAAGGCTAATCTGGTAGCAGTTACCATGTGTTGGAAGTTGCATATGGAGTCTTATAAGCAATACACACTTTGATTTTAATGAAACTATGGCTTACTTTTTCCATGTCTAAGAGAATAACTTAAAATCTAAGCTCTCCATTTATTTATTATGAAAACACAATTTGGAGCTTGGCAGGAGGCAAGGGAAAACAGATTATCCCCATCATTGATCCAGCTGAGAAATCTTTCACACAGAATTTTTCAGTAGGGAACAGCCCCTGCCCTTACCCTCTTCTCAATTAGGATCTCTTCTGATATTAAAATCAAGAAAGGATGAATTTGAGAAAATGGTAATTAAAATCTAGGAAAATGCAAATGTATACAAATTTTTCATTTTACCTAGGCAATTGTTTTGTTACAATGGGTCCATAAAGCCCAAGTCAACAATTAAGTGAAAACTTAATAGCAAAAAGGAGGCTTCTCCTAGGAGAAAAAAAAAAAGTTGATACCCTCAAAATGTTTTCTACTCTAACAAATATCAATATTCCAATCAACACAAATTTTCTTTCTTGTTTATTAATACGTCCAAGGGAAAAATGAAGAAAATTTACAGAGAATGTAAAAGAAAACTCACTGACTATCTCAGCACCAGCCAATTTTCCTCATAGACATTCTCACACATTCTGTAAACATATGAGCAACTCCAGTGCCTGATGGCGAATATGGGAGGTGTGCTCTTCTTACCAACTATCTGGGGGTCAGAGAAGAATCTTCTGACTCCAAAATTCAGAGTGTTGATCCTTCTAGGGCCCACTGTATCAAAACGCCTTTTTTCTAGGAACTACAGAGACAAGCACGTTGGTACCATCTGTCATACACTGAGGGTCAATAGCAATAGTTTAAGAGTAAGATGTTGGGTCTCCCTTGTCACTACAACTGTGAGAAGTTCTCCACTGTGCCCCCATACGCCTTTTTGAAGAGCCACATAGGCTGGGCGCGGTGGCTCACGCTTGTAATCCCAGCACTTTGGGAGGCCGAGGCAGGCGGATCATGAGGTCAGAAGATCGAGACCACGGTGAAACCCTGTCTCTACTAAAAATACAAAAAAAAAATTAGCCGGGCGTGGTGGCGGGCGCCTGTAGTCCCAGCTACTCAGAGAGGCTGAGGCAGGAGAATGGCGTGAACCCGGGAGGCGGAGCTTGCAGTGAGCCGAGATTGCGCCACTGTACTCCAGCCTGGGCGACAGAGCGAGAGACTCTGTCTCAAAAAAAAAAAAAAAAAAAAAAAGAAAAAGAAGAGCCACACTTGCTCTTGGCTGATTCCAAATTCCAGAGGCACTTTTAAATCTCATTGTGCCTAGGCAGAATTAGAGAAAGTCATCAAGCACTGGTGATGACTGGACAGAAGCTGCTGGATTTCTGGAGGAAGCAGGGAGTGTAAATAAATAGGCATGACTAGTGCACAAGTCAGATGTCAGCTCATGATGACCCAGTCAGTCAATGGGACACACGTTGGCCTGGCTGAGTTCTCAGGGACCTGGCCAATGCTATCAAACTCCGCCAAACTGTTCCCTGAAAGCGCAGTGATTTGCCTGTTTAACAGCAGATTGCAGCTTGAGGTTACTGGAAACCAAACTGGGTCAGAGAACCTAAGAAGACAGTTCAACATTAGATGACGCAAGCTGGCCATCTGCTTACGGTTTTTCTCCACCTTTACTCTGCAGTGCACTCCAAGTCTTTCCCTCCCACACACTTGGAAAAATTGTGGTGGTCCCCCTGGTTGCCTAAACCCATCTCCCCGGCACTCCCTTGTTTTGGAAGGAGATGAGAAATAAATCAAAATGCACTAAGCAGCACTTCCACAGGCACTCGCCTCCTTCATTGAATGTGCACCTCATCAATCACACTATTGTCTGCTTGAAAGGCGAGCCTTGTAAATGTCATATCCACTCAGGCCCAAGGAGAGGCGCATCCAAATGCAGCAAGGAGTTTTAATTGGATAGTGTAATTAAACTAAAAAACCCCAGCAGACTTCCTTTGACAGGATAGATGAAGACCCCTTTTAATAGGGCTAGGAAACATATCTGTTAAAAGGATGAGGCACTGCCTGCTCCTGATTGTGCTCCAGAGTACTCTTATGAAAAGGCAATTCAATAACTGGGGCATTAATATGTGAGAGTCCGTTGTGTTCTGTAATCAGGCAGTACTTACTGTATTTGATCTGGAACTTATGAAATAAGTCCTTGTTAGAGAATAAAAACACAACATAACGTGTCCACCTAATGTCTGGAGTGCCTGGATCTCCCGGGAGTGGACAGAGCCTGAGGAAGGGCTGTAGCCTTCCTGGGCTGCAGCTCCAGTTATACTGGAGTATAACTGCAGGTGCCTCATCTACTGGGCCCTCAGTGCACCAGCAGGGTTGTGGATATCCACCCATCCACCTTGGGGCTGTAGCTCTTTCATCCAACGGTAACTAAAGTCATCCTCATTCCTCTTTCACACATTTCGTGAGAGCATCTCAAGAATATGACAAAATTCCTGGGTATCTCCTCCCTTAGGAACCAGAATGCCTATCACATGAGAGAGAGAGAGAGCGCATGAGCGAGCAAGAGCGCACACGCGTGTGTTCTCTGCTAGAACTACCCATGTCAAATAGGGAGAAAGAAATCAGGTGGCGAGGATCTGATGGATAGGCTGGGGTGTGCCCAGGGTGATTTTAGTAACAAGCATGAATCCTTCAGCCACAGTCTCCCTACTCTCCTTTGTTGGGGGTGGGGGATGCACATACTGGCACATTCAGCCACATACATACGTGCGAGGCCTGCAGCTCTACAAACAAGTAACAAAATCAGTGAGAACATATGAAGAAGTTTGTATCTTCACAAGGCTGTCTTACAAGTGGTCCATGAAAACCCCTCGCAGCTGGAATGCCAGTTTAGGGAACCCAGCATCTGGGGAGATCAAGACAGCCTCTGAGCTGGGGCTAAGGTGGGATGCAGAGGTGAGATTTCAGATCAGCCCATCTATAGCTTTCCAAAAACCAGCTCTGCTTTGTTTACATAAACCTTGAAGTCAGTTTCCCTGAGCCCTCAGGGTTTGTTTAATGACTGACTGCTTTTACACTTCTTAAAGCCTGTTTGGAGCTGTTTGCAAACCTATGAACATTCTTAATACTGGTCTTTCACTATGGGTTGATGAACCCATTAAAAACATGTAAGTGAATATGTATAATCTAGGAAAACTGGATACTGAATTAAACCATCAAATACCCTTAGTTTAACTGAAAACTACATACAAGCATTTCAGCCATCAATTTGGCTATCACTTCTAGCCAGTATGAATTCTGCTGGAAAAGCTATTTTCGTGCAGATGTGGAATTCAATGGGAAAGACTGACTCGTGTACCAACATCAATCAAAATGTCGACTTCCCTGGCAGCTCTCAACAGTAAGGCAGGTTCAAAGGTCACAGGATAAAGAAAAAGCCAAGCTCTGGTTCAGCTCTAATATCTCCTCGGTAGAAGTCTTGCAAAAGTACCCCCTTCTGTATTAGCCTTGCTTTCATTAATCTTCTTGCCATCTTCTTTAACTAGTCATGCAGAACCGCTCGATAGCAAGACGTATAATGGGGAAGGCCCTGTGCCTATTACCGCGTTAACATTCTCTTAAGCCCCAGTGCAACAATGGAACGGGAAGGCAAAGGAAATCTGCGACTGCAGGGTGCAGTGCAGGCAATTCAATTACAGCCTGGACTTACCTATGTCCTTCTGACCTATAAAACACAAGAGGCCTTTGTGTCTAACTGGCTTGGCCATTAAGGTTGCTGAAGATCACAACAATGCTGATCTTTTCTATTTAAGCTAAATCAATGTGGACAAATCATTATTCAGTAGCTTTAATTTAATTAGTAAATTAAATACACTACTTTACAGATCTTGTCAAGTACTTATGAAAAGAAAGATTCACTTAAGTGGTAGGTCACCAATAAGCCCAGCTCATTTAACTCATAGCCTTAACTGAATCTCATTTCAAATATCCAGCAGGTTCTAGTCACTGGGGTTTACTAGTCTCCTGCAGTTGTGGTTAACTCTTAACCCCAAAGAGTTATTATCTTGCATCCAAATGGTATTTTGGACAAAAAGCAAAACAAAACAAAACAAGAAATCCCCTAACATAACCAGCATGAACAGAATCAGATTTCCTTTGAATTATACTATTGCAAGAGAATGTAATCAGGTTACCTCTATTATGTTGCTTCCTTAAGATTTTATATGATCTATGCTTAATTGAGATACAGCGCTCTCTTCAGCTATAAAGACGACAGCTACTTTATTAAGGTTTAAATCTGATTTCTTAATGATAGGCTGCTTCCTTTAAAGACTCTAAACCTGCACAACCTTCTTATGATGAAACCAGATCTGGCATGGCTGAGTCTGGTTCTGAAATACAGCCTGAGTGTCTCTGATGGGTACCAGCTTCACAGAAAGGTCTCTTGCTTTTGTTTCAGGGTAGGAATGTGAGGCTAGTGCTTAAAAAGAGAGCTACAGCATTCAAAGCCTGTGTCTAGAAGCGGACATGGTGGCGCATGCCTGTAGTCCCAGCTATTCGGTGGGTTGAGGCGGGAGGATCGCTTGAGCCCAGGAGTTTGAGTCCAGCCTGGGCAACATAGTGAGACCCTGTCTCATATATTAAAAAAAAAAAAAAAAAAAAAAAGCCTGTATCTAGATGTATATAAGGATGGAAAATTATTTCCCTAAGGAAATTTAAACATGGTGTTTCTGATATGGAAACGTTCTCCTCTTGTATGTGTTGTATACATCCTTGACCAGTTATAATAAATTAAAATCAATTCACCTTTTAGGGGCTTATGACATCTTTCAAAATAGCAAAATCTGACATAGGGAATCACTAATTTGAATAATAATGGCAGCATGATTTTTCTTCTCCTTAAATCTAGAAAGGCAGGATTTATTCTTAATTTCTCAAGGCTTGTGATACACAGATTTTCTCAAATAACTCTTTTAAGAATTCATATTTATATGTACAATTTTTTAGGCATGTATCTATTTAGCCATTAAGTTCAAGTCCTTAAACACTCACAGGGACAGAGCAATAAATCTTCCCTCTGAGACCCCAGCCTAAGAGGGAGAAGTCGAGGGGAATGGAAAGAGAGCCACAGAACTGTTGTTTACGAAGCACGGCTTCTGAGCCTGGGTCTCTCTGGTCCTGCAATATGTGTAATTATGTATTTCCCTGCAGCCGCTCAAATGCTCAGTCTCTTTGCCAAGTCAGCTATTCACACACTTTTTGGATATGGCATCAATTAAACTTGAGTTCTATGCCTTATGACGACCAAATTAATGGTTTGACAGCGGCTTTCTCAATAAACACTGCAAACTGGCCACAGTCGAAGGTTTAAAAACCATTTCTTTTCTGTTCAAATTCTGACAAACATGTCTCAAGTAAGACCGGGGACAACTTCATTATCTTCCCCACACTTAATGTCTTTTTGTAAAGAAAGCTGTTTAATAACATGTCTGCTCTGTTTTCACAACTAAATTATTCCAGTTGGTCACACGTTCCAGTCTTCGGCAAGACACTTGTGTTACCAGAGATAAAAACATGAAAAAGGAAATATATTGCAGAAATCAAAAACCTTATCTACTTCTAGACTCTCTCTCTTTGCCATAATTCATTCAAGAAGGCCCCAAGAATAATTTTTGATGTAAACTCAGCTACAAACATACATCACTATGCTGATAAAAATCACAGGCTAAACTTATGAAATATAGTGACTTTCATTCCTTTAGTGATGTTAAAATAACTTTTTTCTAAGGTTCAACAGACACAAAAGATAAAAAGGGTTACCATTAATCCTTTAAATAATAAAGAAACAGAAGACGCCCCACAGATTAATTCTATGGTCTGAGGATGAACTTGTTAGACTGAGTCACTGAATTAATTTGATGAAGATACTGGAAATCATAAAACACATAGCATCAAGCCGATTCATTTAATACATCTTTGTTTGGGCACTCTACAACATAAATTATGTGGAATAACTTTTGGATTCTAAATTCTGGCTTCAGTAAGTTCAGTTTTCAGTTAACAAACATTCAGTGAGGACAACTCTGCAGGCTCCGTGCTAGGGAGTGAGGACACGGAAGCCAGTTCTTGGGTCAGTTAGTTCAGTATGGAGATGGAGGTGGGAGGGATGGGTGGGCCTCCAATGGATAAATACAGCACAAAGGGGTATTCCTAGAGGCATGTGCAAATTCCTGGGGGCAAAGTGAACAGAGAGAGCCTGACACTGGAGCTGGGTCTTGAAAAATGAGCAGGCTGAGTACAGGGAGGTGGAAATGTTTGTAAGTTAGAGAGGGGGTCTGGTTCGAAAGGCATATTCCAGGCAGTGGGAACAGCACAGAATGCATCATGTGCAAGTAGTTACAGTGACCACAGCCCAAATGTGAGACGGGAAACTATGGGCTATGAGGCTAGCGCGTCAGCTGCTTGTCAATGTCTGCAAAGGCTATGCTGAGCAGTCTGCATTTTATTCTGTAAGCCTATTTCAAATTTTTTTTTTCTGGCTGAGAGTGGTGGCTCACGTCTGTATTCCTAGTACTTTGGGGGACTGAGGCAGAAGGATGGCCTGAGGCCAGCAGCTCAAGAACAGCCTGGGCAACATAGCAAGACTGTCTACAACTAAGTAGAGTTCCTTTGGTTCAAGGGGAGGCCTTAATGCCCAACCTTCCCCCACCACCCACCCCATACCCCTGAGGTCTCTCCGAGATGCTAGAGTTCTGAGGAACACGGTTTAAAAAGCACTGCCATAGGGGACAGGGACTTAGGCAGTGTTTTACTGGTGCGGTGAGCTCTTTGTTAAGGAAAAAAACCTGAATCCTGCGTCTAGTTCTTTCTCTAACCTTTCCACTCTAGCTTATCCCTTTATGCAACACAGAAGTGACTGCCTTTCATTTCTCAGAGACATGGAGAATTTATAAAATGTTACTGTTCAAAGCATCCTCAGTTCTTGGAGAGAAAGATGCTAGAACAATGACATCTTTATTGGCCGACAAGCTGAAGTGAGCGGGATTAGGAAGAAGATGTTTATCCAAAGGCAGAGGGAATCCAGCAACCTTGAGGCAAGGCCCCCCAGCAGCAGGCACTTTTCTCACAGCCTCTTGCAGGGTCAGAGGCCTCGCTGGGATGACACAAATGGCAGGAAGGGAGTGGGGTGGCCTTCCTCCTTCCCCTGTGTCGCCCTAAGTTCTCCCTTTTTGCCAAGCTGTAGGCGAATGAGTTGAACACATAGTCCAGCAGAGTTTGACAAAAAATTAAACACCCACCCATAAATGAAGCAATGTGGCATGTGCCCAGTCTATCAGCCCCCGTCAGCCCCTGTTTAGTCAGGGTTATCTCAAAAACTTGAATTGTATTATAAACACTTGCTGGCCTTTACATTTCTTATTGTTCCTTTTGAGTAAGTAATTTCTTATGACATCTGTTCTCAAATTTAGTGAATGTTGGACACCGGGGATTAATAAAAATTAGATGCTCAGTCTATACTCCAAGTTACTGAATCACAATCTACTAGGGTGGGCCCTAGGTAACTGCATTTTAAACAGGCTTTGCAGATAATGCTTGTCTGTACCAGACTTTGAGAACCATTATCTTATAGCGTTCTCTAGGCAACTAACAAACTCTTATATAGTTTAAATTTTTTTCTTCCACAGAGGAATTTCACTGTGATCTATGTGCCCTTTCTGCCCCTTGATAGGACTGGAGTCCTAAAAATGATTAAGTGATTAATCTAAATGCTACACCCAATTACTTAACTGCAAAAGTATAATATGCCAAAATACATAACTGGACTGTATCTACTTTGATAATTTAAGTGGAGGAATGCCAACCCAGCAGTGATCTCTTCTGTAGGACCAGGCAAGAGTTTAATTATGAGCTGGTAGGTCATGCAGCTGCCAATAATCTAGGGGGTGCTGACACTTCCAGCATGATGGATATATCTAAATCTAGGCGTTCGCCACCTTGGGAAATCCCCAGCTTCCCTCCATCTCACAGGGAAGGAAGGCAGGTCCAGGTCTGACTGGTCAAGTTCCCCAAATGGAAAGGGGAAGGGAGTACAAAGGGAAATGAGGGCTCTGGTGAGTGCAAATTCCCAGCAGAAATCTGGCCCTGTGCCCCCAGCTCCCGGGGCCGGGCTGCCGAGGTCAGGAGGTGGGCTGCAAGGTTCTCTGTTGCCATCAAGACCGAACAGGATGGGGGCACATGTCAGGCTCTGGGCACCATAATACAATCCCGTTTGATTAAGAAATTTCTGGTAATGAATTAAAACAGACCCAAGGAAAAAAGGACACGGTGGCAATATATTCTCCTGGCACCCAGCACACAGAAGGGAAGAGAGGGGAAAGAGAGAAAGGAGACATAAATAAAAGGGACTACTCACTGGGGCTTTTTTCTTCAGCAAGGTCACAGGCACAGAGCAGGTCGGAATCGATTGAGATGGGTTTCTGCTTAATCCAAAACTTAGTGCTGGCTTTCTGATTTGTAACAGGGTCTATCTCTACTTTGTCTCCAGAGATACCTGTAAGCCAAGGGGAGGACAAAAAAGAAACCACAAGTAGAAGGTGTAAGTGATTTCAGGGCAATCATTTGACCTGTTTTGTAAATCCGAAATTGCATGAACACGAGCTCTTTCTTAGGGCTTTGGGGAATGCCATGGGTTTCCTGAGACAAACATACGGACACTCCAAATGGCACACACAAGTTGCACACAGTCTGGTTTCCTGGGTGGGTGAGTTGAGGGTGGGGGAACACCCCCAAACTATATGAGAAGGTATTAAGAAACAAGCCTTCTTAGATATAACATGGATCCAACACAGAGAGGCTATTTACAGCCGTACATTATCTCTATATTGTAATGAAATAACTATCAGGTTTATTTAAAAAACAGTTTTGATTGGTGCTCTGAGTTGTTGTTCTCATTTAAGAAGATCTGGGGTGGACAGATACATCTGTAACATCCCTATGTTTAAACAGCTAAGCTACCAATGAACAGCTTCTGATCTGAAACAGCCTTATACACTAAAAAGAATAAAATAACTCTTCCTTTCTGTGACACTAAACAATTATCCAACTTATATTTAAGGGAAGTCACGAGAGGATTAAAAGGTCCCTTATATAAAACCTTCCAAGGTCAAATCTTGGAGCCTGGCTTCAGGCTGCAGAGGTCATTGACCCCTGCTGAGGGCGAAACTCGGCACTGGGTGTGAGCTTTACGCAACAAAGACTTTATAACAGGAATCCAGAATGTTCAATACTGGCACTTCAGATTTCATTTTCAGAGCTTAAAAGACAACACGTTGTACAGTGACCGGGAATAAAGGTGTTTGCAGAACAAAGGTAACGCCAGTTATGGGAGGGGCCCTGGAATAAGTGTGGAAATGCACAGTAACCACTTTCCCAGTACTACAGAGTACACGCTCAGCCCAACACACATCACCTAGGCTAGACGTGCTCTTTTCCCTCTTTCCCTGAAAATTAAGGAATCTGTTCATGAAGTGAGACAAAAACCTTTAACATGCCTTCTATAGTGGGCCCCATATGGAACCTTAAAAGTAATTAATTTTTAGGCCATAGTTTAAAGGTCAAGGTCAAAGTGAAAAAAAAACAAAATGAAGATATAAGAAATAATTAAAATAACCAAATGTGCAAAGTGAAACAGAAAAGACATAGTTAACATATTTCATCCTATGAATCACACTCAAATTTTTGAACAAAACGTGAGAAAACTTAGTAAGCCAAAAGCAGCAGCAGATAAAAGAAACAGTTCAATTAACCTCCCCGCAAAATAAAACACACACACACACCCCAACCACAGTCTGACAGCAAATTTAAAATTAAAAAAACAAATACAAACAAAATCCTAGTGATTAGGTCTGCTACATGCTCCATTCATTTACATTTTATTTTATGAATAAATAAATCCCAAATACCAGCTAGACAAAGGCAGAAGAATGTGTGCAGACAGACTACAGTTGAGGCTCCTCTGCTGCCTCCAGGGGAGACAATGCAGCGATGGCTGCTGTACCTTGGTCAGTACGTGTGGTCTTTGGTAAAGATGAACAATTGGTATTTTTTACTAATCGAACGCTGGAATTTGTCATTAGACCTATTTCAGGAACAGCATATTTCAATTAGGCATAATGTCGTAAGTCCAGCTGACTCTGGACGTTCAGGTCTAGATGATTTCAGGAGGGTGAGAATGTATCAGGAAACCAATTTTATTACATTTCAGTTAAAATAGATTACGACTACCCAGTTACACTCTTGCCTCCAATTTGGTCATTAATTGTTAAAGATCTGGACATTTCTATAGTTCCCTGAAAGAAGTACTGAAGCCATGGTTGTGGGGGGTGTGTGTGTGTGTGTGTGTGTGTGTGTGTGTGTGTGTTCCCCTTCTTCTACTTCTTATTTTGACATTTATAAAAGTCAAAATGAGCGGAGCAGAATAAATGTGCGTATCTCTTATGTGAAAATAAACCGTGCTCCACATTCTTTTCTCAGAAAGAATGGGGAAAAAAATCATCACCAGAGACATGGTTTTAAAATTTTGTTCTATGGCCCTGCAACTCTTGAAGCCATAGTCAGTCAATACTGTTAATGTACCTTGTTAATTTGATAGGATTTGTCAGGTAACTCCACTGGAAAATTATATAAAACTGTTCCAGATGAAAAGATGATAGTGACATGAATTAAAGTGATAGAACAATAGTGGAATATAAACCAGAAATGACACCCAAAGTGGCTGTTGATTTATTGCCGTACTGAGTTTGGTTCTGGGCTCCCATGTATATTAGTGCTACAAATCTGGGTCCATTTAGCAGAGGGATGCTCATACATACATCACCAGCTCCTGCTCCAAGCCAAGGTCACTCCCCATTGCATCAATCTTTTCAACAGAGCCTACTTCACAAAGCAGGACTTTTGTAACCATTTCAGATGTAACAGACTCTCGTCCTCTTTCATCTTTCTTTTATCATGTAAAGTACACTTTAACTTCTATTATTTTTATCTGCAAATTGTTACCGTATAGTTCATCCATTACCAGCAGTATCTCTGCATCAATTGCCTAAGCTCTGCACAGCCACAGAACACGTTCCCAATGACGCCCTTTCCTGGGGTTATTGTGCAGTTACTGTTCACAGAGGGAACCCCAAGACCAGAGCTTGGGGATGAAGATGTGGGAGATGAATGCAATAGGTTCAAGATGGGCAGACAGGTGGAATATCATTTAAACAATTGGTGTGTTCCAAAAAAGTTGCACATGAATCAGATTTTTTTTTCTGAATCGAATCACATTTTCCCACTGACTTCTAGTTCCAGAGCTACTTTATCTTCATTTTAGATTGATCTGTAATTGGCAGGGGCTCCCAACACTTTAGTTTTAAGTTTCTCTGCCCTGTAGGCTTTCAGTCAAGTAGTTAATGATCTGTAAAACACTTGCCTGCCTAGAGGAGTCACTATTTAAAGGAACCTGTAGGGGAATCTTTCCTGATGGGAAAAATCCTTTTGTACGTTAAATAATCTTACCCTCTTAATACTTGTGTGAGTCTCAGCTTCTTAAGGCAACGCAGGCAGCACCACAGCACCCTATCTGCTCCTGCCCCCATGTGGCAGCCCTCAGCCTGAGGCAGTCCACAGGAGGAGCCCTCTTCCTGAGCACCCCCAGGAAGAGAGCACACCTACTGCAGAAAAGAGAAAAGAGGCCCAGAATCCAGCCTGGAGGCAAACAGAGGCCTCTGTCCTTGGCTTCGGAGCCCCCGGTAGTCTTCTTAGTTACAAGGAGGAGTTGGCTTGGTGGAAGGGAGATCAGTGAGGAGGCAGGTGCCACAGCCCAGGCCAGCGGCAGGGACATTTGCGGCTGGGGTGCAGTGGGGATGAGCATATTAAAGACAAAAGCGTTAGGAGTAGGCAAATGGCTGCACACAGGGTGTGAGGGAGAAGGGAGTCAGAGAGGTTCCTGCGGCATCGCCGTGGTGATGAGGGGTGGGGGAAGAGGTTGTGGAAGCCAGGCTAGTGGGGTTGCAAGTGCAGAGGTTGAGTAGTACCCCACTTGTCACTGCCACTTCTCTATGCTAAGGGGAGTGAGCGGGTTGTGGGCAGAAGCAGCACTGTCTCCCTGTGACAGCAGAGCACCGGGAGAAGAGGGCTGCTACACGCACAGTCCCTGTAGCTCAGACTCCTTAAGGCAAAGGCCTGGGCCAAGAGCAAAGGTGCAACCCTGGTAGGCTCACTGCCGTTTCTGCTTCAGCAGGCTCGGGCACCAGGGATCATTCAGTACAATTTTCTCCTTAGGCCCAACAGGCATGACACCAGTTACAGACACCATTCACTGAGCACCTCCAGTATTAACATAACAGCTAACATTAACTGCCATCAATAATGTGCCAGCATGGTTAGAAATCCACTGTATGCACGGACTCAAATCTCTTAATAACCTCATAAAGTTGGCTACTATGTTCATCCTACTCTACTGACGAGGAAACAGAAACACAGGGAGGTTAAGTAACTTGCCCAAGATCACTCAGCTCAGAAGTGGCAAAGCTGCAATTTGAACTCAGGAAGTCTGGTTCCAGAATGTGTCCCCTCAGCCACTACACTATTCTGCAAAAACTGTGCTAAATGTTTCACATAACATATCCCAGGAGAGGGGAAGGTGCTTGCCTAGGTCAGGGAGCATCTAAGTGGAACAGCCACTGTTCAAACCCAGAGCTGCCTGGGTCTCAAGTCCTGGTTCTTTCTGCTGCTCTGCACCGCCTCAGCCGTGTCAGAAGATGTATTAATAATAAGGAGCTCTGTCCAAGCAGTCCTCCACCTCCTCTCTCAATTTTCACCAAGGAACAAATAAATGTTCACAAATGCCAATAAATGCACACATCTATTTTTTGTACATACATGGCAAATTGGAGCATGAAATCCGATCAATATTCTTTCTGACCACCGAGCATAGTTTTGATTTCCTCGGCTAAAGTTTTTGCATAAAGTCATTTAAGGAATGGCAGAGGCACTCCTTACAGTGTCACGTGTGCACTGTTTTAAGTAATTCAAATTATAAATGTATTTCCAGAAACTGGCTTTTGTTACATTGACATTTCTCCAACTTAAGTGGCCAATAGCAGAGGAATAGTTGATCCAACAATGACAAAATACAAAATAACCACGAAAAGTTTTGACTTGAAAAATCCTTATAACACAATAGTAAGTGAAAAGGACAGGAAAACCATTTATAAAAAAAGATATCAAAAGGATGTGCTCCAAAAACTGGTACCAGTGGTCAACTCTGGTTAGTAGAATTATATCCTTTCCTTTTCTGTATTTTTTCCAAAATAAACATTTCACCAAAAATAAAAACAAACATCACTTTGAAAGCTGACACTTTTTGGTTTCCACTTCAGAATTCAGTCTCCTTTCTCGACTGTTAAAATGTGGGGAAGGATAAGTATGCTGAAGTCTTGATAATGGTGAAGTAGTCCTCAATGAAAGAATGCTTCCTTCTAGCAGTTCTTTAGCAGAACTTTTTTTTCTTTTTCTTTTTTAGCAGAATTTCTCTAGCAGAACTTCTAGCAGTTCTAGTGGTATGCCAGGGGCTGTGCTGCTGGGAAGGGCTCATGAGCTACACTACACCCAACCTGGTGCCCCTCTCAAAAGTGGAGCCCGGCAGGCTTCTTTCCAGCTCTGGCAGGTGGGGAAGAAGAGAGCACGGGGGCTGGCCGGGAGCAGCCAGGGTCAGCCCCTTCTCTTGGAAACACGGGAGGCAGTTTGTCTCCCTTACCAGCTCTCTCCCCTAACCACTTATCCACAGCCATCCGTCATGACCTTTTCATGCTCCAACTTCTGACAGCTTCCAGATACAGTGAGTCAAACTTCACTGGAAGCAAACTATCACACCAACTGTCAAAGGCAGAAAACATTGCCTGATTGCTGTCCTACATCAACGCCAGCATATAAATCCTTCCTTAACAAGACAGCTCAAAATAAACAAAAACGCAACTCTAATGTGTATACAGCTCTCTGGGGAAACTATTTGTGCAAGCCTTTAGAGTTATCACAAGGAGACCTTTGTCTGCTTTAACCAAGATTTCCATAAAAGGAAATTAGCACCGCATAGCATCTTTTTCTAACACAGACTGAGCACCCACTCTGGGTAGCCCTCACACTAGGTCCTTTTGTGTACAGTGGCTTATTGAGAGCTTAGAACGCCTCTGATCAGGAAGGCACTATTAGCCTATCTTACATTTAAAGAGGGGGCTTAGGGGTAGGAAATCTGGAGTCAGAAAGTCCTCTGTTCAAATGTCAGCTTTCCTACTTCCTAACTATGTGACTTTGGAAAAATTTCTATAAAACGGAGATGATGATAATAGTTACCTCATGTGCTTGTTGTGAGGATTAGGTGAAATAAGGCATGACAAGGGCTTGGAATTGTGCCTGATACATAGCTAGCGAAGAATATTACTCCTTCTAATGACTATTATCAGAAGTCAGGCACTGTGTTAAGGATTTGACACGGACTCAGTGATGAGGGTCGAGTGTGGGGAGCTCAGGGAGCCATGAGAGGGAGGTGAATAAAGGACCTGCCTGGCCCTAGAATTGGAGGGCAAGAAGAATTCTCCCTGGGACCTTCTCTACATCCCAGTCTTGGGAGCACCAGGATCCAGCTTGGGAGACCAATGCCTTCACCCCCACAAATCCCCCCAGTAACCTCCCACCACCAAGTGTCGCTGGGCATGTCTCTTCCCTACAACCTCCAAGAGTTCAATTCAAATCAGGAAGAATGTTCTCAGACCTGGATTGTGGAAACTTTTGTGCTAGGGAATCCTCATCCTACTGGGTGTCCAGGCCAAAAATTTGGAGGCCCTGATTGTGCTGGCACATCCCCACTGGTATTATCCTGGGCAAAGTCACTGCTCCCTTGGTAAGCCTGAGCATTCTCCTTTGTAAAATGTACTAGCCTATGGTGAATCAAATTAGTAAACTGGAGAGCTTGGGTTCAAGTCCAGGTCTAGCTGCCTGGTGAGTTCTGACTTGCCAGCTGTTTCCTATTGTCCCACAGGAGACTGCTTGACTCTTGGGAGGTACAACCTCCCCTATGGTACTCTTAAAATACCCCCTTAAAAAGCTAAAACACCACTTTGGCAAAAATTAAGGCATTTAACATTTCATTTCTTAGTGTATTTCCTGTTATTATTTGCTCAGATATCATAAGCTGTGGTTCATTCATCAATTTCCTACAGCTTTGAATCTAAGGCTACAAACGTCCCACTGCTGTTAAATCCTGGAGCAGCTTTTTATACAATTCTACAATCCTCTTGTCTTCAGGTTACCTAGAGCCTATGAAAGCCTGGAAAAGCCCCCGGGGAGTGCCACTGAACAACTCGTCGCCAGAGTGGATTTTGCTGAATATACACAGCCAATCGATAGCATCCACAGAGCAGCCAGGAAAGTCTTTGAAACTTGTCTGAATTTACACACAAGATCAGACACACAGGCTGTTTGGGCTTAATGAGACCTTAGAGATCACCTAGTCTGGGGTTTTCATTCTCCACATGAAAAAATTGAGGCTCAGGGCTGGGACATGACTTGTCTGATGTCACCCATTAATGACAGAGCTGTAACCATAATTCATATCCCCATACTACTAGGCCAGGGCTTAAACAGATCAGCTCACCTGCTATGCAGGAGAACTGCATATTCACACACTGATCAAATGCATTACAATAAAAAAGCGCTGTCTCCAGCAGTTTAAGGCACTCAAAATAGATGACAAAACCATATTTCAGGTCACAACTAAAATGAAACCCAGTAGAGTCTTACTTTCTTGAGATCAAGTAGATTTCTAGGCCCCAGGATCACTGGTTTCATTCAAAGGACTAACCATTCTGAAACGGTTTGGGAACCACAGCTAAAAGCTGCCAATTCCAATATGTGGTCAGTAAGAGACTCAATGACAAGTCCAAGCATACCTGACTAGACTGTTAGGCTTGGCACACAAAACAAGGAGTGGCCTGGACACGAACGAACGCAGAGCAGCAGTCAGCACAGGACACGGCACCAGGGCAGAGCTTATGAAATCAGACCTGGGACTGTTTAATCCCAGAAAGACCTGTCTTTGGATGAGAGTGCTAAGTTCTCTCTGCAGAGAAGGCATTTACAAAGATTCTGCACTAGGACAGTTAACCAAACTACTCTCAGTAAATGGATACCTCAGGTGAGCCTATGACGTCAGCCAGGAAGCAGTAGGCCCTAAGAGAATTTACAGTATCACTTGTAGAGTGGGGAAAACCTGATCTTCCCTATGTTCAGGCCCTGCGGTGCTGTTGGAGTTCAGGTGCCAAAGATGAGGAAGTGATTAAAGGAGCACAGAACTCTGGATGAACTCTCATGAATCCGACTCCCATTAATTCCATCATGCCAGTGCTTCTCAACTTCTTCCAATTCTCAATTCTTTCTCAGCCACCTGAGGAACCTGACACATTGTCATTAATAACCCTGGGTTACTCCATAGGAATTCTCAAAAGGGTGGCTCTGGGAGCAGGGAGCCAGAGGAAGCTAGGCCTTAAGAAAAAGCCCACAGTGTTTCCAATATTCCCAGTTAGGTGATTTTTCCCTAAGCCAATCACTGCATTTAGTGCAAAAGTGGTAACGGAGTTTTCTGGAGGCAGTCTTGATAGTATGCATCCTCTGCCTTATCAGTTCATTACTATAAGTCAATCCAAAGTTTGGTTCAGGACATGCTGTCACAATAGGGACTGAACAATCATTTAATATCAGAATTGCCATCTTCAAATTACTGAATGGACCCAGGGATTTCCGAGTTAAATGTGACGCACGCCTCCTTCTGATTGTGTCTTGGAATGGAGAGGGGCACCTCCTTAGTGTTCAACGGGAAAGTGAAATGGAAATATGGAAGATCAATCCACTTCCTGAGAATACGCATGTTCAGATTATGTGATTACTTGAACTGTACTCCACAGGTACCCCACTGGAAACTAACAAGGAAAAATGTTTTATTCATGCGGCCACCCAGAACCATGTTTAGCCTGAGAGTGAGCCTGAGGAGTGAGGCAGTCCAGGCTACCGCTGCTGCTTTCACTCACTATTGTGCTGTTACTGTGTTTCTTAAGTTTGCATGTTGTATACTTAAAAATAACACCGTAATAAAGTCCTTTGAGTGCCGGCCTGTGGTTGACTAGTGGGTTAAATAATAACTGTGGTAGGAAAGATAAGGCAGGGAAGACAAGAAATGGCAAATATGCTGCCTCTCATCATGCTCAGGCCCAGCGCAGACATTTTTAATCAATCACAGAGTTTCTTTACGTTGCCCTCAGACACAGCTGGAGATGCTGCCTCAGCATAATGCTCTGGGCAGCCGTTATAAACTTGACTGGAGCCAGCTGATGAGACGAAACCTTTTTGCCTTCTCTAGGACGTGTGGTATTGTACTTGATATTTTCATAAAGAACTACCATAATCACAAGTCTTATGATTACACATACTGGATAGTTTTATGAAAAGATAATGGAAATAGCCATGGAACCTCTTGGTAGAAGTCATTTTCTATCATTTATCTATAAATCCTACACAGACTCTGTATATCCTACACAGAATTATTTTATTAGGTTATAGATGCGATGCTGATAAGATGGAATTCATGGTATCTTACGTGTTCAGTAACAGATCCCTTTGGTGACAGGGGAAGGGTCTACACTGATAAATGAGGCAAACGAACCAAGTGAGTACAAGTGGTGCAAATATCAAACCACTTCTCAGCGTGAGACTCCATCAGAAAAACCAGGTTGACCTGCCCAGTCAGTAAAAACAAGCTTGGACAAAGAGATAAGGGGTAAGAAAGTCCTTTCAATACTGTGAGTGTGTGTCCCCTAAACACCACAATCTAGGGGAGATATTGAGCCAGCAGGCCTGGGATGAGGCCAGGGACTGGGTGACTCTGATATATGTTCAGGGTCAGACCCACTGCCCTGAGGTGCTCTGCATATAAGAGGTGTTCACTGTGGGGATGTCTTGGCCCTCTCTGCCATGGTTCTCGCATTGGTTTCTGTGCATTCCCTTGGCTGCTGCATTGTAATTTAGCTTCTGCCAGCCAGCCAACAAATACTTATTGATAATATACTATGGGTTTCTTAGATTGTGGCTGCATTCTCCGCTTGACCTGTTCTGTTTCAATGTTCCCCTAACTTACTTCCCCCTGCCAGCCTTGGCCCATTTGGGTAGCACATATCTCAGTGTGCGACCTCCCTCAAGTGGTCAGGCACACAGGATCAGGTATATGGGAGATCAAGTTAATGGAAATAACCTCAACGTGGTAGAATCTCAAGTAAGGCTACACTTGAAGGACATCTGTACTTTTTAGGACTGACAGAGGGAAAGGAGACAAGGTGAAATATTCCAAGAATGTTTTAGAGAAATACAGGAATGGTTTGGAATGATGACTTTGTTTGGTAAGATTCTGGGCTGGTAAAGCAGGAATGGCAAAGATATTTCAATTTAAGAATTACCTTCAATTGATGGGTAGGGGTTGCTTATAGGACTGTGTTGGAATGAATTCTGAGGTTAGGTCTGGGCCCAGAGGGAGGAAGCACAGTGGCTGATGAACAACATCTAAAGTAAAGAGGGGGAGGGTATCACAGTACATGGACATCCATCTCCAGATACTGGGGGGGGGGGAGAAGAGCAGGAATATGCACAAGTTTAGGAACTGGCCAACTAGAAGTAATCACTTCCTTCGTGCAGTTATTTTTTCTTTATATATATAAATTTAGAGACAGGGTCTTGCTCTGTTACTCAAGCTGGAGTACAATGGCATGATCCTAGCTCAATGCAGCTTTGAACTCTTGGGCTCAAGGGATCCTCCTGCCTCAGCCTCCTAAGTAGCTAGGACCACAGGTATGCACCATCACACCCGGCTAAGGTTTTTAAATGTTTTGTAGAGACAGGGTTTTGTCATGTTGTCCAGACTGGTCTTGAATTCCTGGCCTCTGGCAATCCTCCCACATTGGCCTCCCAAAGTGCTGAGATTACAGATGTGAGCCATCCTGCCTGGTCTGGGGGTGAATTATTAATGACACCTGTGGATTGGCACCTGTGGTATGACAGATTGGGCCTGGTGTATGGAATTGGGCTTCTGCCTCAGTTCTGCTGGAACTCTCTGTATATCTGATGCCTGAGGTGTGGAAGAGTTGGTACTAAATAACAGCTATGTGCCTCTCAACACAGTGGTTTACATAAACCATGTTCTTCCACACTCCTCCAAGCCTCAGTTTTCTCAGTCATCAAGTGGGAACAACAATATTAGTATGCTGTGTAGATCAAATGAGGTTATCAGGGAGAAAGCTCTTGGTGTACTGTAAGTTGTCATAGTTCCACGGAGAATTAGCACAATGATTTGCATCTAAGGCAGAGTAGTTAGGCTCAGGACTCAGACAGTCTTGGATTCTTATTCCACCTTGATTACTTACTAGATTTTTCCTACATGCCAGTTTCATCATATTAAAAATGGTGATAAAAAATCGGTACTATCTAATAAGAGTGCTTCGATTTCAGGCGCCAGTGCATGCAAAGAGAACGATTAGCAAAGTGCTTGGCACACAGTAAGCACTTGATAATAACTGCTTTGTAAAAATTCTATTTCTTATTACTATTATTTTAAAAGACCAGAGCTGTGTCATATGTTTCATTAATGGGGTTTTTCGGTCATAGAAAATTCTGGTGGAGGCCAGGCACGGTGGCTCACGCCTGTAATCTCAGCATTTTGGGAGGCCGAGGTGGGTGAATCACCTGAGGTCAAGAGTTTGAGACCAGCCTGACCAACACGGTGAAACCCCGTCTCTACTGAAAACACAAAAATTAGCTGAGCGTGGTGGTGCATGCCTATAATCCCAGCTACTTGGGAGGCTGAGGCAGAAGAATTGCTTGAACCCAGGAGGCGGAGGTTGCAGTGAGCCGAGACTGTACCATTGCACTCCAGCCTGGGCAACAAGAGCAAAACTCCATCTCAAAAAAAAAAAAAAAAAAAAAAGTCTGGTGGAAAATCAATTTAAGTTTGGGTCTTGCAGGTCAAAATTTGAGTCTCTCATCCCCTGAGTTTCTCAGAAACAGCTGTAACAGTGGCCACTACCACCCCATCAGAAGACAAGCAACTGTGGTGGCACTGCAGAGCCTGGGGATTCTGATCCTCAGCTGCGGCTCTTACTACCACTAATGCAGCGTGGACCAGTGGTTTTCTGTGGAATCAGCAGGGATGCTGGGCAAATGCCACACACACTTACTTTCCACTTAAAAGATGTTGCCACAGGGACCAAGTGACATCTCTGTTCTGATTGACACAGGATGGACAGGTGGAGGCGACCATCCATCAGTGTCAGGAAGGACCTGAAGCACCTGGCTAGTCAGGTGAAATAAAGTGAATTATTTACCCGCTCAAAATCCAGCTGCTCACTTGAATACTCATACAGGGTGTGCTGTTTGCTTCCCTACTCTTGGCAGTAGAATGTTTCAGGAAGAAAGAATTTCTGGATTGCTAGGTGTGGGTTTTTGTTGTTGTTAGAATGTGAGGGTGATATCTGCTTTGTAAGGAGGGAGAGAGGGTCTTCAATTACATACCTGTATAATCTACGTGGGACGGGAAAATGGGTTTGCTTATTCAGTGCATGATATAATATCGATGGGCAGTTTGTCTGATTGTCACAAACTTCCTTAGGACTAATTAATGAAATTTCTGATTAGAATGATAAAGACTGAACTTTGAGGACAGAAACAAACGTTCTGACATCACCTCTTTTAGAAGCCCCTCTGAAATGCGACTCTACACCAGAGGGTGCCATGTGTGTCACTGGAAGCATTCCAAGCATTCACAAGTGACGCCCCAGCCTCCAGTCACCTCACTTCCAACAACCAGGGAGATACTTGCACGACCGTCATCATTCACGTCTACCTGACAAGTCTCCATTACGGCCACAAGTAGAACTTTGCCAGGAGAGCCACCCCCTGATCTAAGTGATCTGGTTTAATACTTTCAAGATGGTGGACCTGGAGAGAAGGCAATAGGCAAAATAAATAATAATGACAATGATAATAACACTACGATGAGCTACCACTTAGAATATGCTTCTATGGGCCAGACACTTTCACAGAATGTTAAAAGGTAAACATTATTATCCCCATTTCATACATGGTGAAAACTAAGATTGAAAAGGGAAAAGACTTGTCCAGGTGACACTGCAGGTAAGTGGCAAGGCTGGGATTCGAACTCAGTGCTGACTGACTGCAGAGCTTGGGCTCCTCCCACAGAGCCTTTTGTGGACTTTTTCCTTTGAAATAATTTCCATGTCAGGCTCTAATGAATTAAAGTTTGTCTTTTTTGCCTTTGGAAAAAAGTGGGGAAAGAAGCCCACGATCTTGGTTATCATTCCAAGGCAGCACTTTTCACACTGGGGAATGAGCAGGGATGGATTTGCTGATGATAGTCACCTGGGCCCTTGCTTTGACCCTCTGTCTTGACCACAGTTGGGCTACTTATTGGGCTTCTTTTTTTCCTTTGAGACAGAGTCTAAAACTGTCACCCAGGCTGGAGTGTAATGGTGTGATGACAGCTCACTGCAGCCTTGACCTCCCAGACTCAAGCAATCTTCTCACCTCAGCCTCCTGAGTAGCTGGGACTACAGGCAGGCACCACCACACCTGGCTATTTTTGTATTTTCTGCAGAGATGGAGTCTCACATCATGTTGCCCAGGCTGGTCCTGAACTCCTGAGCTCAACTGATCTGCCCACCTTTGTCTCCCAAAGTGCTGGGATTACAGACGTGAGCCACGGCACCCAGACTACTTACTGGGTTTCTTAAAAGTAGGCCCATTCAGAAAAAGCAGGCCCTTTGCTATTGGCCAAGTACTGCAGCTAAACACAAACTGGATGTTTGAGTGGCATTCTTACTTTCATAAATTGAAAGTGTGGCCGGGCGTGGTGGTTCACGCCTGTAATCCCAGCACTTTGGGAGGCCGAGGAGGGTGGATCACCTGAGGTCAGGAGTTCGAGACCAGCCTGGCCACATGGTGAAACCCCGTTTCTACTAAAAATACAAAAAAAATTAGCTGGGCATGGTGGTGGGTGCCTGTATTCCCAGCTACTCGGGAGGCTGAGGCAGGAGAATCACTTGAACCCAAGAGGCAGGGGCTGCAGTGAGCTGAGATCAAGTCATTGCACTCCAGCCTGGGCAACAAAAGCAAAACTCTGTCTAAAAAAAAAAAAAAGAAGAAAGAAAGTGTACACACAGAAAAAGTGCACAAATCATGAGTATATATACCATGACTTTTCCACAAAGTCTACAGACCCATGTAATCAGCACCCAGATCAGGAAACAGACTCTTTCCAGCTTCCCAGAAGCCCTTCTCCAGCCACTACAACCATCTTACCGGGAATGACCAGTATCTTTACTTCTTACATATTTCCTTGTATTTGTGAATGTCATATAAATAGAATCATATAGTATGCACTCTTTTATTTTTGAGAACTGGCTTCTTTTTGATCAGTCTTATTTCTGAAATACAGTAGGAAAAACATCCCCAGGAGGAACAACACTGAATGACTTTATAATTTAAGAATCAACACTAAATAAGCAATTTCACCACTTTAGATATTTAAGGTTTTTATGAGGAAGAAGAGCTACAGTAAGTTTTCACTTATTGTCATTCATAGGTTCTTGGAAACTTCAACTTCAAGTGAAATGATGTACATAATTTTGTTCAATGTCGTTTTGTTATAATGTTGATAAGGGAAAAAATGAGTTTTGTTATATGTCATTTCACTTAAAGTTACAGTTTCCAAGAACCTATTGATGACATTAGGTGAGGACTTAATGCAGAGGGGGAAAAAAAGGTGGGATCTGTTTTGGTTCAAAGTTACTGAGTGCTGTCTCATCTGATCAGCCTGCTAGAATCACCATCATCTTAGCAGCTAATGCTCACTGGGCACTTGCCAGAGGCCAGGCGCCTGAGTTCTCTGCACGTGCTGCGGCATTTCATCCTCATAGTTAAAAAATTATCTTTATTTTTACAGATAAGGAAACTGGGGATCTGCATCATTTGTCGGTGGTGATACAGCTAATAAACGAGCAGGGTTTGTACCTGGGCCTCCGACTCCTGAGC
This sequence comes from Hylobates moloch, assembly GCF_009828535.3. NCBI lineage: Eukaryota > Metazoa > Chordata > Mammalia > Primates > Hylobatidae > Hylobates > Hylobates moloch. Next base: position 97,636,758 of record NW_026652285.1, read on the forward strand.
GAGCCATCTGAGTGCTACACTCTACTGCCTCCCAACTAACAGCTCTCACATAGGGAAGTTTACAACTGCAGGCCCCGTACTCAGTGCTTTACATGTGGGATTTCACTCCTTCCCCATAGCAACCCTGCGTCATTGATACTACTGATATTCCCATTCAAGCAGGATAGAATTGAGGCTCAGAAAGATTAAGACACTTGCTTAAGGTTACATGGCTGTCTATTGATAGAGCACAGTTTAAACCATTTGTGATTCTCTTGCCCATCTCTTAATCACTAAGCTGTATTGTCAGCACATTGGAAGTTCCTGTCAGTCAAGTTGGGAAGGAACATGTGAGGAGATTTTTGAGGCCTCTTATGAGTTAGCCAGGTTCAAACTAATGCCAACATTAGAAAAGATTTTATTATGACAAACATACAAAGCATTTGTGAGAAACATAAAATAAATGAACCTTAAGAGTTAAAAGGAGACGCAGGAAGAGGTGGTGTGGCAGAGACAGGGTGCAGCTCAGCTCCCTGACTGGGTGAGCCTGGCATCACTACCCATTCTTCCTCTCCCTTGGCCATTATATGGGAGACCCTTTGTTAGGGAGCAGGTGCACTTGAGTTGGTCAGACCAGGGTTTGCTCCTGGCACCACCACCTACCCACTGTGTGAGTTGGGCATGAGATTTGACTGCTCTGTACCTCATTTACCCCCTCTGTTAGATGGGGACTGTAAGAATACCCTACCTTTTAGGTAGTTAAGTAGTACATGTAAAGCACTTAACACAGTGACTAATACACAGCAGACACCTATAAAAGGCAGCCATGATGATGATGATGATGATGATAATGATGATGTATTAATAGTATGTTGCTTACTATGACACTTTTCCTACTCCTGTTCAGTTTAAGTCAAAACAGAAATTTAGCACATAATTAGAACAAATTAATCCCAAATATTAGTTGAAAGTTCCAAATTATATGATGAAGATCCAAATATACCTTCTGAGATCATTAAAAAGCTTCCTGAATAAAGGCCTGAATGAATAAGCAATGAGTTAGCTGAGTAAGAACAGGCAGGTGGCACCGTCACAAAGCAGTTCTAAGGATAGCAGGCAAGAGAATTACAGAATGAAAAGAATTACGGAACTTCACCGAAGTCAATCAGTTTGAAAAGAGTCTCGTTAGTTCTATTTCTAATCTTCTGCTTCATAAAAAAGAAGACAAGACAGAGCACTCAAGTGGGAAAAAGGATGTACTTCAAATTCCATTGTTTAAACATTTTCTCAGAAAACAAATTACCTTTAGTCATTCAGGTCACATAAAAGTTGTATGTTGTTTCTTTCCCCATTTCTACATAGACTGCTGACACGACGAGCCAGCTCATCATCTGCTCACACACTTACCTAGCTGTACGTCGGTTGTGAATCGCAGTCTGTGGATCATGCTGACTTTGAATGACTTGTAATGGTGGCTGCTAAGCATATCCTGTACTGTGGCTATGTCAATTTGCGAATCCTCCTCAAAAACCCCGTCTGCCCTTGAACCTGGGGAGGAAAAGGCAGTTTAACACATAAAGATACATGAGGCTTGGCAAATGGTGTCTGCTTAAAATGCTTTGGGATAAATTAAAATAATATGGGCTATTTAATTTGGAGAAGAAAAGGCTGAGCGATGACTTAATAATGCCATTCCAGTAAACAGAGAATGGTAACATATTAATCATTCAACAGTTAATTCCACAAACACTATGGCAGGTCCTTGGCTGGGCAGCAGGGATACAAGGATAGAAAAATTCCTGCTTGCTCTCAGCAGGAAGCTCAGTCCACAAGAGTGAGTCAAAAGCACAAGAGCATGGGTGGTGTTAGCGGTGTCACGGGTCTTGTTTTTTTTCTAAATGTGATTTTCCTAATCACAAAAGTAATCCACATTCCTTGAAGAATCTCTGTCCTTTCCAAGATTCCCAAAATGTCTTCTTTACTGCCTCTCACCCTGCGCCCCACAGCCTCCATGTGGGATTTCACTCGTTCCCCATAGCAACCCTGAGCCATTGGTACTACTGATATTCCCATTCAAGCAGGATACAATTGAGGCTCAGAAAGATTAAGACACTTGCTTAAGGTTACATGGCTGTCTATTGATAGACATGGCTGTCTATTGACAGAGCCCCCACTGGCTCAGGGGGCACCTGCTAGTGCTTGGGTGTGACAGTCTCATCACTGGCCTCCTGGTCACCAGGTTCTTCCTCTGCAGTCCAGCCGCCACAGGCTTTCTGATCCATTTTTCTAAAAGTTGGATCATTCATTCATTCACCAAATGCTCAGAGAGCACCCTGTGCATGCTAAGTACACTGATATGTGACACCGGAGACAGATGAGAAGCCTGGTTCTCAACAATCTTCCCTGGCTCCACAGCCTCCTGAATGAAGAACACTTTTTTTAGCCAGGCAATCAGGGCAGCCCATAATGTGCCTGAAACATACTAATATTCTTCTCACTTCTCACACATACCTTCTCTCAGCCCTCTCAAACCCCTCAGGCTGCACAGTGCTTCAGGCTTTTATAATTCTGGGCCTTTGCTCACGTGCTGCCCTTGGCCTAGAACAGCCCTCTCATCCTCACCCAGACCTGTTGAAATCCCTCCACCCCTCCTTAGGCTAGCTCAAACTCTATCTCTCCTGTGAAATCTTTTCTGATGGTTCTTCTGGAAGTGAATTCCATAAAAGTTGGCTTATACTGGACCCTGGAGCCCGTTAGTTGTGGCCGCAACTCCTAGCTCTGCCTCTAATTTGCTGTATGATCTTGGGCAAGTTGACTTTATCTCTCTGAATTTCAGTTTTTGCCATTCACATCAAAATTTAGGTAAAGAATACATATGCTTCATAAGAACGGTGACTATTTTTCTTCTAGTGTCAGGGTGGATTATATTCAGCCTTGCTCTAGAATTGCTTAATGGTTGCTCTGTCCTAATCTGGAAGCTTTGTGAAGGTCAGGAAAGTTTCTTACTCATTTTTATATCTTCTGCAAGCAGTAAAGGCAACTGGTATGCTCTCACTAAATTTTGCTAAACAAATACTAGCTAGTATATATGAGTGCTTACCACGTGCCAGGCTTGGTGTTAAGCATTTCACACGTTACTGCATTGAAGGTCTTATAATTTTCCATATTACAGATGAGAACTCTGAGGCTTTGGGAGGCTGTCACATGCCAAGGTTACACTAAGCAAAGTTAAACTATCTCTCAGTCCCTGGACTTTGAAATGTGGACCTCTGCAGGTGCAGCTGTTGGTGCCATCACCAGTACAGGGGGTAGAATGGGTTGGGAGGGGAGGAGCCTGTCTCGCAGAGGCTGACCACAGTAGGGTGCTCTAGGCCTCGTGTTGAGTAATCCGAGACGGTTCCACAGGGAAACCCAGGGAGAACTCTTTGGGATGGGGTTGGGGGAATGGAAAACTCTAGATTTGGGTATAAAACTGGAAAATTTTGTAACAAACTGGTAGCCTGACAATGATATGCTTTTCCTTCCCACACTTACTGCCTACGGGGCAAGTATTTTAAGTCAAAGTTGGTGTCTGATGCTTTCACAGTGAACTCATTTATTAGGAAATTTGTGTTCTATTTGCAAACACTACAGTAATTCCCAACCTGGACCATCCCAGCACCCACAATAGTGCTTTCCTTCAGTAAGGACGTGGCCTCGCCCTTCAGTGAGTGCCTCTGGCAGAATCCCATCTCAGAGCATCTCGCACATGCTGTCCTCTTTGCTCAGGTCACCCTTCTCCCCATCTCACTCTCTCCCGGCCCCTCCCTGTTTTCCTCCTGAAGAGCAGAGCACCAGTGACACTCCAGGGAAGCCTTCCCTGGCCGCAAGCCCCCGACACTAGTTTGGCTCCTTCTGTCCCCGTATCCTGCATTTTTCTTCAGAACAGTTATCACAGGGAGTAATTGCCTGTCTCTGCCATTAGACTATAAACCCCAAGAGCACAGGGACTGCTTTCTCACCACTGCAACTCAGACACTGCCAGTGCTACCACTCAGAGGATAAAGCAGAGCTCCATAAACATGTACTGAATGAATACCAGGTGCCATGTCCACAGGAAGGTGAGGGTCAGAGAGACAGAGTGACTTAACCAACATTGCACCTCCAGGACACTGCAGAGCTTCACTCCACATCTGCAAGGGCCACTGGGTAGCCCGTTTCCTTTCTCTGCAGCACCTATGATTTTGGACAGAGATGCCATGATCCTGATCACCACTCTCTCCTGGGTAATACCGAGGCTGGCTAGGATTTGGAGTTTCGAATAATCATTCACTTTTTCCAGTCTTCATTTTTACTGAAACATAACTTCCAAAACATGTTTTATTTCTATTTTAGAACTTCTTATACATGAGAATTGCAGAGAATTTTGGTAAAACATTAAAATCATTTAATGTTTTAAAAATCATTTCAAGTCATCTTTTCTGAGAAAATGCTATTATTAGATACAACTTAGCTCTGAGCTCAAGAACTTCTGTTTGCTTTACTAATTAGTGTTTTCTAAATATTGCAGGTATTTGATTTGGAAAGAGGTAACAGCTCATTATGCTAAAATGCCAATTACTAAAAAAAAAAAAACCCCACACTTAAGATTTTTACATTTTATGATGTTGGATTAAAACCAATTTAAAAATTACTATAACGTGACATATAATTTTTTACTGAGCAATTTCAATGCCAGCTGCTAATAAAGCATCTTAGCTATAAATGATAATTCAGATGCTTTTAGATAAAGTGGTGCATAAATATGGCTGGAAATTGATTTAGCTTCTTACAGAAGCTACTGAAGAATGACATATTTTGTTTAATACACCAGCTAATGTAGTCCTAAAAGCTCAAACAAGTGCCAGTTTTCACTCCTAAATTTGCTGTGGGAGATTAATGAAAACTTTATATTTTGCTGAAATGTTAATAATGGGCAGATGAGATGATAGGATTTTAGTAGAGGTCTTAAAGCTATGAAATAACCAGCAAGGCTTGTCAATATCCTTATATTAATTTTGTACAAGACTTACATAGCTGGAGCTGGCTCAACACACTAATGCTTCTTGCACTGACCTTCTACTCTCTCATAGTGTAAATTCATATCCCATTTGAGGATTTAAGTCCCCCCGATACCTGGGGGAGTTCTGAGCCTTGCCCCAGCTGACAAGGGGCGTGTCTGCGTTTATGATCAGAAGGATAACAGCACCTGAGGGAGTAGAGAAGGAATAGTCCTATACTCGCCTCCAATTCATGCTGCTCACTCCAAAGCAGGTTATCTGATGAATGGGATCAACTTCTGGTTTTGGAGTTCCAGTGTCATTTCTTTCTTTCTTTCTTTTTTTGAGACAGAGTTTCACTCTTGTTGCCCAGGCTGGAGTGCCATGGGGAGATCTTGGCTCACTGCAACCTCCACCTCCCAGGTTCAAGCAATTCTCCTGCCTCAGCCTCCCAAGTAGCTGACGCCTGGCTAGTTTTTTGTATTTTTAGTAGAGATGGGATTTCGCCTTGTTGGCCAGGCTGGTCTCGAACTCCTGACCTCAGGTTATCCACCCGCCTCGGCCTCCCAAAGTGCTGGGATTACAGGCGTGAGCCACCGTGCCCGGCCTCCAGTGTCATTTCTCAAAGTAGGCTCAGGAGTACCACTTGTTGGAGGGGTCATGTCTATTGTACATGGAATGGTGCAACCACTTCTCTCCCCATGCCAGGAGTATGCTAGACGGTGGAGGACACTGGTGAGGGTAAAGCAGGGTTCCTGATCTTCAGGAGTTTACAAATTAGCTATAGGCCACAAAATAGTACAAGGCAGAAAGAAGTCCCTAGTAAACAGTGCCTGCAATAGACACTTTATCTAAAGACAATACCTGAAGCAAAGCATTCATTATTCTAAAAGCATATTTTTTGGACCAGAAAAGTTCTACGACTTCGCATGTATATGTTCACTGTTTGTATCCTTCCGGAAAGGAGTGAACCCAACCACACATGAAAGATGAAAGATGCTTGATATTGTACCATCTGCATATTAAAATTACTCTACTATAACCTTCACACTAAAAAGTCCACTACTGTTCAAGAAGACAATTTTAGCAACTCAAAGTGAAAAGTAGAGAGAACCAGAACATCTTAAAAATAAACATATTGAAAAAACAAAAACTACTCCCTATGAATTTAACTGAAATATAACCTGTTGGTATTTTGTTAAATTAGCAATTAAAAAGGTCACAAGTAGTTAAATGAAACAAAAGACACACTGTTCATCTACATTAACGCTGAACTGGGTCTCCTCGTGAATGACAAGATAAATTGTTATGGTGCCTTCAAAGACTTCACAATGTATTTTGTCACAGTCGCGAGTGTTAATGTCTCTATATGCCATGGATTACTATAATGTATTGTGTCAAAACGCTCAAGCTGCAATAACTCAAAGATGTATTGTGATAGATCAAATTTTGGGGTGGGGCCTAATAGTGACTTGAGAACCACAGCTCAAATGGAATGACAAAAAGGCTCCAGAAGAATGACAATCACAATGTAGGAAGGTATGGAGGACAAGCAGAAAACCCAGGAGGGGAAGCAGCTTAACTCTTGGGAGTACAAAATCAGGAAAGGGGAACTGAGGAATGAGGCCTGGCACCTGTCTTCAGTGAAGAATGGCAAAAAGAGGCCATGGCAGGCAAAGGGAAGCAGAGAGGAGTTGAGGAAGGAGGCAGGTGGAGTCTAGGGCCTACAGCCAAGAAAGAAAGAGAAGGCGCTGGGAGGCAGCCTTGGGGCTTAATAACATTAGAAAGAACGTGGAATGTAAGAGTTCAGAGATAGAGATTCAAACTGTCACTCAAAGTGTCAAGACTGGGTCAAAACCTTGCCCAGGGTTCCACTGTTAGGAAAGGCGAAACCGGGACAGATCTGTTGGACGCGAGTCCACATGCCTTCTCCTTTCCCTTCCCTCAAGTGGCTAAAGGCTGTTCCTGCCCTGCCTACCTCAACACGCTCCTACAACAATGACACTGTTAATAGACTGTTGAGTCGAATAACTGTAAATTCTAAATCGGTGGTTCTCAAAGTGCACACTGGGACCTATGGTGGTGGTGGTGGGGAATTCCCAAGTCCCCTTCAGGGTCCATAATTGCAATACTATTTTTATAACAACAGCAAGACATGACTTACTTTTTTCATGTCCATTCTCTTACAAGTGCACAAAGGAATAAAAAGCTTGGCTGGGCTCAATGGCTCACGCCTGTAATCCCACCATTTTGGGAGGCCGAGGTGGGTGGATCACCTGAGGTCAAGAGTTCGAGACCAGCCTGACCAACATGGTGAAACCCCATCTCTACTAAAAATACAAAATTAGCTGGGTATGGTGGCACATGCCTGTAATCTCAGCTACTTGGGAGGCTGAGGCAGGAGAATTGCTTACACCTGGGAGGCAGAGGTTGCAGTGAACCAAGATTGCACCATTGTACTCCAGCCTGGGCAACAAGAAAGAAACTCTGTCTCAAAAAACAAAACAAAACAAAACAAACAAAAAAACAATAAAAAAGAAACTATCATTGGAGTTTTGGTATGGTAACAAAAATTAATACCCATAATTATCTGAAAAGGCTATTGAAATATTCTTCCCTTTTTCAACAACATATCTGTCAGGCCAAATTTTCTTCACATACTTTAACCAAAGCAATGTATTGTAGCAGACTGAATGCAGAGGCAGATATGAAAATCCAGGTGTCTTCTATAAGCCCAGACATTACAGAAATTTGCAATATGATAAAATAATGACACTCTTCTCATTAAAAAATTTAGGCCTGGCTGGGTGCAGTGGCTCACACCTGTAATCCCAGCACTTTGGGAGGCCAAGGTGGGCGGACCACTTGAGGTCAGCAATTTGAGACCACCCTGGCCAACATGGTGAAACCTCATCTCTATAAAAATACAAAAAATTAGCTGGGGATGGCGGCACATGCCTGTAATCTCAGCTACTCTGGAGGCTGAGGAAGGAGAATCGCTTGAACCCAGTAGGCGGAGGCTTAAGTGAGAGCTGAGATTATACCACTGCTTTCCAGCCTGGGTGACAGAGTAAGACTCCGTCTCAAAAAAAAAAAAAAAAAAAATTTAGGCCAGGTGCAGTGGCTTATGCCTATAATCCCAGCACTTTGGGAGGCTGAGGTGGGTGGATTGCTTGAGTCTAGGAGTTTGAGACCACCCTGTGCAACATGGCAAAACTCTGTCTCTACAAAAAATACAAAAATTAGCTGGGTTTGGTGGCTCATGCCTGTACTCCCAGCTACTGAGGATGAGGTGGGATGATCACTTGAGCCCAGGAGGTTGAGGCTACAGTGAGCTGTGATCACGCCACTGCACTCTAGCCTGGGTAACTGAGTGAGACCCTGTCTCAAAAAAAATTTTTTTTAAAAGAAATTATAGTTACTTTTCAGAAAATTTGTCATTTGAGCCAGGCATGGTGGCTCACCCCTATAATCCTGGCACTTTTGGAGGCCAAGGCAGGTGAATTACTTGAGTCCAGGAGTTTAAAACCAGCCTGGGCAACACGGCAAAACCCCATCTCTACAAAAAATACAAAAAAAAAGCAGCCAGGCTTAGTGGTGTGCTCCGATGGGCCCAGCTACTGGGGAAACTGAGGTGGGAGGATCGCTTGAGCCCAGGAGGTGGAGGTTGCAGTAAGCTGTGATTGTACTACTGCATTCTAGCCTTGTGACAGAGACCCTATCTCAAAAAAAAAAAAAAAACCAAAAAACATAAAACTGTCATTAACATTAATGAAATTGCTGTTTTTCAATAAATATTTTAAAATTAATCAATTTTTATTTTTAATAGATATAACTCAATAAACAAAAGCTTGGCCAGGTGCAGTGCCTCACACCTGTAATACCAGCAGTTTGGGAAGCCAAAGCGGGAGCACTGTTTGAGGCCAGGAGTTCAAGAGCAGCCTGGGCAACATAGTGAGACTTTCTCTCCACTGAAAATTAAAAAAAAAAAAAAGTCAGCTGGGCATGGTGGTGCACACCCGTAGTCCCAGCTGCTCAAGAGGTAGAGGTGAGAGGATCACTTGAGCCCAGGAGTTTGAGGCTACAGTGAGCTGATTTGCTACTGCACTCCATCCTGGGCGAGACCTGGCGACAGGGCAACACCTCGCCTCAAAATAACAAAACAAAACAAAAGCTCTTTGGGGTCTTCAATAACTTTTAAGAGTGTAAAGAGGTCCTAAGACCAACAAGTTTGAGAACTGCTGACTTTATTGGTTATAATGCCATGTTTTCATTGCCCCAATATCTATTTGGACAATAATAATGGGAAACAAAAGTGCAGTTATAGCTGTGTATATGTGTTATAATCTGACAACAAACACAGCTGCAAAGCCTGTACACACATAAAAGCAATAGGTTTACTTTCAGGTGATCAGACCAAGGCTAATTATAAATACTGCTTTATAGTTTTAAAAGTGTTGGCCGGGCACGGTGGCTCACGCTTATAATCCCAGCACTTTGGGAGGCCGAGGCGGGCGGATCACGACGTCAGGAGATCGAGACCACAGTGAAACCCCGTCTCTACTAAAAATACAAAAAATTAGCCGGGCGTGGTGGCGGGCGCCTGTAGTCCCAGCTACTCGGAGAGGCTGAGGCAGGAGAATGGCGTGAACCCGGGAGGCGGAGCTTGCAGTGAGCCGAGATCGGGCCACTGCACTCCAGCCTGGGTGACAGAGCAAGACTCCGTCTCAAAAAAAAAAAAAAAAAAAAAAAAAAGTGTTTTCATAGATGTGATTTAATTGGAACTGAGGGAGACACTTAGAGTTATATGACTTTATTTCAAACAAATAGGACTAATCATTAAATCACAGCTCAGATGAACTCACTGTATATTACTGGAAGATTCCTTGTACTCATAGATACAAACTGCATGGGACTTTAACATTCATTTTATGGTTCAAAGACTCTTACACCAAGTCTAAAAGGCCCCAATCTAGTTATAAATTAAAGCAACTTCGGTGTCTCTTCTCTAAAAAGATCTATGCCAACTCTAGAACTCAACTGGAAGATCAATGGCCTCTGTTACATCCTCACCTTTGCCCACAGCACAATCCTGTTGACCATTTCTTCTAGACTAGCAGTTACTTAGCTCCAGCCATATGCCAGGTGCTGTGCTAGTGCTTCTGGAATTTAGGGGGATGGCAGTGTTCCCAGATGATGGGAAGGAGGACAGGCAATCCATGGAGGAATATAGGAAAAAACATAAAGTCCACAAAGCAAGAGGACCTACACAGGGAACACCAAGTGTCTGCCTTTGGCACAGTGTGTGAAGCAGAATGGCGGAAAAGAAAATGGTGGGGGTGGGGGTGGGAGTAGTTCTTCAAAAGTGGGGCAGTATCTAGCTCAGGACCTCGCACACAATTAAGTAAAATAGTACAAGTGACTGACAATGAGAAGTACATAAACCCTTTTCTGCTCCACTCTATCTTGAAGTCTTATTGCTACTCCCCACGCAGAAGCCCTGCTTCAGCTAAACTGGACGCTGCTCAGGTTCTACCATTTGGTCAGAATGTCCTTTACGCTCTAAAATTTATATGCTTCAAGGTCTAGTCCAAATGGAACCTCCCCTGTCTCTCTCCTAAAGCGTTATAGCCCTTTATTGAAGGTTCTTCTGATAAATATCTTACATGGTAAGTATCTGCACTCCCCTCCGGACAAAGAGCCCAAGGGCAGCAGGAACATCCCATTCTACAAAGCACATGGTCACATAATAGATGTTCAATAAATGCTGCTGATGGAACGAGTGAAGTTTGATGCAACACAGGTTAGCCATTAACAGTACCTGAGGTTTGTACACCACCCCTTGTATTTACCTTGGCTAACAGCACCTAACATACCTTTCTTCGTTTTCCATTCAGACTCCCCAACAGACTAGGTTTGTCGAGGACAGGGGTTCTGCCTCAACAACTGTGACGGCGGCTAACACACACTGAGTGCTTACCGCATGCCAGCACGATGCTCAGCATTTTAAAGACGTCATCTCATTCCATTTTTCCCAATGCCTCTTTAAGTTGGATATTATCCTCTTTTTACAGGTGAGAAAAACAAGACTCAGAATGTCATTCTGCTACAGTAGTCATATAAACAGTACAAGCTGGAGCTAGGAACTGAACCCAGGTCTAATTCCAAAATTGCACCTTTAACCACCACACAACCTCTGTGAGTAAAAATGTTCCTCAGATGGGCTGGAAATGCATAACTCCATGGGCTGTAACGGTATCTAAGGGGAACACAGTCATGCCTGGCCATGCCAGAGCAAAGGAATCAGGGATAAAATCTAACTCTCCACTCCCTCGGTAAGACTTAAAGCTGGATGCATAAGTGAGTCACAAAGAAAACTCTTCCTTAGCGCTCTGCATCCATCACATTTTTTTTTTTCCAGAGGCCTTTTAAGTCCCCAAAGCCTCATAAGCCCAAAACTTCTCTTCTATTAAACACTTCCCTTTGGCTACTAGTCATTTTTGCTGGTCTCTAAAAAACAATCAATAGGTGATATACTAAAACACACACACGTTCATGCCCCCCGCCTGCCCACCGCTCTGCAGTAATCTCTTTAAAGCCATCGGGATCACACAGTAGGATATACCCTTCACTAGAATCTGCCATGCTACCACCGGGGTAGGGATCTTTGCTGTCAGTGCTTAATTGATTAAACTCTTGGAGCCAGAGCCAGCTAGGCTGGAGGACTTTCCACATGGAGATTTCAGACCCCTTTCAATAAATCAAGGTAATCTTGTTTTATGAGGCAGTCAGAAAGAAACAGTTTCAGGTTTGTAGAATTTTGAAAAAGAGCAGATCATGGAAGGGGGGCCTAGAAGGCTCTGCATCTTAGACCCTTGCTATTCCTCAGTCTCATCTTTCAGCACACTCTCCCTCTTTCCATTCCATTTATTCATTCCTAAATACCCCAAGCTCCTTCTCGTCTCAAAGCCTTCAGATGAGCAGTCCCTTGGCCTGGAACATTCTTCTCTTACTCATTATTGGACTAACTCCTTTTTCTTCTAACTCAAGCCTCTCTTATTCTTCTCACCTGCTCTGGTCCCCTGCTATGCGCTCTTTTCTACCCTTCATAGCACTGATCACAATTGTGTGCTCTATAGTGTGGGGCTAAGTCTCAGCACAGTGGCTGGCCCAGAGGAGGGCTCAATCAATGTTTGGGAAATGCATGAACAAATATGTGCCCAAAGTGAATCTAATACCCTTTACAGGATGAAGCATGACCATTTAAGGGTCTGGACCAATGGTTCATTATGGGTTTGCTTGGAAGTTAGATTAGTGACAGAATTCCCATTATTTCCTCTTTCTCCAATATGTCTTTGTCCATGTTCAAAGCCCAGGAAAAGTAATGGGGTCTTCTCAGGAGCATGGCATTTTTGACAATTTACATGGCAAAATATCTAAGAACTGTAACATCTGATCAACACCAAGGTGTCCCTTTCCCTGACTCGAGAGTCAGAGAACGAGGGCACATCCGCTGGAAGAATCCCACCTCCCATTCAGAGTCACTGCAGAAATGTCACCTGATGCATTACCAAACCATTAGTTGGGACCTTCAGGGTGAATTCTGGGGCCAGGGGCCTATCAGAGGGATGCAAATCTCCATGCCCTCACTTAGAGCCCAGACAGGGTTTGTGGCTCATCAAACATGCTTCCTTACTGCTCTAATGTACCAGTGTATCGCTTAATGAAAGTTCTTAATTGTAATTCAATTAATTACATACACAGAGTCCCCAATTACATTTTCCAATAAGACATTGGCTGTGGTACAGGTCTAAATGCACTTAAACCAATTTTAATATATTAAGACCAATTTCCCTTGAATACTAATTACTACCTAATGATAAAATGGAAAGGGGGGAACTTTTAGAGAAAGAAGAGAGTGAAAAATGCAAATCATGTGGAAGTCCTCAGCTCACACAGTGTAATTCAGACACTCATTACTGAAAAGTAGCTGTGGACAAGGCACAAGTTTGCTTCAAGACAGGTCAGCACAGCTTTTTGCCCCAGGTGTCAGCTACCCTTGGTGCTGGCCAATGCCCAAAGGGGCCTGTGGGAAGCCTAAGGGGCTAGAGGGAAAGAAAACAGGAATCACAGGGAGGGAAAGGATCACCACACACATGCTCAGACAAGCTATGGTGTCTGTGACAGTTGGTTGGCCTCTGCGTCTCAGGCAGAGACACTCAGTGATGGTGAACACTTGTATAGTGCACTGCAGTTCACTCTATGCTTTTACTGTACACATCTCATTGACCTGTTTCAATGGTTTAAGCCTCACAACAGCTTTACAGGGTAGGGACTACCATCACATTTTGCAGCAGGGGAAATGAGGCCCACAAAGAAGGAGGACTTGTGCAAGGTTACACAGTGGTGCCAAACATCCTGCCTTTATAGCGCCAACCAGTCCACATTAACCAGAGAGGAAGACAAGGACTCACAGGTATGTGGCGAATAATGTTTCTGTTTCATTTAAATTCTAATAGCGTGCAGCAAACACGGAGCCATTATGCAATATCGACTTGGATAAAAATCCTCACCCTACAGAAAATTCCTTACAGTGAACACCTCCCCGCTAAAGCCAGACAGGTTAACTGGCTTTCAGCAATAACTCAACCTATAACATGTAAAACGAACATCACAAGTCATTTTCATCTGTAAATAAGAGTTTATTTACATGATCACATTTTCTTGTGTATTTGAAGAGTGTTGTTGTGGTATAATAAAGGAGGTGTTTAAGTCACATGATAGAAATTGGAGAGATCAGTAATTTGTAACTGAAGGAGGCAAAGCCTCCAGAAGCAGCGTGGAACCACCAGGGAGTCTCCAGAGCTGGCACAGAGCACACGCAGGAGGAAGAATCAGCCCGTTATAAATAAGCATCACAAAGAGGGTCAGAAGCACACCAGGATAAAGCTGACTTTCATTCTCTTTCTATAGCTGCTTCTTCCCTCTCTCCATTTCTATTTAGTAGTGATGGTGGTAGTCCAACAAAGAAATCCCTACACTTAAAGACGCTTATTCAAACCCAAGTTCTCCTTAAAAGCCATCTTGTACTTGGTCCAATGAGAAGCCTGGAGATGTGAGGGGCTCAGGAGGCTCACCCTATCGGGGGAAAGAGCCGGGCCTGGCCACAGACACCAGGATGCAGAGAGGACTTAGACTGGGTTCCTCTCCAGTGTGAGGGGTGGTCACAGTCCAGTGTGGGACTTGGCAAATCCATTCAGGGGAATCAGTGATCAGAGAGGAGTAAGGGTAGGAACTGTAACAAGCCCATTGAGGGGAAGCCAGGTAATCTGGGCAGCTCCTAGGAGTTGCCTCCTCTCCTGGAGCCTCAGGGGGAAAATTAAGAAGGTAAATGAGGGCTCTCAGACTAAGACCTCTGGATGTTCTTCCCTCCCACAGTCCACCCTCCTGGGTGACTACCCACCTGGTGAGTTGGGGCCCTTCCTCAGGATAACCTTAAAATTAGGAAATGAGAATTTCATTAAGGTGCTGAAATAATGGATGATCTTAAACATTCTGTGAATCTCCTTCAAAAGGAAAGAAGATCAAAGGAAGCTGAATTAATGTTTACAGAGCAACTGAAGTCTCTCTCTACACCAACTTCTATTTAGGAAATACAATAATTAGATTCAGCTCTTTCACCAGACTTAATGAATAAAAGACAGTTTTCCAGGCCTCTCATTATTGTTCATGTGTTATTAGCAAATCACTTCACCCCTCAGTTTCCTCTTCTATAAAACAAGGATGATGACTACATGGCCTAAAATGTTGTTATAATAAGAGCACTTATATCTCATTCAATTCTCACCAAATCCTTGTGAAACACATTCATTCACCTCCATTTACACACGAAATCAGAGATGACATAATTTGTCCACTGTCACAGGCTGCAAGTAGTTCACCCAAGGTCTGCCTGATTCTAATGACTGTGCTTTAAGCACTATGAATGACAGACTAGTCAGGGATAAAACAGAAAGATGGTGTCTGACACTTTTTCGTATTCCATAAAGCCTGTTTAATTTCAGGCTTATATTGGCCCTGATGATGGGAAATTCCACTTTCTCTCTTAAAGCTGTGGAAAGAATAGTTGGTTCAAGCAGCACCTTTCTTCTAAGGACCTGCATGGACTGTCTCCACATGGTTGGTGGAAAAGGTCACTGGCAACATTTGGCAGACAAGGGAATTGAGGCTCAGTTTGGTGCCAGGATTTATATAGAAGCTTGGACAGGAATGGAAGTCTTGTAATGTTGCATCCTCCCCATAATGTACTTGGGCTTCCTTCTGGTATGATTCCAGCTTCTAGCAGGCAGTTGGCTGAAGGATGTAGTAGATTATCCGACAAGAATCCAAACTGGAAAGCTCAAGGACTTTGGCTTGTCATTTTCTTATTTAGGCCAAGATCCAAGCACAAATGTTAGCTCTCAGTACCTAGGCAGAAACTCTTGTCATATCTGCTTCATTTGTAAGCTTCTCTCTCATAGCATATAAAGACAATTGTAATCGCCATTCTTAGGGCTGAAAATTCAGGTTGTTTTATCAACAATCTCAGGGTGGAGTCTGGAATCAGACATCTGACTTAAAATTTTGGTCTTATCGCTTACTGGCTGGATAACTTCGAGCAAGTCATAACCTGTCTTCACAATGAGAATAATATCTTGTAGGGTAGCCATGGAAATTGAGAGAGAAAGCATTTGCAAAATGCCTAGCACAATGCCTTACAATAGTAATAGTGGGCCCGAATACATAATTTTTAAAAACACCCTTTTCTGCAGGACTAGGTATGACGGAAAGATAAATAAATAAATAAAAAAGAAATAACAAAAAACACTCATTGACGTGGTTGATATAAAATATTATGCCACATCCCTCCTTGGAAGAAAAACTGAAAGGCTTCTATCCACCCTTATGGCAAACAGACTTCTCAAACAAATGGTTTTATTTATAAAGCGTATATCCATTCTGGGACACCAAAAAATATTTGCTGGGAAGTACCCTGCTTCTAAGTTCTCTGGTCCTAGGACACAGACTTACAGACCTTCCCCCTCCCCACTCTCCTTCCCTTTCCATTCTGGGTCACCCCCCTCTAGTCAACATACATCTCCTGAGGGCTCTGCCAGGTCTATGACTCCAAACCTCGACACCTGTGCCCCATCTGCTCTACCAGCCACAGAATGCTGCTTTTCCATATTTCCATTATTTATTAATTACAGTTAACATTTATTGAGTACTTATTATGTGCTGTTCTAAGAGCTGTATGATGATTAGAGCTTACTGAATCCTATCAATCTTATGAGGGTAGATAAACTACCCAGGAAAGTTTAAGTAAATTGCCCGAGATCACACAGCTAGTAAGTGGCAAGGCCAGGATGTGAACTGAGACAGTCTGGCTTGACAGCACATTCTCTTTAAGGATTGCATAATACATGATCAGAATTTAGTCCACATCTACAATGGCTTTAAGGATAGGGAGCCTGTTCTAATCAAACACAGCAACAGAAATGAAAATAATCCTGCTTTTGGAATGTTTTTCTTTGCCTCAATCCGCCTTCTTAATAGGCAGCTAGTGGAAAACAATGTAATTCTTAGTTGGAATTCCTACTTAAAAAATCCTTTTAAAAGCCTTTAAAATAATAAATTGCTTTTATAATTTATTTCCATTTTACAAAGACTAGTTATGATTCCATTGATTGTGATCTTTGTAAGTGCTGGTAGGGCTTCATTTATTAACACAGTGATTTTGACTCAGAGTGCCAAAAAGTGATGGCAAGTATCTTGCAAATCCTTTAAGATGAGGATGCTGAGGCTCAGAGAGATCACATAACTGAATTAAGACCATGTTCATGTTCGGAAGTAGAGTGGGAACTAGAGCCCAGATTTCAAGGCTTTATTCACCAACCCTCACAGCTTTTCTTTCCTAATATTAGAAAACTGGGCTTATCTTTTTTCAGAAAAACTAATTTGTGGCTGGGTTTAGTGGTTCACTCCTGTAATCCCAGTATTATGGGAGGCAGAAGCAAGCCTGGGCAACATAGCAAGACACCATCTCCACAAAAAGAAAATTAAAAAAAACTAACCAGGTGTGGTGGTGTGTGCCTGTAATCATGGCTACTTGGGAGGCTTAGGTGGGAGAACTGCTTGAGCCAGGGAGGTCAAGGCTGCAGTGAGCTGTGATCTCACCACTGCACTCCAGCCTGGGTGACAGAATGAGACTCTGTCTCAAAAACAAACAAAAAAATTAATTTGAAATCACAATATACTGTGGAATACTGCATAGTAGTTAAAAAGAAATTGGTGAATTTATATGTGGAACAATATGAGTATTAATGCGGAATAATCTCTACAATATATTGTTAAAATGATAAAAATGCAGAACACTAATGTTTGCTATCATTTGTGTTTTTATTTTTATTGTTTGAGATGGAGTCTCACTCTGTCATCCAGGATGGAGTGCAGTGGCGCAATCTCAGCTCACTGCAAGCTCTGCCTCCCGGGTTCATGCCATTCTCCTGCCTCAGCCTCCCGAGTAGCTGGGACTACAGGTGCCTGCCACCACCCCTGGATTTTTTTTTTTTGTATTTTTAGTAGAGATGGGGTTTCACCGTGTTAGCCAGGATGGTTTCGATCTCCTGACCTCGTGATCCACCCACCTTGGCCTCCCAAAGTGCTGGGATTACAGGCATGAGACACCACGCCGGCCCCCATTTGTGTTTTTAAAAAAGGGAGGAATACAAATATGTGTGTATAGGTATGAGTGTGCTTGTGTGTACACACACCTATGATACATACATGCATACACAAAATTTGCTTGCATATGCATAGGTGATCCCTGGAAAGATACGGAAGAAACCAGGAACAATTATTGTCTCTGGAAGGTGAATTAAGGGATGGAAGAAGAGAGACTTCATTTTCACTACAGACACTTTAGTTACCTGAAATTTTTTTTACATGTATAAGTATTACATATCCAAGAAATTTACCAAGATTCTAATAAACACCACTTTATTTGTATAACAAGGAATCAACATTTTGAAACAGAATCCAATATAAAGTTCCTACCTATGAATTAGTTCCTCAAGTATGTTTAAGATGACAGACTTTAAAGAATGAAAAACAATGACAGGGGCGGAGGGAGGGATTGTTCATTTCTACGGGGTAAAAATTCCGATAAGCAAGTCACATAGGAGTGTATTGGTGTAACTTTTCCTTTGGCTCACTATGGTGTGGTACTAGATATGGTATGAAATTTCAAATGTCACAAGGATTGTTACACTAAGACATCGTCTCACTATACAATCTTTATCTATGTAGACTTGCCCTTATTTCTTGTTTGCTTTTCCTTCTTAGAAAGTCATGCATGCTCACTTTAGAAACTCTGGAACGAACAAATATAAACAGGAAGGAAAATGAATTATCCAGAATCTTGTCAACCAGAGACAACCACTATTAACATTTTCTTTCCAGTTTTACTTTTTGTTTGTTTTTACATAGTTGGGATTCATCTATGTGTCTTGACATTTTTTCCCTTAACATTACATCACAGTTAAACCAAATGTGCACTGCTAGAATAAACCCAACTTCGTAATGTTATATTGCTCTTTCAGTATAATGTTAGATTCACTTTATTAATATTTTGTTTAGGATTTTTGCATCTATATTTGTAAGACTGCCTGAAAATTTTCTGTCTTGTATGGTCTTTACTGAGTTTGGTACCAAGATTATGATAGCCTCTTAAAATAAATTGGAGGTTATAACTTCTTTTTCTATTCTCTGCAACAGTGGATATAGGATTGGAGTTATTTTTTTCTTAAGTTTTTGGTAGAAACTAGCCAGTGAAGTCATGTGGGTTTGGATTTTCTTTGTAGGAAGGTTCCTAATTACTAATTAGCTTTTCAAAATAGTTATGAGAATATTCAGGTTTTCTATTTCTTCCTGTGTCAATTTTGTTGTCTTTTGCTATAAATTTGTTCATCTATAATTTTAATATTTTTGGTATACATTTTTTCAAAATAATCTTGTATTTATTTACAAGACAGGATCTTAATGTTTAATAACAGGATCTGCAGCGTACCTCCTTTTCATTCCTACTACTATCTGTGTTTCTCTTCCTTGTTTTTGTCCATTTCATTGGAGGTGTATCGATTTTGTTAGTCTTTTCAAAGAACCAACTCTTGATTCTGATGTTTCTGAATTTCTATTGCATTAATTTCTATTCTTCTCTTTATTGCTTCCTTTCTTTTATTCGTTTCAGGTTTCTTTTTCTATTTCTTTTTTCAATTTCTTGAGCTGAATGCTTAGATCATTACTATTCAGCCTTTCTTCTTTTTTTTTTTTCTTTGAGACAGAGTCTCACTCTGTTGTCCAGGCTGGAGTGTAGTGGCATGATCTCAGCTCACTGCAACCTCCACCTCCCAGGTTCAAGTGATCCTCCTGCCTCAGCCCCCCTAGTAGCTGGGATTACAGGCACTTACCACCATGCCTGGCTAATTTTTAAATTTTTAGTAGAGATGGGGTTTCACCATTTTAGCCAGGCTGGTCTTGAACTCCTGACCTCAGGTGACCCACCAGGCTCAGCCTCCCAAAGTGCTGGGATTACAGGCATGAGCCACCGTGCCCCACCCAGCCTTTCTTCTTTTGTGATATTTGAATTAGAGTGCTGTAAAATTTCCTTCAAATACTATTTTAGTTATATCCTCAAATTTTAATGTCAAATTTTCATTATCTTTCAGTCAAAATATTTTCTAATTTCTATTATTATTTCTTTATTAAACCATGGGTTCAGAAACCTGTTTCTCAATTTCTAAACATATGCAGATCTTCTAGTTGTCTTGTTTTTCCCTAGCCTAATTTCACTGTGATCAGAGAATGTACCACATACGATTTCAATCTTTTGATATGTAAGATTTACTTTATTGCTTAGTATATGGTCAATATTGGTAAATGTTCATGTGTGATTGGAAGAAATACATATCTGCAGTTGTAGGGTAAAATATTCTCTGTACTGCCTGTCCATGAGGTTAAGTTTAACTGTTGTTTTAAATTTTCTTTATTATACATTTTTAAAAATGTATTTGCTGTTTCAATTACTGAGAGTTAAAACCTCCTTCCATGGTTGGAGATCTGTATATTTTTCTTAGTAATTCTTCAGTTTTATATTATATATTTTGAGGCATATAGGTTTAGAACTGTTAAATCTTCCAAGTAAACTGAACCTTTCATCATTATGAAGTAATGGTTTTTATATCTAAAAATGTATTCTGCCTCATGTTAATATGGCTACACCAGATTTCAGTTGCTATTTGCATAGAACATCTTTCTCCATCCTTTTACTTCAAACTTTCAGTATCCTTGTTTTAGGTATTTGAGAAAAACCCATTCTAACCATCTTAAAGACGACAACTACTACTACCAAAGCCTTTAGTTCATTTACTGATATATCTGGGTTTAAATCCATTATCTTACTACATGTTTTCTATTTATCCTCCTTTTGGGCTTTCTACCCCTGGCTAACCCTGGACTTCTTTTGTCTCCTTTCCTCTAAAGGCTATCCACAACCCAGCTCAACCTTTAGGCTGCACTGCCAGACGGGCAGATAATGTCTGGGCAAAAGTGCTCGTAGTCATTGATCTCTTTTGTTTCAATCTTTTCCCAGACATGGCCATTGATTCTTTTCTATCTTGTGCTCTTTGATGACTTTAGGATGACCATTTGTTTAATCAGCTTTTTAAGTTACCTTCAGTGGAAGAGTTGGTTCAAATTACTTAGTCTGCCTTTACTAGAAAGGTAAAACCCTGCATAATTTTCCAATATAGGGATATAAGTTATCTGATTACTCTTCCAATGTTAAATATTAGAAATAATGTTAAAACACTGTACATAAATCTTTCTTGCATTTTAGATCTTTTTCTCTTTAAGATAATTTCTTTTTTCTTTTTTTTTTTTTGAGACGGACTCTCACTCTGTCACCCAGGCTGGAGTGCAGTGGCACGATCTGAGCTCACTACAACCTCTGCCTCTCGGGCCTAAGCGATTCTTGTGCCTCAGCCTCCTGAGTAGCTGGGATTACAGGCACCCGCCACCACGCTCGGCTATTTTTTTTTTTTGTATTTTTGGTAGAGACGGGGGTTTGCCATGTTGGCCAGGCTGGTCTCGAACTCCTGACCTCAGGTAATCCACTCACCTCAGCCTCCCAAAGTGCTGGGATTACAGGCAAGAGCCACCCTGCCCAGCATCCTTAATTTCCAAAAACAGATATACTAGAGAAAACATCTTTAGGTCTTTTGATATTTACAGCTACATTATACTGTTATACTACAGACCCCAATGTTTGAGTATGCCTATTTCTCTATATTCTCTCTAGCAATGAGGACTCCCTTTGAAATACCTGGCATATTTAGGCCGGGCGTGGTGGCTCACGCTTGTAATCCCAGCACTTTGGGAGGCCGAGGCGGGTGGATCACGAGGTCAGGAGATCGAGACCACGGTGAAACCCCGTCTCTACTAAAAATACAAAAAAAAAAAATTAGCCGGGCGTGGTGGCGGGCGCCTGTAGTCCCAGCTACTCGGAGAGGCTGAGCCAGGAGAATGGCGTGAACCCGGGAGGCGGAGCTTGCAGTGAGCCGAGATTGCGCCACTGCACTCCAGCCTGGGTGACAGAGCAAGACTCTGTCTCAAAAAAAAAAAAAAAAAGAAATACCTGGCTTATTTGATATGTGGCTCTAAAATGTTTGTATTTTACAGTGTTGATAAGGATAAATATTTTCACAAATGTTTACTCCTCATTTGATTTTTTTGGACCATTTGGGAATCAGTGATTTTTATTTCTATGTGTATTCACAAAAGGTACTTATAACTCATTGCAGACTGTGGGGACAGCAACCTTCTGCCTTTGAGAATTTGCTGCCAAATGCCAAAAGCATATTTCACCTTCCTGGTGAATTTTGTGCATGCTCTGTGGAAGAGGCTGTCTGGGGCCCTAGTCAAAGAGTCACATCCTAGGCCGGTGTGGTGGTTCATGCCTGTAATCCCAGCACTTTGGGAGGCCAAGGTGTGTGGATCACTTGAGGCCAGGAGTTCAAGACCAGTCTGGCCAACATAGCAAAACTCCATCTCTACTAAAAATAAAAAAAAAAAATTAGCCAGGGGTGGTGCTGCATGCCTGTAATCCCAGTTACTTGGGAGGCTGAGACATGAGAATTGCTTGAACCCAGGAAGTGTAGGTTGCAGTGAGCCTAGATCACACTACTGAACTCCAGCCTGGGCGACAGAGCAAGAAAAGACCCCAAAACCAAACCAAAAACACCCAAAGAGTAGCAGCCTGATCTTGTTTAGAGGGTCAGTGGCATGAGTAAAGATCTACCATTCATTCACTCATTCAATCTATATTTACTGAGATCCTGCAGCACATAGTCTACAGCAGATCTATATGAAGGGCAACTTGTTATGGGCCAGGGTCACCCTCACAGACCTGACAATCTAGCACGGGAGAGAGATATCAAACAATCACTGAGAAAAGTATGTAATTCTAAGTACAGGCTGGCTGCAGTGGCTCACATCTATAATCCCAACATTTTGGGAAGCCAAAGTAGAAGGACTGCTTGAAGCCAAGAGTTGGAACTGCCGGGCACGGTGGCTCACGCCTGTAATCCCAGCACTTTGGGAGGCCGAGGCGGGCGGATCACGACGTCAGGAGATAGAGACCATAGAGACGGTGAAATCCCGTCTCTACTAAAAATACAAAAAATTAGCCGGACATGGCGGCATGTGCCTATAATCCCAGCTACTCGGGAGGCTGAGGCAAGAGAATCGCTTGAACCTGGGAGGTGGAGGTTGCAGTGAGCTGAGACTGCACCACTGTACTCCAGCCTGGGTGACAGAGCGAGACTCCATCTCAAAAAAAAAAAAAAAAAAAAAAGAAAGAGTTTGAGACTAGCTTGGCCAATATAGCAAGACCCTATCTCTAAAAAATAATAAATAAATGAATAGAAAGAAACACATGCGATGGAGAAATAGTAGTATGCCGTATGGCAGAATATAATGAGGGACTCAAACAAGGGGTGGGTCAGGTTTAAGCAATGGGGGACAGGAAGATCCTGGTGGCTTTTCTGAAGACAGGACATTTAAACTGAGACAAAGAATGAGAAAGAGTTATTAACCAGAATGGGGGAAGCAGCGTTCCAGGTGGAAGAAACAGCCTGTGTAAAAGCCTCGAAGCAGGAATGACTACAGACAGTCTGCTGCCGCAAGCGCAGTTTCACACATTACTTGCCCTTGTGTCAGTGGGAGTATGGAGGAGAGGATGGCAAAATGCACAATTTGGAAACTCTGAAGAGAGAATGAACAAAGTTAACAAGTTTTGAAGTTCTCAACATAGCATAAGGAATCACTACACTGCCTCCTGCTAGAATATGCAAATGGTTAAAATTTTCTAAAACCTGATGTCTGAATAGTGACACTGACAGGGCCAGTTGCTTTATATACAAAATAGCCTTTGCTTCAGAAAAGGCCTCATGCTTCTAAGCTGTTTCCAGGGGTGCTCCCAACTTAGGAAGACACAGTTTAACAGGAAAATATTAATCACAGAGTGCTAAACAGGATGCAGCTTCTCTACCAAAAAGCACAAAATCAATCATTTCACTTTGGGATATACTTCTGGCACGAAGACTGCAGTCTGCCTTGGAAAACAGTCTGCCTAGGGAAACCAGACCAGTAAGCGTTTCCAAACACATGATTTCTAAGCAAGTTTGCAACGGACAAAGCGGGCATGGAGCGAGGCGGCCAACGTACTGTTCTCGCGGACCAGGCAGAACTCCCATGCGCTCTGGCTCTCCAAAGTGCTGTCCAGGTCAACGGCGACATTGGGCTCGCTCTGCTTCTCCAGGCGGTACTGAGGGCCTGGAAGATCAAAGGGGCAGGAGGAGGGGAGGAAGTCTGAAACAGTGAATTTAACATTTAAGAAACACCACATACTGGTGAAAAGCTGATAAAGCCTTAGTAAAGTGTTAAAGTCTGTCTTGAGGGTCTAGCTATGCAGGATGGAAGTTTGGGGTTTCTTTTGCATAAGGCTTCACATTCTTCACTGTTCTATTATCAGGCCTGTTTCCACTCAGTTCTCCCCAAAACCAAGTAAGAGGTAAATGGCCTTTGAGTCAGAGTGACTACACCACTTCTCAGATATGAGCAGGTCACCTACCCTCTCTGAACCTCCGTTTCCTAATATGTAATGTAGGAATAGTTATACCTTGAAAGATTGTTGTAAGGATCAGAGGTGATGTAGGAAAAATGCTTATTAGAAATGTACCTGCCTCACAGGAGGCAAAGGTATTTATTAATAATTATGTAACAATAAATTACAATCAGGAATAAGATATGTGTAGAACTCTAATATAATAACAGCCCAAAAAATTCAAAACAAATTGTAAACAGGTAAGCTTAAATAAATAAAGCTCAGATGACCTGGCATTCATATGTGGAAAAATTTTTTAAATTAAAAAAATCTCAGATTTCTGAGTTATGATGATGAAAAGACAGTGGCTACTGATTCACATTTTTGTTGAAACATTTATGAAAACACGAGACACAGGTTCAATAGTACTGGAAGCCAGGAATACTAGCTACGCTGCATCACATAGAGGGTTCTTCTGGCAGACCTTAATAAAACACTGCAGCATTTTATACATTTATTCATGTATTTCTTTGTCAACCCAAATGACAATCTTGTTCTTCTCAGATAACACTTAACGGGTCCAATGATCAGATTGAAAAGACTGCTCCTGTGATCTGTTAATGGTTATTGAAAGGATTAGAGGCATAAGAAACTGTCTTATTATTTTGACTCTGAAAGGTGTGTTTGGTCAGACAGAAGGAGAGGTGAGAGATCTGAGGGAAGCATCAGAGGCCGTGCAGGGCTCCCAGGCGGAACACGTATTTTTAGATATGTTCTTCAGCTGTTGTCAACTTGTTGATTAATCACATCTAGTGCTTCTCTATCATCAGTATGAGGCATTTCACTCATTTCCAGTCATTCTCTTTCCCATGTTCTATGTTCAGCTGTAGCACTGTAGAGATTCATTTCAGTTTCAGGGTATATTTGATCTTTTCTCTAACTGGTATTTCATTAGCACTTCTGCCTATTCTGAATTCTTACATACATTCAGTCCTTTTTACACTACTTAAAGCTTTTAAACCTTTGTAAGTAAACAAACGCTTAAAACATATACAACTATTTAAGCATGTAGTCGGAAGTCTACACAGTTCTTTTAAACTCTAATACACTATATTTATATCAAAAAGGTATTGTTTTAAAATTATAGGTAGCAAATTCATTTTTTAAAAAATTCTAATTTCAAAAGTGTTAAATAGGGCCAGGCATGATAGCCCCCCTTAGCGATTCTCCCAAATCCCAGCACCTTGTGGGGACCAACTGAACCCAGGAGTTCGAGACCAGCTTGGGCAACACAGTAACAACAACAACAATAAAAATTTAAAAATTAGCCAGGCATGGTGGTGCGCACCTGTAGTCCCAGCTACTCAGGAGGCTGAGGCAGGGGGATTGCTTGAGCCCAGGAGCTGGAGGCTCCAGTGAGCTATGATCATGCCACTGTACTACTACAGAGAGAATCCCTTTGTCTCTTGGAAAAAAAAAAAAAAAGTGTTAAGTAAATCAAAGTATGGAAGGAAATGCAGGTAATTCTTGTCTCTACTACCTATCACCTGTCCATGCCAACAATTTTCAATTAATAGGCGCATCTGGTATTGATCAGTGGATGCTGGCACATAATATTGGGTGGAAGGAATCTCAGAAAGCTGAACCTTAAGAAAACAGCTGTGGGCCCCTTTAGTCTAGCAGTGGAAAGGGGGTTATCCCCGAACCTGGAGGGCTGCTTTCTAAGACAATGGCCTATTAAACAATCTCTGACTGCTCCTATCTCCAAAACCTCCCAGCAACACAGTGTGCAGAAGCCACTGACATCCACAAATTTACAGTGAAATCTGGGTATAAAGTTTAGCTGTAATAATTCATTTCTCAGGCTGAGTACGGTGGCTCACATCTGTGATCCCAGCGCTTTGGGGGAGCCAAGGCAGGAGGATCACTTGAGGTCAGGAGTTTGAGGCCAGCCTGGGAAATATAGTGAGACTTCATCTCTACAAAAAAATTTTTTTAAATTAGCTGGGTGTGGCGGTGCATGCCTGTAGTCCCAGCTACTGGGGAGGCTGAGGTGGATCTCCTGAGCCCAGGGGTTTGAGGCTGCAATGAGCTATGACTGTGCCACTGCACTAAACCCTATCTCCAAAGAATTTTTTAAAAATAATAGCCCAAATTTAGGAACAACCTAGGTCTAACACGGGCACTGATTAAATAAAATATTATGAAATACCATAAAAATATTAAACGTGATGCTACAAAAATATTTAATTTTATAAAACATGTTTATAATATGCTACTTTATGAAAGCAGCAAATTACAGCACATTTTAAATTATAATTATAAAAATACAAATTATAATTTTTAAAATATAATAGCAGAGTGGGGTGACTATAGTTACCAACAATGTACTATATATTTCAAAACAAGCTAGAATAGTGGACATGAAATGTTCCCAGTGTATAGAAATGATAAATACTCCAGGTGGTACCCAAATACCCTGACTTCATCATTACACATTCTATGAATGTAACAAAATCTCACGTGTACTCCACAAATATATATAAACATTACGTATGAATTTTAAAAAGGTAAATCTAAGCAAAAAAATATGTAAAGGAATAGAGGAAAAAAGACTAGGAGGTTATTTCTAAAATGTGAATAGTAGTTATAATTGATAGTGGAATTAATAATTGTTTTTATTTTTCCTTTTTTTGTATTTTTCAAATTTGCTATAATAAATGAAGGCCACTTTTGTAATTTAAAAGCACCAGATAAACTTAATAGTTCTCCAGTTTCTTACTATGACATTTTTTTGAGGCTACTATAATTAGCACACATTGTGGCATCTCCAATGGGTCATTCGCATGCAGTAATTTAATCAAAAGCAGACACGATCTCTTTATGAGACATATTTTCATGTGAAGTAACCGTGCACCCTGGCATGTGTACTCTCAGAGCAGTGCACAGGCTGTTGGGCTTCTCAAGCTGTCAGGCTACCTGACAGCTGGATTATATATAAGCTACCACTTTCCTGATTACTGGGGAACTAAGGCCTGGCTGCATCAGGAGGAATTTCAGGCCGGTCTCCTTTGCACATTTTTTCCTACCAGTCTTTGCAGCTGCCTGGGAAACGGGGATCAGGGAAAACAGGGGAGTCAGGGAGTACCAGGAAGGATCCCTTATCCCTAAAGACAACTCCCTGCCCCACTTTCAAAGCCATAAATGCCATCATCTGACATTTATTTCTTGGATCTTGCAGATATTTCTATTAAAATTAGTTTTTTGAAAGTAGCTTCTTGGACTTTGTCCTATGAAGCCTAGCATGATGATGACTTTAATACATGCTTAGTATGTGCCAAGCATGCTATATACCTTACCTTACTGAATCCTCACAGTAACCCCCAGAGGCAGATATATTAGCCCCAGTTTACAGACTGGGACGCTGGTAAAGTAACTTGCCCAAGATCACAAAGGTAAAAAGTAGGAAGGGGGAAAAATGAAATCCATGGAGGTCTTCTGGCTCTAAAGCTAGTCTGCCTTGAACCCTCCTTCCTCCTGCAAACTATAAATTACTGGCCAATTATAAAAAGGCCATAGTTTATACCATAAATAAAGGTTTCTGTAGATTTGTGGATTCATCTAGAATCTGAATCACTTAACATCTATAAATTCAAAATGAAAATGATCTGAAACTATTTATTTTAACAAATTCAAACATACCAAATATTTCATGCTCTGGCTGCATTCTGAGTCCATGGTAGTACCATTCCCTCTTATGAAAACATGATCAGACATAATCACTTTATCTTTCTATCCATCCAGGAAGGCCCATCCATCTTTCCTTAGGAATATTGCTAATATTCTATGATCAGTTTAGTCAGTAACTGAAAATCCGTGTGTTTTCTGCCCTGGGTAATCCCTGCTCATCCATCAAAGCTGAAGAACAACTTGGAAACCCACTTCTGAACTTAGCAAGGGACCAATGGGTAACAACCTGGGGGAAGGCAGGGTGGTTAAGCTGCATATAAAACTCGATATCTAAATCCAAATGGAAAACTGCTTTTTATAAATCTGCATTTCTCTCCATAATCCTCACCTGAATAGTGGATATTTCACAGAGAAAGATTATAGTATTTTAAACATTTTCCCTCCAAAAAGGCCAGGCTGATAACTTCAGGTCTTACTGTGTAATGAGAGGCAGGGTATATACGAGAGGCAATATAGCCAGGTGGTTAAGGGCGTAAACTTGGGGCCCAATTGCCTTGGCCTAAGTCCTGGCCAAGCAATTCTGCTGCATGACTTTGGGCCAACTTAACCTCTCAGTTTTCTTCTTTATAAAACAGGGTATAATAATAGCACCTACCTCACAGGACTGTCTAAAGATTCAATGAACTAATAGTTGTAAGGCAGTGGGAACAATGTCCAAACCATTAATAGTGAGATTTAAGTATCAGCTATCATCATCATCATCATCAGACTGTAATAATCCTAAGAGATCCTAATAGCATGGACAATCTAACTACCACTATCACAGGCCCTACTATGTGACAAGTGCTGTGCTGCAGATCATCTCATTAACTCTTTGGTCACCCTAAGATGTAAAGAGTATAAACCCACTTAAGAGAGGAGAAACTGTGATTGATAGAGGTTAAATAACTTGCTCAGTGTCCCTCAGGAACTAGTAGAAGTGAGAGAATTCATACCTAGGGCTGCCCAGGCCTGCACTCTCTATATTGCATTATGAACTATAGCATCTCACTCACACAAAGTTCTTAATAAATGCCTGTTGATAGTGAAGATTATGATAACCCAGACCTATATCAAAGTACAGTCTCCATCAAATACTTGTTTAATTTTTAGGAGGCTGACACGGGAGGAAAATAAAAATAGCAGCCAAAAGCCATTTCAAAAAGACAAACTGTGAGGTCAAATTCTATGAATATACTTTTTGCCAAAGAAACGATTATATAAAATATAAAAGGCTCTTTCACACTGAACAGGACAGGGTTCTCAAGGCAACATCCACACTTTGGAAAGAGGATTTAAAAAGTCACAGCTGCGCATGAAGCTGCATACCCTCCACTTCACAGCAGAGGAGAACACAAAAGGAAGATTCTGGGAAGCAGTTACTCTGCAGCGACGAGAAAACCTGCTTGGGCATTCCAATGATGTATTTATTGCAGTAATACCATGTCACCGAATGGCCTAGGAACAAAATATTGCTTTGGGCACTTTGGGAGGGTTCCAAGTTATAATACCCAGGCAGGATTTTTATGGGATTTTGTAAACCCGAGGCAAACATCTCAGCACATAAGTTTCAAAGAAAATCTGTAGAATCTGTTGGTTGGTGGTTACATGCTCAGAGCAGCTTCCTTGATCCCTTTAACCCCTGACTGAAACATAAAAGGTTTTAGCATGCAATTCTTTAACAGCTGCAAGCTAGCTGAAAGCTGAAATCCAATGGAAAGCAAGTGCCTGCCAAAGTCTGAAGAGAGGGAAGACATACTGTCGCCTCTATTGCTCTGTGTCTTCTTTCTAGAGACCCATGGGAGAAACTTCTTTCAGATCCTGGTATCAGGAAAAGCTGTACTTCCCTGGAGCAAAGGGCTTGCTTTTGTATCTTTAGAAAGTTTAACATAAATCTTGTAACTAGCTGTTATCATGTCCCTTTCTCCTTTGCCCATCAGGAAGCTCAGCACTAAATGTTTGCGTGACTATAATGACCTGGACATGCACTTCTCTGCCAGCTCCTCCTCCTGGGGACTCGTAAACTTGTCGTTTAATCTTTATGTTTCTTTTCCTC
Organism: Hylobates moloch; assembly: GCF_009828535.3. NCBI lineage: Eukaryota > Metazoa > Chordata > Mammalia > Primates > Hylobatidae > Hylobates > Hylobates moloch. The sequence goes on from NW_026652285.1 coordinate 97,666,741, forward strand.
TCACGTAGTTTATTGGTTCGTATGTATATATATACATATATTTTTGTTTGTTTGTTTTTTAGATGGAGTCTCGCTCTGTCGCCCAAGCTGGGCTGCAGTGGCGCGATCTCGGCTCACTGCAAGCTCTGCCTCTCGGGTTCACACTATTCTCCTGCCTCAGCCTCCCAAGTAGCTGGGACTACAGGCACCCACCACCATGCCTGGCTAATTTTTTGCATTTTTTAGTAGAGACGGGGTTTCACCATGTTAACCAGGATGGTCTCGATCTCCTGACCTCGTGATCCACCTGTCTCGGCCTCCCAAAGTGCTAGGATTACAGGCGTCAGCCACCGTGCCCAGCCTCGTATGTATATATTTTTTTAACAGGTGGGGTCTTGCTATATCGCCCAGGCTGGAGTGCAGCAGCTGTTCACAGGTGCGATCCCATTACTGATCAACACAGGCATTTTGACCTGCACGTTTCCAACATGGGCTGGTTTACCTCTCCTTAGGCAACCTGGTGGTTACCCACTCCCGGGAGGTCGCCATATTGATGCTGAACTTTGTGTGGATATCTGATCAGCATAGCGCTGATCTAGGCTGTAGCCCAGAAATCCTGGGCTCAAGCAACACTCCCATGTCAGCCTCCTGAGCAGCTGGGACCACAGGCACACACCACTGCACTCGGTGGTTTGTGTATTTTAAAATCTATTATAATAATTCCAAATATTTTGGGGATCAAGGTAAGCTATAAATGAATTAACCCATCATTATCATTGCTGACCATAAGAACAAGTTTGAGAATCACCTGTACAAGGAAAAATGACAGAGTCAAAGGCTGAACACTTTCATGGTTACGTCTTCATGTCAATTGTTTTCCATTCACCAATTTAAAGAGCTGCTTTAATCTGAAAGAGCTTCTCGTAGCCAGAAAAAAGCTAAGTGTGAGCAGTAAGAGGAAAGGCTAGGCTTCAGCAGAACATCCCTGGTGTTTGTGCCCTGAGAGGGAGTAACGCTGCCAGCTATGCATCCTCGGGAAGGAATTTAATCTCATCTGTAAAATGGGGATAACAGAGCTTCCCTCAGAAGGTTGCTATGAGGATTAAATGAGACAATCCAGGACTTCCCTTAGCAAAGTGCTTGGTCAATGAGAGCTGCTATTTTTGCAAATACAGACTGAAACAGAAACCACTGCGATAAGGTTTAGGTAGATCCCTAGCCTATGAGTCACAACAGGCTCACAGCCTTACCAGGGAGGGCACACCGGGGCAGGGAATGCTGGCATCAAAACGAAAGTCTGTGCTCTTTCCCTCGTGTGTCCAAAGTAGGGGTGCAGGGTGCATATCTATTTAAACAAGCTTGCTTTTAAGCTGCAGACGGCATTTAAGATTAGAGACTTGCTCAGCAGCCAGGATTCCTACAGTTCCCTAGTCTCTCAGGTCCTACAAATATAGTCTAAAAATGACGAGTAAATGTCAGAACCCACAGAACAAACCACGGCAGCACAGATATCAAAGGACACGTGACGCTGGGTCTGAGCTCACATGTCCACCCCACACAGCCTTGGCTTCTTCCACACTGACCTTCCATGGTCCACGTGGGTTCCTCAGTGCCTCCTGGCCTCTGCACGTGCCACTCCTTCTTCCCTCTTCTTCACCTAGCTCTGAGTCCTCCTTCAAGACAACCTGGTTCAGATGTTTCCACCTCAGGGAAGGGGAGGGTGGGGCTACCTGTCCCCTTCTCTGTGCTCCCACACAGCGCCTTGTTCCTACCTTGGTAGGAGCACTCATTGGGCTCTTCTATAATTTACCAGCTCAAGCTGTCTCGCTGCCTCCCCCAGCCTCGAGGCAGGGATGAGTCATCTGTGCTTGGTGCATTGTTGATGCTCAAAAAATGTTCATTAGATGGATGTTTGGATGGTAGTGTAGCATCACATGTCCTTTGATATCTGTGCTATCATGGTTTGTTCTGTGGGTTCTGACATTTACTTGTCATTTTTAGACAATATTTGTAGGACCTGAGAGACTGGGGAACTGTGAATCCTGGGTGCCGAGCAAGTCTCTAATCTTAAATGCTGCCTATAGCTTAAAAGCAAGCTTGTTCAAGGGGGAGCTGAGGCTGAGAAGCTCGGCCCAGACTGTTGGTCAAGATTTGGATTTTCTCTTATAAGCAACAGATGCTAACAGAGCAGGAAAGTGACACAATCAGCTTTATATTTTGGTGAGATTCTTCTGGTGGCACTGCTGACAATGGGCTGGAGACTTATGGCAGGAAGACCCATTCCAGAAGGATCATGCCAAGCCTTGACTACTCTATGGCAGGGGCTGACTGAATCTGTGGTCCTCACTGAGCCAAAGCCACCACGCTGACGCTGTCCGTATCAGAGCTCGGACCCAACATCAGCTATTCTAAAATGTCTGCATTTAGTGTCAGCTCCATCACTTATAACTCTTCCTCTAGAGGCAACTATAATCATTTTCTGCTTGATCTTAATATAAGCACTGAACTATATTCAAGTGACAACCACTGTAGCTTATACCCCCTCTGAGGCTCAGATTGGATTATTTGGAATTTAAATAATAAAAAAGGAACAAGCTGACATGACAATAAGGTCACACTTTAGCCTCTTCTGAGCCAATACACCATTTGCTCTCTGTGAAACAGCTGAATATAATCAAATTAAATACAATTCCTATTACTAAAGAAGAAAGACCAAGGCTATTCCAATAAACCAATTCTCCTGCCTAGTTAAACTGTAAAACCTTCAGGAAAGGTTTTGAAAGCATGACCCATCAGTTCTAATTTTAAAAACTTATCCTTTCAGTCAACACTAGAAAAAGGCCCATTCCAACTTTTATCTTTGCTACAAAGTGCTGTTATCTTGGCTTGATGTCAGGAGCTCTATCTCTCTTTCTGCTGACAAGCAGAGATGAGAAAGATAAGATTGGAAACGAATCTCACTTCTCTGAGTAAATAAATAATCAATACTCATCTAAATGTAAATGAGAAGGTAGCCCCCTCTGATAACAGCACTCTTATCAGAGAGCCAATTTTCTTCAGACATTTGGCCTCAACCAAATCACCATCATTCAGCCCCAGCCTAATGGCAAAAAATCGTAACTAAATTGAACCGATCACCAGAGATCAACTAAGTTCGGCCCTGGCCACTTCAGGTTCAAATGTTTGGGAATGCAATTTTGCCCCCATTAACTTTCAATAGCAATGAAGAACAGACTGGTCAAGGGGCCAGTCAGTGCAATAAACAAAGCCCAGCAAGGGGGCCAGCCAGAAGATGAGGAGGAGTGGGCTTCAGTGTTTAAACAACAACAGTGCCATCATGGAAGCAAGCCCCAAAACTGTGAAGGGAAGGCCGCTTCTGTGGGCTGAGTAGAGGGCATTCTTTCCTCTATCTAAGGCTTGGCTGAAACTGAGAAGACATTTAATTTGGTGAATGATGATGATGAATAAAGTTTATTAAAACAAACATAAAGAAAAAAGAGATATTAAAAAGCTACTGTAGCTAAAAATAACCTAAGGTTCAAATGATCAATTTCCTCCAACTAATTTGTCTCAGACTTACATCTGACCCAGCAGTGCCGCACTGATCTGATTTTACTGAAAGAAGACGCCGTCTACAAGACAAATCACTTTCAAACCACTGCACTGGGGTTTCCATTTCTTTGCTGCAAGACTCAATTCACTGCTGATGAGAATATTGGGGAAATTATGACCATTATTGATAGGACAGCAAAACCACTTTCACACAGCAGTCTTCAAGTCGACAGAAAGCTTGCACTAGACCATTAATGAAGGTGTCAGCTAAAACCAGAAATTAAAGACAAAGACCGGAAGAGGCCTAATTTTTAGAGCATGTTAAGGTCACCAGACACACAGAAGCAGCAGCCATTCATCCTCTTAAGAGTAACAGAGCCTAAATAAGGATGAGCAGAGGAAAGGGCTACTCTACTTATGATTAGGGAAAGAAAATGCTTTTTTTCTTGCCGGGCCTTGGAATTCCAAGGCCATAGGCTCTCAATATTATCAGCTCACAATCTTCATCAGCCAAAGGAGGAGATGTTTGGTGTGAGACAGAACTACCCAATGTTTTACAACCTATTGCTGCTGTGAGCATCTAATTCTAGAAGGCAGATGTGTGGCAGTTGGAGTGTGGGCTCTGGAGTCAAAAAAAGACTTGGATTGAAATCCTGGCTCTTTTACAAGTTATGTGACCCTGGGCAAGTTAGTGGATCTAAACCTTTGTGGAGTAATTCCACAGATTATGTGTAACACAATGCCTAGCACATAAGCACTTAATAAATGTCAGTTATATTGCTACACAAATTTGACAAAATCATCAACTTGCCCTTTTTGAAAACAAGTCAAATATTGCTTCATTCCTAGACTATAATAACAGCATCAGCAACTGACATGGAGGACTTTCCTGGCCCTTAACCAACGTGCTTTCCACGCATTTGCTTTCCGCATCTTCATAAAACTCTATGCGGTAGGCCCTACAATAATCCCCACTTTACAGAGGAGGAAAATAAACCACGGAGTGGTTAAGTCATGTACCCATGGTGAGGCCAGGACGAGAATGCAAGTTTTTCCAATTCCAAAGCCTGTGCTCTTCACCACTCTGCTCTGCTGTATCCCATAAAGCATAGTATAGGTTTTGATCTTTGGGTTAAAAAAAAGAACTGTAAGGTTTAGATGATTTATCAGTTCAGAAAGGAGTAAAGACGCTGTGTGGGAGACCAGGCAGCAGGGAAGAGAGTAGGAAGTTGATCCTGAGGGGGTCAAAACTGAGAGTCCATCAACTCTCACAGCAGGCGTGTCACATGAACACCAGCTGCTTGCCCTGATTTTTCCAGGTTTGGGGTGGGGGTTCTTTTTCTAAGTTAAGTGATTTACAGACTTACTGCCTCAATCCACAGTTCTGAAAGTGTGATTTCTTTAGGGTTTAACTATACCCATTTCTAGTCTTGTTACAACTTTTTTATTGCGATAGAAAACATTTACTGGAAATATGTTACTGCTATTACCAGGTCATAAAATAAAAAGAAAAATACTTTATGTATTGCCATCATTTCCAATCATCAATCAGAAAGTGCCAAGAGGAGGAAAGGAAAGGGCGTACAGCCGAATTTCCTTCTTTGTATGGGAGAAAATGTAGGAGCATCATAATTCTTTAGAACAAATTTATTCTTGAATAGCTAGCCTCACGAATGGGCTCCGGGGAGGAGCAGTGAGGCATCCTTTTGGCATATCCCCTCCACTCTGCAGCCCTGCCTGAATCCCTGTCAGAATTAAGAGCTCTTTCATCCCACCTTCCTTGGGACCTTGCTTTTCTCAGTGCACCGAGCATGCTGAAATAGAAGTACTTTTGTCTATTTGTCATTCCCACCACCTAGCCAGCATCAGGGCACTCTTTGAAGACGGGGTGGAGGGCTTTCAAAAAAACTCAACTCTGTCTTCCCAGGGCTTCAGCATAGCAAAAGGCTCTTTGTTGGTGCTTAACAATCTTTGTTAAATAGAATGCCTTCCACAAGGTGGCACTGAAAATTGAACTCAACAATCTACTTCTTCTAGCCAATATTCCTAAGAAATATTAGCCCAAGTATACAATGATGTATGTTCAAAGATGTTCATTAAAGTACTGTTTTAATATAAAAAATTTCATACAACCTAAACATTTACCGGTAGGAAACTATGAAATAAATTATGGTATATCTATACACTGGGCTGTCATATGGTTGTTATAAGAATAAGCTAAGTTGGTTGGGTGCAGTGGCTCACATTACATCTGTAATCCCATACTACATCTGTAATCCCACATTACATCTGTAATCCCAACACTTTGGGAGGCGCAAGTGGGAAGATCACTTGAGAGCGGGAGCTCCATACCAGTGAAACCTCATTGCTACAAAAAATTAAAAAAAAAAAAATTAGCTGGTTGTGGTGCTGTGGAGCTGTAGTGTCAGCTACTTGGGAGGCTGAGGCAGGAGGACTACTTAAACTCAGGAGTTGAAGGTTACCATGAGCTACGATGGTGCCACTGCACTCCAGCCTGGGCAACAGAGCAAGACTATCTCTAAAATAAAATAAAGCTAAGTTAATAAGACATGGGAAGAATCCTATGATACATTATTAAATTTATAAGATATAGAATGTACAGAGTAGGCTACATGTCAGTAAAGTAAAACCCCAATTACATAGGTGCACTGATATGTGGATTTGTGAAACACACAGCACAATCTGGAGGGTCATGAACCAAACCATTCTCACAGCCGTTCTTCTACCTATAGTAACCTGTGGGGTGGAGGAAGGTATAGCAGCAAAGAAGATGGCTTTTGATTTTTACTTTATAGATGCCTATCATGTTTGGGCTTTGGACAGTAGATGATTATAAGTATTACATTTATTTTAAAAATTCAATTTTAAAAAATGAGGTGGAACAATCTCAGAGATTATTCCAGCTAGACCAGACTAGGGAAGACTGTGGCCCCTGGAACCTCCTTGAGTCTCCTCTCACGCCATCTGACTCCTCACACATCATGTAGGCTCAGTGGCTCTGGAGAGAGACCTAAACAGTTGAGGAGCCAGGAACTAAATTGGGATAGAGCCTGTTCAAGGGTTCCTGAGGTCCATAGTCAAGCTACAGGTAGACCACAGAAGCTTCCAGTGCTGCTTAAAGGGGCTGAGCAGGCAAAGGTGAAGAGGACTGACTGGAGCATCTGGGGCCAGACTACAAAGACTGTTTACAGCTGGGTGCGGTCGCTCATGCCTGTAATCCCAGCACTTTGGGAGGTCAAGTGGGGAGGATCGCTTGACGCCAGGAGTTCGAGAACAGCCTGAGCAACATAGTAAGATCCCGTCTCTACAGAAAATAAAAATTAGCCTGGTATGGTAGCACACACTTGTCTTAGCTGCTTGGAAGGCTGAGGTGGGAGGATTGCTTGAGCCTAGGAGATCAAGGCTGTAGTGAGCTATGATCACGCCACTGTGCTCCATCCTGGATGACAAAGTAAGACCTTGTCTAATACATATATATGTCTAATATATATATATATATATAATTTAAAAAATTAAGAACAAAAGCTGTTTACAAAGGCAGGCCACAACTGCAGACCAAGGACCAGATCACATTCGCTCCTGTTATCACCACGGCCTGATAACTACACCCGCCCCAACCTCCTCATGGATTCTACCCAGAGCCACAGAAAACAAAGGTGTCCCATAATGTCTCTGGTCTTCCTCTAGGGCAGTTCTGAAGCCTCCACGCAGCTTTGAGATAAGTGGTGGTCGGGAGTCCATCCCTACAGCCTGTGGGTAGAGAAAAGGTCTGGATTTGATCCCTGCCTAAGCTTAACAAAGTGTGTATCTAGGGAATGTACTGCAAACTCTGCAGACCCCAGCACATTTGAGACAGTATGATGTAACGCTTATAAGCCAGACTGCTTGGGTTTGAAGTCCTAGCTCCACCACTCACACGTTATGTAATCCTGGGTAAGTTACTTAGCCTTTCTGCACATTACTTTCCCATCTGTACAAATGGGCATCTATATCTTAGAGTTGTTGCAAGGATTCATTGAGTTAATACAAGTAAAACGTGTAAGTAGAAAGGATGCCTGGTTCACGGTTTTCACGAAGTCTGTAGCTTTAGCTGCATTGTCCCTATGCCTGGGTTGCTGCTTCTGCTTTCTAAGCAGCACTCGGAAAGAGAAGGGTCTCTAGTTCTCTAGGAGGGGCTGAAACCTCCAGGTCAGCCTTACTGGCCTCATCTTCCTCCCCTCTAATGATATAGTAATCCAGAAATATCCTCCAAACCATGCCGTTTCAACCATCTGTGCCTTTGCTCATACTAGTCCCTCAGTTTGGAACAATCTTCCCTCTACTTCACTTCTTTAGTCTATGTTTTTTCCCACTCAAGGAATCAAAACTCTGCTTAGATGCCACTGTCTCTGGACTTCTTCGTGCAACCCACACTACAAAGACCTCTTGTACTACATATATGCAAGTTGAGAATGGAAAGCACATTTCAGCATCCCTACATTCCTAGGACAGCCTCAGCATACAGGTATGTTTAGTGATCATCTGGTGATGAAACAAGCCCAGCCTACTTAGCCACCATCCTACCTCTTCCTCCAAAGTAGACTTGGAGCTCCACCTCCATTTGACTCCAAATGCCTCCACTGTTTGGAGATTCCCATTAGTGTCCCAACTCTGACTGGGTTTCCTAGGGATGGATGGAACTAGAATGGAAGACCACCATTGACAGGGTCCAATCCCCCATCCCGATCAGTCTGGTTCTCTTACCCAGGTCCATCTTCAGTAGCCACCTATCCCAACACATATCCTACCAAAGTTATCTGAGCCACAACACACAGGCCTAAGTGGAGCCCACTCAACATCAGAACAAGAGGTAACACATGTACAACCAAAAACTTCAAAACTTGCAGAAGGTTGGGAGCCACTGGTCAGGAGCCTCATATATGCTGTTGTAGGCAGAGAGTGTGCTAGAAGGTGCAGACCCTTCACTACCATGAGGAGTGCTAATACTCTACATCCTATCACTATGCAGCCAGCAGGAATGTACTTCTCTTTAGAGAAAGGAGGTCCCCTATTATTTGTAAAAAAGGAAAATTTTTTTTCCTGCTTGAAATCCAGATATCACCTGTTAGAGAGGTTGGAAACCTTTACCATTGTCCCTAAGAATCCAATTTTTCCATCCAACGTTGTTTCTCTTAACTTGAGTCACTGTGACAATACCAAATTTTACATACAGTTATCTGTTGCTCTGTGAAGAAATACAGATGGTTTTGTGGAAATAAACAGTCATTTATTTTAAACAATTGTAAAACAGTTTATGGAAACCAGTGGGGTAATGCATTCAAATAAATGCCAAAACTGGTTGATGGGGATCCAGGGTGCTAAATCACACTGCGGAGGAATTTAGCTGTGGGGAACGGACAGTAAATCCAGAGTGACAGAATTTCCCATGATGGCAAAGGTTTCTGACATCCAGTCCAGTACTCAAAACCCACAGCAGTTCAAACCCATTTTCCTTAACACAGCCTTGACAGCCAGTGAAATTAGTGAATTTAGTCACAAGCACCTAAGGACAAAAAACAGAAGAAACAAAAATGAGACTTCATTTGTCTTCAGCCTTCTCTGAGCTATATAAAAGTGGTGACTCCAGCCTGAGTCAGTGGAGAGCAAGCTTAGAGCCAACTGTTTTCAGTCAGCAGCCTCTGTTATGATATATTGGAAGCTGAAGACTTTCATTCAAATCTAGGTAAACCACTTCCTCTCTGAACTTCAGTCTCTTCCTCTGTTAAATGAGGATAATACAGTAGTTGTATGTACTTGACAGGATTTTGAGCAGATTCAGTGAGGCACTAGGATTATTCTTTGGCTAGCTTGATGCCAGTGGCCCTGGTGGAAGGGGCTCTACCCCTGGGTGGGACAAAAGGCTACAGGGCCTCTTTAGGGACTTCTACCAACTCTTCAGGGAAGCACCACTGCCAGTGAATGGTTGGACCAGCCTTTGCAGGAAGAAAGAGAACTCTAAGCCCTTTTTTGCTTCTAACTTTACAGGACAATCAACTATAAACTTACCATCCTTCCATTCTCAAACCAGCTTTTTTTCCTTGTAACTGGGCTTCCAATGATGACACCACGATTCACCCAATGAATTAAATCAGTTGGTTCATCAAACTGTACTAAACTCCTACCATGTGCTATGTCATGAGCTAGACACTAGATATGAAGATGAACAAGACTCTGAATCTGGCCTCTAAGGACTTGGCATAGTGAACACGGCACTCTCAAGTTTGGAATACTTCTTAGCCTTCCCCCTTGCTGTTGACATTAAATCGGCTCCCAAGTTCTGCAGACTCTACCCACTTAATACATCTCCCTTGCATTCCTTCTCACTCAGGCCGCAGTAATGGTTTCCCAACCTTCTTCTGGCCTCCAGCCAACCACTCTTCACCCTATTGTTTGAGAGTGCTCTCCAGAGCCAAATTCTGGTAGATTCAAGGTATCACTTTCATACAATCCTTTCACAACTTCCTTGCAGGCTACTAGTTTAGATGCAAATTCCTTACCCCACTCTCAAGGCTTTCTATCCATCCTAATTTCTTGTCCATCTATGTCCTCTATGACCCAAACTAGACTCACTGTTCAGTGCATATATGTCCTGGTTTCCTACCTCCATGTCACTACTGTGCCCTTGCCTTCACCCAGACTGACTCCTTCAGCTTGTCAAAATCATATTCCTCCTTTTTTGATTATCCCCTAAGTCTTATCTTTTCTCCTTCTGACCCCATGATATCAGGCCCAACCAGAGTCCCAGACTGGCTTCCTTCCTTCCCCCACAATAGGGAAAGTTGCACCAGTTAACGTCTGCAGGCTCTGCTTCAAGGCAATAGGATTTTTACAATCCCCAGCCAACCAACAACAGGGCTTCCTTTTTAAAAACTCTAGCCTTGGCCTTTACGTCTCATTCAGGTAACTGTCCTTGCTCCTGGCCCAATCCTGCCCTCAGGCCTGGTGTCATGCTAGGTTCTCAGTGTGCCTCTCTGAAAATCCTGCCCTGCCCTCTGATGCTGCCTGCCCGCCTGGATTTCCTTGTACATAAATCATACATTTAATTTATCTGAATTCAACCATACTTGCTAGGTAGAAAAGAGGAAAAAAAGAGGGAGAGACCTGACCAAGAGCACAATTTAAGCAGTTGGGAGAATTCCACTTGCCATGACTCTCAGTGATCCAATGAGCCCCAAGAGTGGGAATATGAGGCAGGAGTCCAGAAATCATCTTTGCAACTATGGAACCTTGTAAATGTGTGATAAGTGACTAACTGCATTAAATGGGTAGATGATAGTGTCTCAGTCTTTCTAGAACAAATTTGATTTTAGCATTTAAAAATATGTACTTTTAGCTGTTATGATGCTAGAGAAAAAAGCTGTGTCAATTTAATGAGAAAAATTACATTGCCTCTGATGGGCATTTTTAAAGAGATTTTTCTTTCCTATAGGTAATTTTGACAATGGGATTTTTACTCACCTGTTGCCCTTGTGATCTAACCCTGGATAAGCTGTGGCTCTTGGTACGGCCACCCCCGGATGCTGAGCATCATCTGCTTCCCTGGTCCTTGCTGCCAGGACCTGCAGTTCCCCCGCTGTCCTTATGGCCCCCCACTGCTGATTGCCCATCTGCCCTGTTCCCTGCTGTGGGGGCCAGATCCTTCAGAGATTGGCTCCACCTGCCAACAGGGCTTCTCTCTGCCTGCCCCATCTTCCTTCTAATAACCATTGTGCCAAATGAGGTTGTGTTTCAAGTCAGAACACAAGCCTTGGTAAGTACTTATTTATTTATTTATTTTTTATTTTTTTACATAAGTAAAGAGGCCAGGCTTGAGGACTGCAACCTAGGAGCATAGATTTAGATTGCCCTAAATATATTCCCAGCACTTTAATTACCACTACCCTGTCCAGCTTTATAACAGCCATTTAAGTTCTCCCCTCAGTACCTTCTACTAGGTTGGTAGGACCGTGATGGTGGGGTCAAGCACTACCACCAATTCATAAGACCTTTGGAAATTACTTAAGTGCTCTAAGCACTGGTTCCTTATCTCTAAGTGGGGAATGATGATAATTTCTAACTCATGTGGTTATTATACAGATTAAATGAGATAACACATGTAAAGCACTTAGTTTGGCACATAAGTGCTCAATAAATAGCAACTATTTCTTAATACATTAATACAATTTTGCACATTTTGCCATGTTCAACTCTCAAGCTTCTTATCTTAAACAGATAAGAAGCTGAATTATATATCCTGTTTTATTTTAAGCCAATTGTGACTTACAATCGAAGATGTTGCTTCTCTTTGTGCTACAAACAAAAAGGTAAAAGCAATGGGAAAGATGGCAGAAGAGGAGACGTGGCTGTCAGCCATTTTCCTTTCTCAGAGTTTTCCTTCTTGTTAGATCTATTATCTGGGAGCTGGGCTGCCCTGCTGGCTTTCCATTTGCCTTTCTAATAACAGTAAATCCAGCAGCTTCCACTGCAGTTCCTGTCTCCTTCAGCTGACTCCCAGGCCAATCAGCATTTCCACTCTGCTAATGTCAGATGTTCCCTGGGAAGTCCTGCTGAAAAGAAAATTTATGACTAAAGTTTCTCCAGCTTTTAACCCTTCTGCATATCCTGCTCCAGATGCAGGGTGCTCCAGAGGAAGGCTAGGTCATTCCTACACGTGCACTCCTATGTTCTTGCTGATGCTCTGCTGCTCTGACAAGGGGCCTCGGACCCCTGGAAAAGCCCAAATGAGCAGCTGGGCAGACAGATGCACACATTCTGGGCTGTACCTAATATGTGGACTCAATTTGAGCTGGGTTCCTTAGCAGCTAGAGTCTCTTCTGAACTGTAACTCAAAGCAGTCATATTCATATAAAAAGAGCATGAGACCACAAAATTGTGAGTCTGACTAGGTTTCATGACTGAAACTGAAAGAAGGGGACAGGACTAACATTTACTGAGTGATAAGATAGTAACAGCAAAGACTTACTGGGTCCTTGGTGCTTTGCAAGGATCTCTGCTTAATTCTCATAATAATGCTATGAAGAAGACATTATTATTATTTTCATTCATAAATGAGGAAAATGAAGTTCAAACAGGTTAAGAAACTTATCAGAGAGCTAGAAAAAGTAACAGGAGGCCAGGCGCGGTGGCTCACGCCTGTAATCGCAGCACTTTGGGAGGCTGAGGTGGGCAGATCACCTGAGGTTGGGGGTTCAAGACCAGCCTGACCAACATGGAGAAACTCCGTCTCTACTAAAAATACAAAATTAGCTGGGCGCGGTGGCACATGCCTGTAATCCCAGCTACTTGGGAGGCTGAGGCAGGAGAATCGCTTGAACCTGGGAGGCGGAGGTTGTGGTGAGCTGAGATTGCGCCATTGCACTCCAGCCTGGGCAACAAGAGCAAAACTCCATCTCAAACAAAACAAAAAAAAACAAAAACAAAAAGGAAAAGTAACAGGAGCAGGGGTGGAACCAGGTAGGTCTTCTACAACCCAGGTCTTAACTAAGCTCCACAGTTAAGGCTATCAACCAGAAGACTATGATTTGGTTGGGACCTTATTTTATTGAAGAGGAGACTAAAGCAAGGAGCTCAAAGACAGAGAATGACCAGTTTTAAGCTAATAAAGGAGGCATGATCTTCTGATCTGCAACAGCCACCTCCCGAAATAAATCCTCCAAGGGTCGCAAAAGAGGAGAATGCACTGACTTAGGCGTTCAGGAGACAACAGGGTGGTACTCCACAATCTCTTCAGCGGAACAGAGAACAATGGCTGTCTGCCGAGGTTCAGGCTTGCTGGCAAAGGTGGCAGTGGTGCAGCAGCCACTGCCAGGCCCTTACAGACCTTATGTTCTTGGCACAGAAGGGTCTCATCACAGGGTTTACATTTTAAGTAAGTTCAAGCCTTTGGGGATGTCTGCATGCTGGCTCCATGGACTTTGCTATGACCTCTTCTGTACCTCTCCACAGAAGTTAGATGATACACTTAACTAGATCAGCAAATCCAGTAAACTAATTTTTGTCCCAATTTAAAAAGAAGTAAGAATGTCAAAATGTACATGTGACAGCTGTTTGGGACTCTAATGTTATGGAAAAGCAGCTGTTTTCATTTATATTTGAGATATTAGTCATCCTTAGAATGGGACAGAGTATCCAGCTAATAGCTTATGCTTTAACCTACGGAAAATATGGGTCACAGAGACAAAGTGTTGGCAGAATCACAATACACTGACTATACTCATATAACATTTTGGTCTTAAAAAGTTTGAAAACGTTTATAATAAGAAACAACTATTTAATAATGATGTTCTCAGAAAATCTGACATCCAACATGATGAAATGAATGGTTTGCTTTTAGGAGAAAGGGCGTTTTCAAATAGACAAAGTCCACATAAGTAAGGAAAGAAAGATCCTTCTATGCTCCAGAAGTTGAAAGTAAGCTGTTTTAACAAAATTTAAAAATTAACTTTAATCAAAGTAGTATACATATTTTTTTCCTTTTTTTTTTTTTTTTTTTTTGAGACAGAGTCTTGCTCTGTCACCCAGGCTGGAGTGCAGTGGTGTGATCTCGGCTCACTGCAACCTCCACCTCCAGGGTTCAAGCGATTCTCCTGCCTCAGCCTCCCAAGTAGCTGGGACTACAGGCGTGTGCCACCACGTCCAGCCAATTTTTTGTATTTTTAGTAGAGGTAGGGTTTCACTGTGTTAGCCAGGATGGTCTTGATCTCCTGACCTCGTGATCTGCCCGCCTCGGCCTCCCAAAATGCTGGGATTCATACATACAGCGGTTTTTTTTTTGTTTGTTTTTTTGTTTTTGAGACGTAATCTCACTGTCACCCAGGCTGGAGTACAGTGGCGCGATCTCGGCTCACTGCAAGCTCCACCCCTGCCAGGTTTAAGCAGTTCCCTGCCTCAGCCTCCGGAGTAGCTGGGACTACAGGCGCATGCCACCATGCCCAGCTAATTTTTTGTATTTTTAGTAGAGACGGAGTTTCACCATCTTGGCCAGGCTGGTCTTGAACTCCTGACCTCATGATCCACCCGCCTCGGCCTGCCAAAGTGCTGGGATTACAGGCGTGAGCCACTGCGCCCGGGCCTCATACATATAGTTTTAAGAGTAAATAATGCTGTTAAGTCCTACGATGAAAAAAAGAGTAATTCCCTGTCCCATTCTTGAGTCCCTCCTTATAGGCAATTTGTTTAAGTTTTTTTGTGTGCGTGATTTCTGTTACTCACCTTCCTATTTTTTATTAACATTCCCATTCAACTACTTAAATAAGTTATTATAAATATCAGACAATATCTATTAACTTAGAGAGAATGAGGACTTAGGCTGTGCGCTCTCTCTCTCTCTTTCACACACATCCACACGCCCTTTGGAAACTGAGTTTGCTTTACTTTTTTTTCTTTTCCTGCAATACAGTAGCTTCCTGCAGTAACTTCCTCCTGCTGGGCACCCTTACGTGACTATCAGTGTTTAAAATGTCTGCTTTTGGTATACTCCTCTGGCTCCCCAAGGACTCAGAAGAGATCCATATCATTACGGGAACCTGGGCAGCAACACTAATTTCAACGGATGCGCGTCGCCTTTCATTTTAAACACATTTACATTTTCATTTGATGATGTAATTCTCCGAGGGAGTTTGGTCTCTGATAACCAAAGTACAGTGAATCCACTCCTAAACAGAAAGTGGTGGCCTCAGGTGTGGGCTGGCTGAGAGACAAGCGGCTAGGAGCTGTGGACTGGTTTTCACGACATCTTAGTTCATTCCACGAATGTGCTAACCACCAACCCTGGGCGAGCTGCGGTGCTGGTAAACCATAAGGAACCTACCTCTCCAAAAGGAGCTTTCACTGTACTCAAGGAAAAGGGGGGGCTCTCATTCTCTTCTTTTGCAAGGTGCTTACCAGCAGCTGGCAAGATCAGTGTATTTGGACCTTACTGGGGACAGGGCCGTGGTGCCTCTGCCACAAGCCTAAGTGGCTGAGGGATACTGATCTCTGGAGAGGTTTAGTGTCCCTTCCCAGCTTCCAAGACTGGAACATGGCCTGTTTCCCTTGATGGCCAGTGTTGATGGAGTCATTTACTGCTCATGAATTTACCCAGCCCTTTCTGCCCTGTCCACTTCTCCCTGCCTGCATCAAGGAGGGGTGCTGGTAGCCCAATTAGGAGATGCGTGGAAACGAGTGGAAAGAATGAAGTTATACCTGAGCCTGGGAGCCAGAGAGACTCCATCTAGGAGGGGAACTCCCAAACCTGAGGACTCAAAGAAGTCTTTTCTGTTAGAAAATGGAAGGACCGCCAGGCACGGTGGCTCACGCCTGTAATCCCAGCACTTTGGTAGGCTGAGGCAGGTGGATCATGAGGTCAGGAGTTCGAGACCAGCCTGGCCAAGATGGTGAAACCCCGTCTCTGCTAAAAATACAAAAATTAGTCGGGCGTGGTGGCACATGCCTGTGGTGCCAGCTACTTGGGAGGCTGAGGCAGCAGAATTGCCTGAACCTGGGAGGCGGAGGTTGCGGTGAGCCGAGATCATGCATTGCACTCCAGCCTGGGTGACAAAGAGTAAGACTCTGTCTCAAAAAAAAAAAAAAAAAAGAAAGAAAATGGAAGGACTAACAAAAGCCAGAGCAAGAATTCCTATCAAATGTGTTTTGTTGCTTTGTTTATTGGCCATCTCCTCTATTAGAATGTTAGCTCTCTGAGATCACCCAACTGTCACCCTTATATCCTTATTCACTACCTGAAATGTAGCCAAGACTCCATTGAACGGTAAGTTAGGTTTCAGACACACTGTACCTGAGAGATCTGCATGACCCTCAGGGATTCTTAGACTTAAGTTACACGTTATCTTAATTCACATTGTTCTGCTATTAAATGTAGTGTGCCAAAAAAAAGAAAAGAAAGAAAAACAAGGCGAAAAAAGGAAAGCTTAAGTTTTGCTATGATTTGATATTTCTGTGATTATGTGGTGACAGTTTCCAGGAAGATTGAGGAGTTCCAATAGACCACCTTGTATCTTTTGCAGCACTTGGGCTTTAATCACATCTCACTGACTTTCTGTTTGAAAAATTGGTTCGATGACACAGTAGAATCTATACACCTAGCTGCCTGCCATACTATGATTAGTAGCTAGGTAACCAGAGAGGTAGATGCTGATACATCCTCTCCCCAGATCTGCCTTATGGTGCTAATCCAATGCCATTTTCCTGATTTTAAGTCTTCTTTGTCTCAGGACATTATTGTCATGTAAGGCAGAAAAAGAAATGCCCTTACTGACTAGCTATTTTTCTTCTTTTCTTTATAATGCACTTAAAGCTGTTGCAGATATGTGGCAGAAGGTGCCACTACTTGTAATTTACTCAAAAAGGAAGAACTATGCAAAATTACTATTGGAGTTGTTTAAAATGCCTTTTACATTGCTTATGGGAGTAAAACAGCTCCAGTATCAGGCCTCTGTAAGCAGCAGAACAGGAGTTGGGTGGTTCAGGTCCTTGGTTTCCTGTGGTGGGGTAACTCTACTAAAGCAAGGGTTTTTTCATAGAAAGTAGCTAAAATCAATCCTGGTAGAGAAGAATTTTCCTTACAGCTACCAACAGGATAAACACATCAATGGCCTGACCGAAGAAAGAGGGCCTTCTGCTTCCTCTGGTGCAGACTGAGACTCTTCATGGAGGCTGGAGGATGTAATGGGCACATGGAACACTCTAATCCTGTCTGTAATTATAGAAGCATTTTCATTTTCAAAATCACATGGATATTTAAGTATACTTCCTCTTTTAAACGTTTTCTGAGAAACAGCAACAGGGTCTGTGAGATACTAAACTGTGAACACAAAGACTTTTAAAATTTACTTATAAATGTGTTTGTTACAGGCAATTACAGTTTGTTCACATTGTCTCCAGAATCTTTGGCATAGGAAGTTAAATTTGCAGACAAAAGCTATCTGATAAATAAGCCTTGTGACCATTAATCCATCCCTATAGATACATGGTATGGTTCACTTATTAGTAAAACAAACATTTGAGTTGACTCTCTGGGTCTAGTTTTCTCCTTCTTCAAAATAAAGTGTGCTTCCAGCAGATTCTAATTCAAACACAATTCAAAGGCTCATTCTACCACAAGGTAAAAGCTTTCTATAGACTTAATTCACTGGAAAACAAAAGGTGCAGGCAAAAGCCAAATCATATGGATAGAAAAGGAAGTAAACCAAAACCTAAAGAGTAAGCCAGGTTTTATGGCGTGCCTGGCATGATAGTGGCAATAGGGACGATGGCAGCTGATGTCCACTGAGCGCCTACTGTGGACTAAGTGTTTTATATGCATTCAGTTAAGACAACAACCCTGCAAGATAGGTATTATTACCTCTATTTACAGAAAAGACAACTGAGGTCAGAAGGGGCTGATGACTTCCCTAACTTCACAGCTTGTAAAAGGGACAGCTGGCCTGGGGACTGGGGTTGGTTTCGTTCCAAAGCCCATGCCATTTCCACTGAGTCTTGCTGCCACCCCCAGATGAAGCAGGGACATTTGGTCTCTCTAGAGAGAAAGGCAACAGCTTCCACTGAGCCGTGGGCCCCCTAACCTTATCCAGTAGGAGGAAGCACCACAGTGGCTAGCAGTACAACCTTTGGCCATTTGGCTTTGAGTCCTTATTCCCCTACTAGCTGTGCGACCTCAGCAAGTCCTGCAACCTCCCTGAGCTTTAGTTTTCTCACTTATAAAATGAACATGACAACTGATTCAAATAGTTGTTTTAAGGATTAAAGTGTAATGGAAAAAAGTGTCTGGCAGATCACCTGGCCAAGTTTGAGTATTAGTAAGTGGTGATTATTATACCTGTAACTGTATATGCAACTTAAAACCACAGATCAATGGGAAAAACTATGACCTCAAAGGTGTTATTTAACAGATGAGCTAATAACAATAAAATAACCTAGTGCTTTCTATGCTACAAGAATACATGTTTGTACATTCAGAAATTCATATTAGTATCAACAGTATCTAAATTATGTATTTTTAATTTTTGTGAGTTCTTTCCCATTTTATTATGAGTATTTTTAAACCACAGAAAAGTTGAAAGAACTGAACACTGAGAACCCATATACCCATCACCTAGACCTACAGTCAATATTTTACAATACTTGCTTGATCACATTATCAATCCATCTTTTAAAATGTATTTCAAATCAAGGAGGAGATATTACTACATTCACTCTGAACTACTTCAGCATACACAGCATTACCTGAAGCTCAATATTTGTTTAAGATTCTCTTTTTACTTTTAGGTAAAATTTACATGCAATATACACACAAATTATACAAATACAATTTGATAGTCTGACAAATGTACACACTTGGCAATTGCAGCTCCCGTCAATATATAGATTCCCGGTCAATATACAGATGATTAGCTTTACTCCAGAAAGTTCCCTCATCCACATTACATTTTAAGTGAGGAAGCTGTGGTGTAAGGAAAAAAAACATTGGGCTCAAGAATCAAAAGGTCTAGGTTCAAATCTCACCTCTATTACTCATTAGAAACACATACAAGTGTGCACACATGCACTCCATGTCCTCTCTTTCTCTCTATATTTATATATATCCTTGGTTTTCTACCATAAAAAAGAGATAATGCCCATCTCACAAGGTCTTTTGTAAAGGTTAAATACAAAAATACCTGGAATACAGTAAGTATTCAGTAGATGTAATCAAATTGGAATCATTACCTTGGTACTTTCTACCTTTCTCCTACCTCTCTCCAATCTGAGGATATTGTCTTCAAAAAGAAAAGTAAGGACACACACAAAAAGCAGTTGCAAAAGAGATGAGGGGGGAAAAGGCATCTCTCTGCATAGGCAGTAATCTCCCAATTTATCCACTCTGACTTCAGCTAATTAAACATCTGTCTCAACGGTCTCCTCAGCAAATTAGTCATCCCCACTTTGTGACATTGATTGTTGGTTGCAGCCTTTTCCCCACTTGCTACCATTCCCAGAAACTTCTAGTTTACTCACCAGGCACATGGCAAGGAATGATGCAGGGTCCCCATTAACCCCCTACAGTTGCCCTTGGTGCCACTGCTGTTCATAATGCTGCCAGGCGTGTCCTTAGATCTGCTGCCCCAAAATAAATCGGTTAAGGGGTAACAATGTTTTTGTCTATATTTCTGACTTCCAGATTGTGATGCATTTTCTAAGTGCTATGTACATGCACCAGAGTAAAGTATTTAATAAACATTTAACTAAAAATCTGTTTTTTAAACTAGTGTTGATAACAAAGCAATCAGGTAACAGAAGTTCTCAAATAGGAGGTGGATTAAAGTCTGGTAAATTATTAGACAGCTTTTTCTGAACATATAAACAAAAGCTTTGCTGGTGCTCAAAGGGCCAGCACGCAAACAAGTGAAGCTGTGTGGCTTAGATGCGTGATCCATTTCTCTACATGATGGGGTGTGTGTGTGTGTGTGTGTGTGTGTGTGTGTGTGTATGCATATACACCTGCTTTGGCAGGAAGTAGGGGGAAGTGAGGTGGGGACAAGCTGTATTCTAAACTATGGAGCACATCTTAAAAATGGTATTCTGAAATTAGGCTTTTTCTCAATCCTCTTTCCCATTAAAATAGTCGTGACTGACCAAAGAACTATCTTTTAGAAAGATAAAATGGCTAATAAATACATTTAAAAATACTAAATGACAATAAAGACCCAGAAATGCAAATTAAAATGAGATACTGGTTGCTAACCATCAGTTTGGCAGAAATTAAAGACTGATAACATTCAGTGTTGGTAAGGAGCTGGGGAAAAGGGCATTCTCACATACTCTTGGAATGTCAAAGAATGGGCATAAACTTTTTTTTTTTTTTTGAGACAGAGTCTTACTCTGTCACCCATGCTAGAGTACAGTGGCACGATCTTGGCTCACTGCAATCTCTGCTTCCCAGGTTCAAGCGATTCTCCCTGCCTCAGCCTCCTGAGTACCTGGGATTACAGGCACCTGCCACCTAACTTGGCTAATTTTTGTATTTTTAGTAGAGACGAGGTTTCATCATGTTGGCCAGGCTGGTCTCAAACTCGACCTCAGGTGATCCGTCTGCCTTAGCCTCCCAAAGTACTGGCATTACAGGTGTGAGCCACTACGCTCGGCCAGGCATAAACTTTTTGAAAGGCAATTTGTTTTCCTCAACATTTTAAATAAATATTTGACAAGCAATCCATATTTAAAATCTAGCACAAATATGCAATGAATATTCAAACAAGATTGTTCACTGCATATTTTTGTAATACTGAAAATTTGGAAATAATCTAAACATCCTTCGATAGAGAGCTAAGTTGAATAAATTATTAGGAAGATAAAATGTGTGGTCACTCTAATATAGAATAGTGCTTATGACATATTGAGTTAAAAAAGTAAATGCAATATCATATATACTGTGTGACATAATTACCCTAAAAACCTTAACACATATGCACTTTTCATGAGTTCACTTAGCAAGCATTTACTGAGTATACTATTTGACAGGTACCTTGACAGATGTTGAATATGTAAGTGATTTAAAAAATAAAAACAAAAACAAACAACAGGAATCCTGTCCACATGAAATGTATAACCTATATGTATATCTGTATGTGAACTGAAGAAAAAAAAAGCCAAAGGATTTACACCAAAGGAAGTTATAGGAAACCTTCATTTTTTACTTCACACATCTCTAAAATGTTTGCTTCTTCCCCAACAAGTATTTAATTTTATTTTAAAAATATCCTTAAATGCCACTACCTTCTTTTGATATTAACTCCAGGAGATCTGGCCACAGGTCAAAGCTATTTCAGTTCTCCCAAACTGTGCATTTAGCTCTAATGAAAGAAATCAGATGTTACCATAGTGTCCATCCCTCCATTTCCCGATGAGTAGCTTCTACTCTTCTGCACGCCTTAATTCAGGGCTCCACTATCTGTTGGACAGATTTCTTGAGAGCCTCTGCATTGGTGTCTCTGCTTCACGTTCTTTGGCCTCTAATTCATTTGCACAATGCAGATGAGTGTTTTCTAAGAGAAATTCTGATTATATATTGCCCTTCTTTCAATAGATCCCCTCTGTCATCAGAATAAAGTTCACATTCAACACAGCTTACATACGGACATGACCTAGCCCCTGATGACCACAGCAGCCTGAACACTCTTTCCCATCCCTCTTTACCTGCCTAGTTTCTATTCATCTTCAGATTTCAGCTTGGGATAGTCTTCCCTGACTCCCCAGGATGGAAGTAGGGCTCCCTGCTTCCCATGTGCACCCAGGCCCTATACTTACTTCCATGTATCCCTTGCATGGTATTATAATTGCCTGCTTATCCCAACTAAACAGAAAGCTGCTTGAGAGCAGGAACCGTTTCTTGGTCTTTACAAAATTGTTAGTGCCTACACAGTGCCTGTTACAAAACAAGCTCCCAAAACATGAATGCACTTCTATTTTTAAGCTCACTTATCAGGCCTGGCCTGGTCGGATCTGGCCCTGCCTAGTTTCTGTAGCTTACCCTCTGCCCTCTTCCTGCTCCAGTGATTTGGAACTTCTATGTTTTGTGACTACATCTCAAAACATGTTGTCTCCTCTACTTAGAATGTTCTTCTCATTTACCCATCTGGCAAAGTTCTAATTAATCTTTAAGAAGCCATCAAATAAATCACCCCAGAGCATCTTTTCTCGGTCCCCTACCCAACCCAGTAGTTTCAAGTAGGACTCCCTTACCTGTGCTGCTTTAGTAGCTTATATACATCTGCTTGACAATTTACCACATTTTAATCCCTTTTTTTATGTGTACTCATTGGGTTTTCCACCTGATTTCTAGTGCAGCATGGCACAGAGCAGGCCGCATGGCACAGAGGAGGCAGCATTTGATGACAGCTGAACTAAACAGGGCATCTCAGAGCCACACAGAGCTTAAGAGCACACATAGCCCTTTCCTCCAGTGCCTTGATTAATCCTCGCTCAGCCTCTTCCATGTTAGAGTTGAGGAAAGTGAGGCTTAGAGAGGTTAAGTATATCATTACACACATATACAGTTTCCAGAATTTCTTAATTCTGAGATAGATTTTCATTTTTTAAAACATTTATAAAATCAGGATGCAGTTTACAATCAATATGTACATGTAATGTAGTATTATTTCCTGAGAAGCTATTATTAAATTGGCAGTGCTCTAGAATCATACCCTAGTGAACCCAGGAGAAGGCTGTCTGACTTCTAAGTATGTATGTGTCTCCCATACCACCACATAGCCTCTTGGGGCATATGTCTTTTTTCTTCCTTTCAGTCTGCTTTTTCATTAACCGAATCCACACTTATGACTGCCGAGATGATGTGAATGAATAGATTTTATAATGGAAAAGGAACTTCTGAAAGATTAGCGACTAGCAGGAAGAGTAAATGCTGGTCAAACATAGTTTTGGCAAATGATATATTTCAAGTTTTTCTGATGTGGCAGTTGTGAGAGCTCATAACACCCTTCTAAAATAATTGGGTCTCTAAAGTGGTTCCAAAAGATTTTTGCTTGACATAAATTCTCTAAATTTCTAGGCTTTCTGGATAAAATAGTTGACTGCAATGCCATCTTCAATGTGCTGTGCTCTATATTTGGGAAGATCCATCAGGAGCCTCAGAGCACTCCAGACAGCGAGAGGCTCAGGTGAGATGGAACAGTAAGATAAAGAAGCAGAGAAAGGAGGCAGGCAGGAATATTGAACTGGGAGCTCCTTGCCCGGGGCACTTCTGAGTCACATATTTAAACACTTTAGCAGCCCTAATTTACTGTAGCATTTTCCCAATAGGTCACTGGATACTGAGTATCAGGTCTCTGTTTCCTATTCATCCCCTATGCATGAGTGGCATCATCATGATTATTTATTCTTCCATAAGGAGGAACAACTGTCTGCAGAATTTACTGCCTTTTTTTTTTTTGACAAAGATCACTTAAACAGTTCTATTTTTCATCCATTCATTCATTTGTTCAGTGTTTATTCTAAGGATTACCTGTTACAGCATAAGGAAACCACAAATCTGTGTCCCTGGCTTACAAACTCTACTTTGATAGAAGAAAGAATACTGGATTTTCTGTACCAATTGCACATGAAGTAGGACTCTCTGTTCAACCCTATAGCCAGAAGATTCTTTAGCTTACATTAGCCTTCAGAGGGCATTTCAGGCTAGAAGGGTGTTAAAAACCCTACTCCATCTAAAATATATATGGGTTTCCCTTTTCCAAGGGCAGCTTAGGACAGGTGTATGTTGCTTTAAGAAAGCTAGACATAAAACATTAAAACTGACACCAATACAATTTGTCTAAATTGTGCAATTACAAAAAGAATTCCTGGCTTTATATCCAGATTCACCACAGGGTTCCTTTAAATGCTGCACTTCCCTAGTGCATTTAGATCTCAGAATCAATGAACATTTCTGTTTACAGAATTTTAAATTTCTTCTCCCATTAGGGTTCTAATAAGCAACATGGTACAAATAAAAAGAGTATGGGCTTTGAGGTCAAAAAAGCCTGGGCTCCAATTTAGATTCACCATTTACTTACTGAGGAAACTTGGGCAAGTTTAACCTCTTAGAGCTGAGGAAGGTGAGGCTCAGAGAAGTACATCATTACATAAACAGTTACCATAGGTCTTTAATTCTAAGATGCACCTCTTTTTTCCTTTACCTTTAACATTTCTAAAGCCTCATCTTCAAAACAGGCATAATAAAATCTACTTTCCAGGGATGTTGTACAGATTAAATGAGATAATATTTCTAGGTACACCAAGGCACTCCATTTATTAGCTCCCATGTCCTTGGAAGGGGTCCTCCTTTTGGAAAGACCAACTCCTCCCATGGCACACAAATCCCCTTTAAAATAACACCCACCCACCCCCCAATACAGAGTCTTGCTCTGTCACCCAGGCTGAAGTGCAGTGGTGTGATCATGCCTCACTGTAGCCTTGACCTCCTGGGTTTAACCAATCCTCCCACATCAGCCTCCCGAGTCACCGGGACTACACGCATGTGCCACCATGCCTGGCTAATTTTTTAAATTTTTTGTGAAGACAGGGTTTCACTATGTTGTCCAGTGTGGTCTCAAACTCCTGGGTTCAAGCAATCCTCCTGCCTTGGCCTCCCAAGTGTTGGAATTACAGGTGTGAGCTACTGTGCCTGACTAAAATACACTTAATAAATAATAAATTCATCTGTATAGAACTTTCTTAGTCTATCTGGCATGAAAGTAAGGCCTACTGTGTGTAGTATTATGGAGACTGACCCTGCTGCAGCCAGTCTACTACAGCAGGTCCACAGTGGGTCACAGGCTCTAAATTCCGCACCTCCCCATGGCCTTGGGTGCCCAGGGTCTCTTCCTGATCGGTATCCCTCTGTCATAAGGCAATCATCAACTCTGTATTTTTTTCTCCATTTCTTTCAAGTTCTTTTATTTCTTTGTGTTCATACTCTCTGTATGTCTCTTATCCTCTTTGGGCCTCAGTGTATTTCACGGTGGTTAAAAATTTGGATTTAATTCTATACAGAACTGAAAGTCACTGAAGAGTTTGGAACAGATATGCTCTGACTCGTATTTTAAAATCTCTCTTTGGTTGCTGTGTAAACAACAGACTGGAGACAGGCCAAGAACACAAGCAGAAAAACCAGCCAGGGTGCTATTTCAGCAGTCTAGGTGGAGAGTCATGGTGACTTGGACCCATCCAACAGAGATGAAGACAACTAAATGGATTCAGGATATATTTTAGAGGTAAAACTGATAAGATTTGCTAATGGATAAGATGTGGGGAGGCAGTGCAGGAAAAATTCAAGACTGACAGCTGGATATGTGGCTCAGGTGAATGGGTAGATGACGGTGCCACTTACTGTGCAGGGAACCTGCTTTATCTCCCTTAAAGGGTCAATTTTATTACAATTTTTTTTTTTTTGGCGGGGTGGGGGGGTTAAGTAAATTAAACTGCAAAGTAATCTTAAATGTTCTTTTTACATTAAAATATAGTAAGCCACTGCTTTGACTGGCATTGTCCCTGCCCTACTCCTAAACTGTTCATAACTTAAATGTGAAGGTCATTGTTTAAACGTCAATTTCTCAGAGAGGGGCTCCCCGAACACCCTACAGGATGCAGAGAGCTCCCCTGCATCCTATTATTCTCCCTCTCAGCCCCTTATGTATACTCTTGCTCTAGAAAAAGGTCCTCCTTAGGTCTGACACAGGGGAGCACATAAGTGAATGTACGAAATAGCCACAGATACATTATGGATCGATATTTACATTTTACATGAAATTTTTAAGATACAACTTAAGAGTCTAATGATGCCATCATTGTCCCTCAGACCGGAACCCCATACCCTGTTGTACATGTTTACTCCCCCCGGCTCCTAGTAGTACTTGGCGGAATAATGTTTGAGAAGCCCCGTAGACTATCTCACTGGTGACATTCTAAGGGTCTTGGAAAACAAAGTAAATTAGCAAGCAATAAGGTGCTCTGTGATTCTAAACAGATATAGAGTTAGAAGACAGTCCACTTGACAAAGCTAACACTTTTCTTTCAAGTTCTACACGAAATTTTATAAAAGTAGGAATGAATATCACTAGGCTTATTAACAATATTGTAAGAACTTTTTAAAAGAATCTTCAGACTAATAAAAATTTCTTTCATATCAAAAGAATGGACAGGAATAAGAAAAAGTTAAGATGCTCCTGTTCAATCTTTCCACAGATAATACAGAAAATCACCTCTATTTCATGAGACTACTGAGACAAGTTATGCGGAAAACTATTCTGCTTAGCAAACCCCACTTTGATGCTCTCTCTTCTGTAGATCTAGAGGTATCTATATTTCTGTGTCAATGTTAAAAAAATTGAAATTGATCAATTTCTCAGCAGTGTCTCTGTCATGCCCAATATAATGCTTCAGAAGGCTGGGAAGGGCTGATGGTTAACTGCATTTTTAAACCAACAAGTACTAAGAAACTCAGAAGGTCACTGATTGTGAGGGTAAGCTTGACAGAGGGAGAACTTGAATTAAGGCCTTTATTCACTAAATAACAGCTTAGTATATCTTACTGCCTAAATCAAGGGACCTGACAAGCCACTCTTTACTGTGTCAAAAACACACCCACCCAACTGTTAACATGAGTAAAGAGGCTTCATCTAATTCGTCTAAAACTGGATTCTCCAATCACAATTTTCTTAAATAGTAGGGACTTCCTGCCAATGCAGGTAGATTCCAAATGTCAAGTAGGTCAGTTAAAAAAAAAAAAAAATGAAAGGCTGATGAGAAACTTTAGAAGAGACATTTAAAAATAGGCATAAAAAACAGACCTTAGCAGAGAACTGACTGAAACATACTGTGAAAAGACTACTATAGTATATTCTTTCCATCATGAATACTAATAGAAAAAAACCCATAGAGTGTTCATAGTTTTGAGTTGATGAAATAATTACAAATAATGCAAATCAAAATTTTAGGTCAGTTACAAGTGTCTGTAAATGATAGTCTATCCTAAAAAGCAAAATGATTTTGAAACCCTAAGGGCTTCAATTGACAAAGCTATTTACCTAAACAAAGAAGAGTTCTTTTGCTCAAGCAAATACCTACCACCTTCTGATTTTTCACAAATGAAAACTGGGGAAGGAGTGCCAGACTGAAGGACAAGAGAGCAAATATTAGGACTGCCATTAGGCCTACATTTTGATTTAATAATGAAATGTTTAAGCTTCAAATTTATTATTATTATCAAACAAACAATTGTGTAGTCAGTCTGAAAAAAGGTAAGAGAAGAGAAATGTCTGTGGGCAAGGAACAAGTTCACTGTCAGCCTATCAAAGGATTTCTGAAATCTTGTTTTAGCACAACTAACATCTGTGATAACTACTGACTCTACATGGCATGTGTATTTTGATCCGAAGTGGTATTTCCCCCCTTCTTCACTGACGTTCAATAAGGGTAGCAAAGAGACAAGTGCTGTTCTGTACTCAATCAGGTAAAAGCTGTTTGACGACAGGGCTGATCACTCTAATTCTGTCCCAGACATGGGGCATGGTAGGCACATTTTTGGAAAGACTAAGCTGGTCATTGTGACAGAGGCTCAGGAAGTGCAGGATGAGTGCCTCTAACCTGGCATCTCTTTCTACCAAGTTCATGACTAAGTTCATGTGTCACAATGGGTAACTAATAGGCATTTCATAGCCAACTGTGAGCACCAACAATTTTTTAAGTACTTTCTATGTGTTATTTTCTATGACAAGAGGATTTTCTTCTTTTCATTAATCACTCTCCAAAAAAGTCTACTCTACAATACAAAAGTTCAAAAACACAAGATGTACCCTGCCTTTACCAACCTAACCTTAAACAAATATCTTTACCAAATTGGAGATCCTTCTGTTTTATGAGACCAGACTTATTAAAGCTACAGAAAGAGCTTCTTTTGTTAAAAAGCTTTTTGGATTAAGAAAATGGACAGTAATTTATGTAAACGTATCAATCTCAATTGGCTTCTCTTGTATGAAAAGGAATAAATAATGCAGATCACTGTTTTTCAGATAACCGAGTCCTAACTCTTTGCCAAGGTTATGGCAAAGACTCTGATGGAAATGGCAGTAATGTGTACATAAAGGTGAACATAAATAAATGTGTGTATGATAAATGCTGGGAATGGACATGGAAAAACGGGTATGCAATTGGACAGAGACGACAGGAGACAGAAGGAAAGATACTGGCTCAGCTGTATCTAAGTAAGTTCATAGAGTTTCACAGTCTGAAAAATCTGTGACAGTGGAATTTCTACTAAGAAGCTTAAAAAAGTTTCACCTTCTCCTTGGACAATTCAGAATAAGGCCTTCTTAGAATATAATGCATTATATCACAAATATACTTTTATATAAAATATTTGGGAACAAAACAAGAGTAAAGAACCAGGATCCGAAAGGGTGAATGCCTACTAAATATCTTTGATTATCTAAAGCTGTTTAAAAGCTATTAGACTGGCATCTGGAACCCCAAAATATCCACTTTTCACTGGGAAGGAGTGGCTGTGCCTCTTCAATCATCCCCTAAATGCAAAGAAGTTTGACCCCCATGCAATGGATAAAAGTCACCCAAAAAATGAACAAAAGAGGTGTTTGGAAAAACCAGAACACCATTCATCCCAGCTAACGACTTGTTCATTATGAGTGATGATGGATAAAGACTTCTCATGCTGAGATGAAATCAAGATTTATATGCATTGTTTCCTCTCCCAACTTGTGGGAAGATCATCATCATTTAATTCTATCTCTGCGGCCAGTGATGGGCATCCAGAGAGCTGGTTATCAAACGGCGCAGTCAGCTGGCAAAAGCCGAAACGTGCAGTTGGCACATCTGGACGGAGCCGCCACAGCCGAGGGTGAACAATGACTCCTGGCAAGCATCCAAATTGCTTGCAGACGCTAGCAGGTCTCATCTACAACCGCCCCTACCAGCATCTCTCTCTCTCTCTCTTTTTTATGAGAATCAGATTTTCATTGCTCCATTCAATTGCTCTCCTCTGCCATTTTTTACAGCTCTTATCGTTCCCCTGGAATATGGCCTTGAGACAGCTCATCCGTGTCCTTCACTGTGTTATCTCTTCTAACTTTTATTAAAACTTCAGCTTTCATCTGAAGATAGCTAATTAAATCTGGAACAGATTATATGCCTCCCCTTAAAAAGAGCACAAAACTATTTTCTTCAACCCCAGCAATGCTTTTTTTCCTTTCCAAAAGGTAAAATCAAAGGTGTTTAAGAAGTCTCTTTATTTACAGAGCTAAGATAATCAACATGTCATACATGAGTTGATTTATATTAAAGTTGTCTGTGATATGACAAATCTTTGAGCTATTTCTCAAGATAATTATTTCTCAATCCTGATATATATCCTTTAAATTTCACAGCTAACACTATAAGCATATTTTCTATATAAAGTTGGGTAATGAGGAGTTATTTGTGCACATCAAGTGATTTGTCTTTTTATTCGTCTTTTTTTTAAAAAGGTTGCCCTCATTTGATAAGGATGAAGAGAAATTTTTCTTTTCTTCCCCATACCACAAATATTAGTAACTAAAAGTTATCCCGTGGGAAATTATGTGAAAACATGAAATTAATAGCAGTGATTCAAGTTTAGGACTGATTCGGTTTTCAAGACAGCTTTACATCAACTGATCATCAGTGCAAGTAGCTCTGTCTGAGTCTACCACAAATTATTAATGAAGGAACTTCCACAATTGATATGAATACATTCTTCTCACATATGCCGCTGACCCAGTCCCTTTCTGAGGCCCAGGGGCAGTGTACAATCACCTTTTCTTGCATAGATCTGCTAACCAAACCTTCTAGCAATGACATCTGAAACAATCTAGCCAGCCATCTCTCACACACACACACACACACACACACACACACACACACACACACACACACACACACCCTATGCCCTTTTAATAAGGGTTAAGCTTCTACTACTGTGAGAATATGATTTAACTATCCCACCTGAAACTTTCTGGGATCCTTTTCTTCGCTTCACTGCCTTTAGTAAGATTTCCTTCATGGTAACCTTTGTGTTGTCCACCTGAATAAGGGAGAATCCATGAGCAGCATTTCTGTAGGAAAAGACAAATATTAAATCATCATCACCAACATTCATCCAGAGAGATGTTACTGCGATCTTCACTGTGTTTAAGCAAGCTTTTTTTTTGTTTTTTGTTTGGTTTGTTTTGTTTTTGAGAAGGAGTCTCGCTCTGTCACCCAGGCTGGAGTGCCGTGGCGCAATCTCGGCTCACTGCAAGATCCGCCTCCTGGGTTCACACCGTTCTCCTGCCTCAGCCTCCCGAGTAGCTGGGACTACAGGTGCTCACCACTACACCCAGCTAATTTTTTGTATTTTTTTTTTTTTTTTTAGTAGAGACGGGGTTTCACCGTGTTAGCCAAGATGGTCTTGATCTCTTTACCTCGTGATCTGCCCGCCTCGGCCTCCCAAAGTGCTGGGATTACAGGCATGAGCCACCGCGCCCGGCCGTGTTTAAGCAAGTTTTAAAGTAAGTGCATACTGAGGTGCCAATTATTTAAAAATAGGTTGAATAAATATACTTCTAATGGTAGGTGGCGGGGGCGGGGGTGATAAACGATTCTAGCGTGAGCAGTTCCAAGTGAAAGAGAGGTCACGCTTAGGGAAGGTTCTTCTAATTTGTCCAAGTTGAACCTAAGTGGTCTGTGTGGGTCAGCAGCACCATGGGTTCCTAGTGTTGGCTTCCAAACCAAATCTTGCAACAAGGATTGACAACTGATAAACTTGGCTTGTGTCAGTAGACGTCACTACAGGCAGATACCGCCATCATACTAAGCTCATGGAGCCCCAGACAAAAAAAAGTCATGTGGGGCCAGAGGGCAGTAATACCCCAAAGTAATTGAGAAGGAGGAAAAGAAAATGCTCTAACTAGCTAGTAAATATATATTTCTTTATTCATACACACACACTTTTTTTTTTGAGATGGAGTCTCACTCTGTCACCCAGGCTAGAGTGCAGTGGCACAATCTTGGCTCATTGCAACCTCTGCTGCCCGGGTTCAAGCGATTCTCCTGCCTCAGCCTCTCCAGGAGCTGAGATTACAGGTGCCTGCCACCGTGCCTGGCTAATTTTTGTAGTTTTAGTAGAGATGGGTTTCACCATCTTGGCCAGGCTGGTCTTGAACTCCTGACCTTGTGATCTGCCCGCCTCAGCTGTCCAAAGTGCTGGGATTACAGACGTAAGCCACTGCACCTGGCTGTATTTTTTTTTTAAATACAGTCTATACACTTCAGTATGAATGATTTAATCTACTTAGTCCTAGAAAGTCAAAATATTAGCTGAAGCACAAGTAATTATAAGACAAAACACTAACACTCCTTGTAAGCTTCCAATTAATCAAACTGGGTGGGGGGAAAGGCTTCATCTAGATTGGAAAAAAACCGCTAAGGAACAAGTACTCTAAAAGCAGAAGCCTATCTCCTGTGTGAGGTATAACTTCACCAAGACTGTTAATTGCAAAAGCAAGTATCACAAATACTACTCACTACGCTTGGGCATTGGAACAAAACAGACCAATTCCAAGTAGCTCATGTAACAAACGGGACCCAAGTTTCCAACTATGGAACATGGGAATTGCCACAAGGAGTTTGGTAGCATTCCCATTTCTCCATAAGAATCTCTAAAGGGAATGTGGCCAAAAAACATGGCAGAACTTCATATTGACAAGAAATCTGAAAGAAAAGCCAAGCCCCAAGCCAAGCTCTGGAAAAGCTTCCCAATGGTAGGACAGGCTGGGAAGAGCCTTAAGCCTAAGTTGGACCCAACCAGGTGGCTGACTCTCCACAGGGGCTGGGGGCTGATCTCAAAACCAAGGACCTAATTTGCTTCCCTAATACAGAGACATCTCCACAACCCTCCTCTCCATACGGCTTGCTGTTTAATCCTTGACATTCCATTTGTTAAAAAGCAAAAGCCGATGCTGGTCTGGCCAGCACCATCATCCATTTTAACTTGGTCAAGTTCTTGCTATCGAACAGCAGGCCTAAGAACTGTCAAGCTAATTTTACTGAACACTCTGTTACTGAATCATGCCTGAGTCCCGGCCATTCTTTACCTCAGAAGCTGGACCCCATCCCAGAACAATCTTTAAAAGTTTATTTTACTGATCAAAGCAAAATAAGAAAAAACTCTTTTTAAAAAACTATATTTAGGGAGCGATGCAGTAAGTGATACTTTGGCAAGAGTACTGAAATGTAAAGTGCCTTGTGCATTTATAAACTTGGGGGTATTTGCTCTGGCGCTAGGCCAGTGTGTGTTTGGAACAAATGCCAGTCAACCACATTCAGATTTGCCTTCCTCTGCTTTCTCCTCAGAAGTCAGTATGCGCTCCATCTGTGACAATATGTTGGGCGATGGATGAGTAGGGCCTAAAAGAGAACACAAGTTCTCGGGTACTCACAAACTAGTACTGGCCTGGACCTCATGAACTGCCATCCACCTGGTTCTACCGGAACTACTGTAGATTTCAGTCTGCTTAGAAACTGCTTACCTTCCCTCCTAATCTGCTGCCGGCTGACAGCATTATTTCCAGCCAATACGTTTATCTTTTCCAGCAAAGGCAGACTAAAAGCTCAAAAGGAAGCCTTGTGTTTGGACTAACTTCCATAAATTAAAAGTGTCCTTTTAAAAGATTTTTGAGCAGAGGAAAATCCCCAGTCTGTATTTTTCTGTCATTTTACCAAAACGTACCTGGGTGACAAGGTTAAAGCAAGCAGAGGAAATCCCTGGCACTTATCATCCACAGGCATTACTGATAAATTGTGTGGTGGGGGAATAAAGGATTACCTTCTGTATTTTTTCATTACACTTTTCTTTTGTTACAGAATACATAAATCCATTGTGGCACAATGTAATATGTATCACCATGCTACACCTGCGGACGCTTCCGAGCGGCTGCCATGTCTGTGCAGTCAGGAATGATAAGTGAACCACCCGTGAATGTTAACGATAGTGATCATTCTGAGGTAACTCGGCTCTCCATCTTCCTTTACAGCCTCCGTGCTGAAGCCAGGGTAGCAAGGTTCATGAGAGGAAAATGAAAACAACGGCGAAGGGAAGGGGCACACGCGGCCCTCGGAATGGACCTTCGTGAGTGTGCAGTATCTTACTCTGGGGCTCCATTTCCGTAAAAATGTGCACGTTAAAAGGAGAAAGAGGTTCTGCCCTGCGTGCTGCACATTCAGGCAGACCTAATAAGAGTTTCCTCAGGTCAGTCCCACGCTCCGCTCCTTTCCCTTCAGACGAATGCCAACTTTGGATCTTGTTCTACGTCTACAGCGCTTTGGGGGGAGATGGGCAGGGTTTTGTTTTTTTGAGTAATACCCTCATATGTTTCTGAAACTTAAGAGCATAGAATGCAAGTGGTTCTCAGCCTCCGTCTAGGTGCAAGTGTTAAGTTATGCTCCCATTTAACAAGTGGAGATGGAGACTTGCCATCACAATTTTCAGCTTGACTTCCAAACATTCTGGGTTTTATGCCTCATTTCTTTATATCCAGGATTTTTTATGGGATTTCTAAAAAGTCTATTGAAATACATCTTTTAAAGCCTTTACTTAATGTGGGACACTGGGTTTGAGGCTGAGAAGACAATGATCCTGGGGGGAGTGCTGGTAGTGGGCAGGAAGGGTGCTCCTGGTCCCGGCCTGCCTTCCCTGTGGCACACGCTCCAGTCTCTGGGTTAGGAGCTGTGGCAGGGTGATCAGCCCTCTGATGAACAGGCAGGCTACACACAGACCCAAAGTCTCAGCTCAGAAACCGCTCCTCCTCCTGCTCGCCTCAGGGACAGACAACTTGTTTTCCCCCAGAGCAGGGCATTCTAGGGACACTGAGAAGCAGCAGCTGCCCTCCCCACGGCTCCTTGGGCTGTCCATGCTGGGTTTAGGGTGAAACTCCATGTCAGGGAGCGGAAGAAACACTGCCAGAAGTGCTTCAGTCAATTCAAAGTTAGGTCCTGTCAAGTCTTGTAACCACTGAACAATGTATGGGCATTTTAAAAAGAGACTCCTCACTTGAGGAGTTCAGCTCCGTCCCAGCGCACAGCCACTCAGTTACCCCAGAGAAGTTTGTATGCCAGCACGAACCCAATGCAAGCAGGCTTTCTGTACTAAGCAGTAAACGAAAGGCAATGGGGGCCACGGAGCCCACAGGGACACAGGTCTTCATCTGAAAAGCTTAGATTCTATCTTTAGGAACAGAGCTGGAACCAGAACTCAAGTTGGAAGGCAGCATAAAGGGCATAGGCTGGGGGTTAAATACCCTTTGACCGAAATCTCGGTTCTGTGGCTAATGGAGATGTTGCTGTAATACGTGGGAACCTCAGCCGCATCCATGAAATCAGTAGGCTACTTCCCTATAGAATTGTCATGCAGATGAAACAATGAATGCCAAGCACCTCACACTACGGCTGGCAAGCAGTAAAGGGAGTTGACATTAGTTCTCTTTTGTTCCCCTTGCCCTAAGTCATCATCCCAAGAGAAGAGGCCCCACTTCAGCCCCTCCTTCCCCTGCCTCCTAAGCAGAGACTGCTTATGCGGGGGTGGGAGTCTCAAAACTCATTGCCTGTCACTGGTAACACAGGGGCATTAAAATGTGTGATTTGTTGAGCTTGGTGGCCATATTCAGGGGCATTGTCAGTGAGCAGCCTGTGGCCCAAGCATCAGAACTTCCCAAGAGCTCCCAGGGGAGCACTCTGGGTTCAGTTTTCAAAGCTTTCCTTTTTGAAAGTGTTAACTACGAAGCAGGTAGGTTCCACCTCAGCTTAATTCACTGGCTTTGCATGGTGATGATGGAAATTAAAAAATCATGGTGGTGTAGAGAATTTCAACAACATTTATTAAGAACTGTTTGATTTGCACAATACAAGTTGTCCACTGTTTAACAATTATAATAACAGCAACTACTATTTATTGAACACTTTCTATGGGCTAGGTGCTGTTTTTTTGTTTTTGTTTTTGTTTTTTTTTTTGAGACGCAGTCTTGCTCTGTCGCCTAGGCTGGAGTGCAGTGGCGCGATCTCGGCTCACTGCAAGCTCCGCCTCCCGGTTCACGCCATTCTCCTGCCTCAGCCTCTCCGAGTAGCTGGGACTACAGGCGCCCGCCACCACGCCCGGCTAATTTTTTGTATTTTTAGTAGAGACGGGGTTTCACAGTGGTCTCGATCTCCTGACCTCGTGATCTGCCCGCCTCGGCCTCCCAAAGTGCTGGGATTACAAGCGTGAGCGACCGCGCTCAGCGGCTAGGTGCTGTTTTAAGCTTTTTAAAAAATATCTGTATTGACTCATTCAATCCTAAAATAGGTACAATTATTACACCCACTTTATAGAAACTGAGGCTGAAGGCATTAGGGAATTTACCTGAGATGACTCATCCATTAAAAATCCTGTTTTGGATTCAGAAATCAGCAATGTGGTCCCTAACCCAAGTTGCACAGCCCAGTGGGAGAGAAAGACAAGAAGCCAACAAACAATTATAGTTCTGTGTGACAGTCACAAAGGCGGAGGCAAGTTCAGAGTGCTGCCAAAACAAACATAGGGCACTTAACCCAGCCACACAGAGGTGAGAGGGTCCGGGAAGCTTCCTAGTGGGGATGATGTCTCAAAACACAGACATCATTTAGCTCTAAACCATGCTAGGAGAGACAGTGGCAGCACCAGAAGGCAGCAGAGCACAGTAAGCTCTAGAATAAAGTGACCTGGTTTGGAACCCCACCTCTGCTTTCATGGATAACAACATAATCACTTTAACTTCATTTCCTCATCTACAAAATAAGGATGATAATTATTCTTGGATTTTAAGATTGTTGTAAAGGCAAAATACTTCTAAAGTACTTACCATAATATCTGTCATATAATAAATGCTTATAGACGAGCCATTAGTTAAAAAAAGATAAATGCTTAATAAATAGTTAATATATAATAAGCATAAGCATTTTCTTCATATGTACAATGAATATATGATGAGACAATAATATTCAATATTTATTGAGCACTTACTTTGTTTAATCCTCCTAGAAAAGGTAGGTGTTATTATGAGTCCCATTTTATAACAGAGAAAATTGAGGTTTGGCAAGGTTGAGACGTTTGTCTGGAGTTATATAATAAGTTAATATATTATATAACTAATAAGTCCTGAAGGAGCCAGGACTTGAACCCAGATCAGCTAGACTCCAAAGTCTGTGTTTGTTAATCCCTCCACAGCCGCAAAGGGAGTCTTAGGGACTTGGGGAAAGAAGAGACTTCCAGGGAGCACATCTTCCATACCGGAACCACTGACCCAATCTGTGGAAAAGGTTCAACATCCACTGTAACAAATTCAGCTCGACTATAATGTCCAGACTCTTAGACTAACCATATGACCTACAAGATTTTTAAAGAGACCTTGGAGAATGTCATGGTTTCAAAAGCCACAGTCTCAGTTTGCAGAAGTGGGAAAAAGTTGCTACGAGCAGTTCTCGAGTCTCCAGTCCTGACCAGCTCCCAATAGTGATGAAGACACACTCTAGTTCCCAGCCTGCTCTGGTCCAATTCCATGCATGTTCATTCTCCAGCATTTCAAGGTAGAAAATGAAAATATATGAGCAAGAGAAGGCCTTGTAATAACTGCAGCATGCCTGCTTTAAAATAAGTCATTTGAGTATGACTTTATCCATAAAGAGTTTACACTAGTGTGAATGCCACATTTTGTTTCCCCTTACACTGACCAAAAATTTTTTAAAAGATCAAAGCATACTGTGGGAGCATGCGATGTTTGACATTGGACAAAGTACTCTTTTTCAAAACAGACATTTTCCAAAAACATAACTCGCTAGACTAATGGGCAGTGAGAAGCCAAAATGACTGCCCTCCGCCTTCTCCTTGTGTATCTTTGCCAGAGTCCTTGGGACTTGCCAAATCCGGTCATGCCTGCTTAGCTTGCTCGACTGATTGTGCCAGAAAAGAAAATAAGACACAGATGTATTTGAGCTCTTTGAGATGCCAGTAAGAGAGACAGCTAATGGCTTCATTTCGACCCTCCCCTTCCAGCTGGGCACAGGTGGGGGATAATGAGGTCCCTCTCCCTAATCAAACTCAATTATTTACTACTCTATATAACCGCAAAGACATTCACATTCCGTTCAGAATATAAAACACACCGTGGGCTACTTCCAACCACTGCCACTGGGTATTTATAACAAACTCAAGTGGCTAACAGTTTGCCTTGGCAGGAGTTTAAGTGTGTAAAGTTTTGCAAACTGTTTCTGTTCAAATATGTCCTGCTGAAATGGGGTCCCAGGCGGGGTTCCATAACTGTCAGGTCAGTGAACTGCATAACATCTGAGAATGTATTCACCATGCAGTGCAGACAGGATCTGGAAATCAAACGCTTCGTTCTATCACAACCTTCTGAGAAGCATCACAGTTTTTTCAACAGCAAGACTGACATTGTATTAATAAACATTCCAAGTCACTAGCCTGACATGTACATAGCAGCAGCTGACAGACTCCGACATAAGCTGAGGGGAGAACAGAGGAAATCAAAATGAGACATAGTAACTAAACACGGCCAAAGGGGGAAGCATCACCAAACCAATCACATGGGCTCAGAAATGGGAGCTCCTGACTTTGAAGATACATATTAACTAAAGCAACAATCTGGTATAATTTCTAGATACAAAGTAAGTTGATGGTTATCTAAAATGTGTGCTTTTATGGTAGGAACAAAGCGAATCCTGGCACAATTTCAAGACATTCCAGTGAGCAAAACATACATACTTAGCTTGTCTGACCTTTAAATTCTTAGAAGTGTGTAATTAATGCTTTCCATCTTTATTACTTGCTCCAATATTTCTGTCACTTTAAACAGACACAAAGAAAAATCCTTTCTTTTCTCTAGACAGTAGCTGTTGCCAAAAAGGAAATCAAGTCAGATTTACAAATACAAAATTAAACAGGCTGCATATGTTACATTTCCATACACGAGGACAATCTGGACAATGAAAATGTTTGCTAATACAACAGAATGAAAAGAAACAACACACAGTTGGTCCTCTATGACTCAAGCAAACAATAAATAACCAGGATAATTTATACTCATATTGTCAGGCCTGGTTACAAAGAACACAAGCATCTTCTTTTATTCCTTATTCTATTTTAGCTCTGCCTCTTACCAAACAGTATGGCCTTGAGTTAGTAACTACCTGTCTCTGAGCCTCCGCTTACATTATAAAAGTGAATTGTGTATAAGAAACTTTACTGATGGGGTGTGGCCAATTTTAAAATATCATAAAAAAGAAATAAATGATTAAAAAAGAAATAAATGAGATAGCATCTACTGGAGGTATGAAACTGAATGAGTGTGTGAAAATGTTCTCCCTGCCCTCCTCTTTTTTTCATTTTCTAGACCACAAGGCAATAGCATATAACAGAAGGAAAGGCTTCAAGCTAATGACACCCTTTAATAAAGGTCTGGTCACTTGGGGTATACTGTGGATTTATCATCAAGAAGGTAAACTAAAACTCCCCACTCTTCTGAAAAGCCCAGTGAAGGGCATGAATGAACCCAGGGCACGCCTCTTTAAAAAAGTAGCTCATCGTTCCCTTTCTGCAGAGCCAAGAGAAGCCAAGGCAGTCTCTGGGAGCCTGCTGGGCCACAATGCCCAAGGCAGCCCAGCTTCTGGGCTAAGGCCTTCCACTGTTACCTGACAGCTGTTACCCAAACAGCTCTTGGTTAGAACTGTTCCTTCCTCATGTTCCTCTAATGTATCAAATATTTAAAGGAAAACACACATATATATAGGAGACAGTTTAACTTCTCTTACTTCTAAGGAGATTCTGACCATTTTATTGGCCTTGACTTTTTTTTTTTTTTTTTCCTTTAATGCCCTTCTTCCCCCACTTCAGAGTAGAATCCTGGCATGAAACTTTAATGTCAACACATACAAGGTAATAATACTACCACAGTTGTTTTTGTCATTGCCACTTTTGAACTCAATTCAGTCTCACAAATTCTGACTAAATTAGGCCTGTGTTGGGAATGGGAGGAGGAGACGAACAAGGCAGGTCCCTATCCTTGAGAGGCACTTAGCCCACTCAAGATCTCATTCTCCCTTGTCCCACTTTGTCTAAGGGAACAGTAGGCTTTGGCTTGGTCACTGCTGGCAAGAAACACTTCTCGAGATGCTGGGCACTATCTGAGCTCCAGCTCTTTATCTGGTTTTGGGGGTCAGCCAAAAACCTTCCCATTCCTCCCACTCTCTACTTCTCCTCTCTGACACTCCTGATATCCAAACATCTTTACTGCTTAGGCTCAAAGTAGTCAGCAAGTTAGGGATTCCCATTTATATTTACTCTGTCCAAAATCAATCAGGAACAATGGATAGCTTAGGAATCCCCTTGAAGATCTGTTAAAAGAGGCAGTTTCCATTAGCAGGCTCCTAATTTGCAAGTGGTCAGAATAATCCATTCTCCTTCTCCAAACAACAACTCTATCCAGGGGATTCCTGGGGCCCAGGGGTTCTAGAGGGAAGGCTAGATAGACCTATTCCTGATTTAGTAAGAACATCAGATGACATCCAATTTCACGTTCCCTCCACAGAATATTTTTCCAGTGAGAAATTCATTAATTAGTTCCTCTTTAAAAAATGTAAATAATTATAAAATATAATTCACAATCTTTGCATGATGGAATGAAGACAAATTTAAAAATTTCTTTTATATGCAGAAACAGATCTATTTCCCAATTTTGCTATAATGGACACATATTAATTATATAATAAAAACTCAAAGGAAGGTTAAACCCCATTCTCACCTTAGTGTAAATTATTCCCACTGAGAATCCCTGACAGAAATAACAATAGCAACTATGTAACACTTCCTACATGCCAGAGTCTGAGCTAATATTAATAATCACAGCACCATTTCCTGAGGTTCAAGAGCCCCCAGGAATCAACAGATGAATTTACAGACTAAGTTTCAGAATTTAAAAACCTGTTTTCTCACGGTGATGTGAGCATCTAGTTCCAGCTACTCAGGAGGACTGTCTGAACCCAAGAGTTCCAGTCCAGCCTGGGCAGCACAGTGAGACACTGTCTCTAAAAATTTTTTTAAATTAAAAACAATTTTGATTATAGTCTAATGAAAAGCATATAGAGATGTATTATCTATACATATCAATATATGTATGATATGGATGTGTAGATATATATATCTATATATGCTTTTCATTGAACTAAAAGCAAAATTATATGTGTCACCACATATTTTATATATGTCACTGTGTGTGTGGGGGGGAGTGTATGAGATAAAGATATAGATATAGGCCCCTCCTCACTCCTCATCTTCCATGTTCCCCATTTTCCACCCACCTGGGGAGCCCTGAGCCACTGCCTAGAGGAGAAATACCCAAGAGAGCCACTTGGTCCACATCAGACAAATGTGAACAAGAAATAAAATTATTAGGCTGGGCACGGTGGCTCACACCTGTAATCCCAGGGGAGGATTTGGGAGGTAGAGGCAGGCAGATCCCCTGAGGTCAGGACTTCGAGACCAGCCTGGCCAACATGGTGAAACCCCGTCTCTTTAACACAAAAATTGGCAGGGCATAGTGGCAGGTGCCTGTAATCCCAGCTACTCGGGAGGCTGAGGCACGAGAATCGCTTGAGTCTGGGAGGCGGAGGTTGCAGTGGGCCAAGATCACGCCATTGCACT
This sequence comes from Hylobates moloch, assembly GCF_009828535.3. Taxonomy (NCBI): domain Eukaryota; kingdom Metazoa; phylum Chordata; class Mammalia; order Primates; family Hylobatidae; genus Hylobates; species Hylobates moloch. The sequence goes on from NW_026652285.1 coordinate 97,707,596, forward strand.
CCAGCCTGGGTGACAAGAGTGAAACTCTACCCAAAAAAAAGGGGAAGGGAGGGAAGGGGAGGGGAGGGGAGGATAAGACAGAAAGAAAGAAAGAAACTTATTGGGAAAATCCAGAAGTTGACCAATAAACCTACCCCATGCCCATTTGTCTATGTAGTCTGTGGCTACTCACACACTACAATGGCAGTGCTGAGTTACAGAAACTCTATGGCTGATAGCCTAAATATTTACTATCCGGCCCTTTGCAGAAAAAGTTTGCTGAGCTAGAAGCGGTGGCTGAAGCCTATAATCCCAGCACTTTGGGAAGCTGAGGTGAGCAGATCACTTGAGTCCAGGAGTTTGAGAACAGCCTGTGCAACATAGCGAAACTCTGTCTCTACAAAAAATATAAAAATTATTTGGGCATGGTGGCGCATGCCTGTAGTCCCAGCTACTTAGGAGGCTGAGGTGGGACGATTGCTCGAGCCTGGGAGGCAGAGGTTGCAGTGAGCCAAGATGATGTCACTGCACTCCAGCCTGGGTGACAGAGCAATACCCTATCTCAAAAAAAAAAAAGTTTGCCAATCCTAGGATAAGGTGGTGAGATTTGGGGGGTTATGTGTTCCAGCAGCTAGAGTTATTTAACATAACTAACAAACTTAGTAAAAGTCAAATGGCATTACTGCAAGCTGCATACAGAAGTTGTTTGCTGAATAGAGAAAAATGGCGAGAGAATTCGGTGGGCACAAGGATCTCTATGAACAGTCTTGCTGGTCTCTGAAAAATCTGTGCTGTTCGGTGCCAAGTCACACTATGCACAAGTATCAGTCAGGCAGAGCCCACTTATGTATAGACCAAGCAACAGATAAAGTAGAGTGACCAATCTGGTTTACCCAGGATGGAGGAAGGGGTTGGAGGTGAGCATCAGGGAGTGCTCGTAGATTCAGGACTTTCAGTTTTGAAACAGGGAAAGTCCTGGGCAAATCATCACGAATTGATCATACTAACAGAAAGAATGGTGGGCCAAACGTAAAGTAGAGTTTTCTAGGTTAGGAGCGGTGGCTCATGCCTGTAATCCTAACACTTTGGGAGGTCGAGGCAGGAGGACTGCTTGAGCTCAGGAGTTCAGGACCAGCCTGGGCAACACAGTGAGACCTTGTCTCTACTAAAAATAGAGTTAGTTGGGCATGGTGGCACATGCCTGTAGTTCCAGCTACTTGAAAGGCTAAGGCAGGAGGGTCCTTTGAGCCCAGGAGTTTGGGGCTGCAGTGAGCCATGATCACATCACTGCACTCCAGACTAGGCCACACAGCAAGACGCTGTCCAAAAAAAAAAAAAAAAAAAAAAAAGCATTTTCTAGTAAAGAACATTTAAAATTTATGTGTTTGTGTGGTTTGTGTGGGGGGACACATTATAAATCAATTGGCCCACTAAAATAATGGACTAGTAGTTAAAAATACACTGTTTAAAAGGATGTTAATCATGATGTCTCATATGAAAATCAAAAGACTCAAGTTGACAAGTAAAACATTTAACACCCAATTAAACCCAACATCAGCAATGTTTAATTTCAGCAAAACATCATCTGTTACGTTAAAGTTGTTAATTTGTATTTTATTAATGTTATAGTTTTATCGGTATTTAGTTTGTAATTTTGTTTAGGTTGTGTAAAAACATTGAATTTATAGCTAAACATTACAGAACTTTATATTTGCATGTATCCAAGTAGCATTATTTAAAAACCCATTTGGATAAACATTGAGACTTTAGGAGAATTTATTTCCCTTTAAAAGAGTTCTGTACATAACTTACATTTAAGAAACTCCCTCATGACAATTCCATGAGATAGTTACTGTTACCCACATTTTACAGATGAAGAAACTGAGACTTAACAAAGGTAAGTAAAATTGTCTAAGGTCATGCATGTAGCAAGATACTAGTGAAGCTGAAATGTGAACCCAGGTTTGGCTAAATTCAAAGTCTGTGCTGCTGCACTTAGAGGGAAAGATGGTACTGAGCCCCGGGAATAGCTGGTGTGAGGGCCTCAGAAGGTCAGAAGGCGACCTGGGCTTCCTGGTATTTGAAAGGCAGGAACAGGTGTGAAAAAGGGGAAGCGGGCTCAGAAAGCAAGGCGGGACACAGTGCTGGGTCAAGTGTCCTCCTGGCAGTCCACAGACACCTGAAGATTCAGTCATTCCTTCTCCATGAAGCCCTGTGCTGGGTGCTAAGGATACAGAGACAGTAAGACTGTGCCTTCCTAGTCTTCAAGAAGTTAATGGTCTTGCTACTAACTTAGAGGATGTGTGCTCATAAGAGGATTCATTTGAAAGTCTGTAGATCCTCAATGTTTACCCACTGCCCATGTTCACTGAAAGTTACTCCAATTCAGCTTTTTCAGTCCAGCTGAGCAATGTCCACCTAAACACTACCCCTCCTCTGCTATAAAACAAAGTCGGAGAAGAAAAATGTAGAAGTGCTAGAGATCTACTCAGTAACCCATTCAAGAAATACGTGTGACAGATCTGTCATAGTAATGGAGTGATGCTGAGTATTGTGGGCACAGATAATTCAGTTCTTGCTCTCCAAGGGTTGTTTATTAACAGTGACAATAACAGTAGCTAACACTAAGATGATGCGTACATATGCTAAACACTGTTCTAAGTGCTTCAGATCTATTAACTCATTTAATCCTCATAACTGATCTGTGAGGCAGGTATTATTACCTCCATTTCACTGAGCCACAGAAAAGTTAAATATTCATCCAGGACCACACACACTAGTAAGGGCAAGACTAGGATCGGCATCCAAGCGGTCTGGCTCCAGAGCCCACCATGCTGTCACCTACTGCACTATAGCAGTGGCTGAATGTCAGCCTTAAGACAGTGAGATTCACAGGTTAAACCAACACCAGATTCCCCAGCCTCAATCTCTCAGCAGAGGGTTGGAAAGGGCATGAACTTTAAAGTCAGGGATGGGGTCAAATCCAGGCCTAAGAACAATATTGCTCACCCTCAGGTTCCACGTCTCTAAATTGTTCATAAAAACTGGGCTATTTTGGGATTAAGTGAGATAGCATATGCATAGTTGGCCCTTAGTAAGTATTAGTTCACTCCCTATTGTCAAACCTACTTCCCTCTTTCTGTTTCAGCTTAGTGTCTTCCCAGCCACTTCTTGTCCCTCCTCTACTGGGAGACAAATGGAAGGAGGAAAGGGGGAAAATGACGAGGAGGAGTAGTTACAGCTTTGTTTATTTTTCTGGGATTTCCTTCTCTGAAACTTTAGACACATCCCTAGAGACTCCTAAAGGTCTGCTCTGTTCTGCATTTGTAGGAGAAGCTTTACTAACTTAGAATATAGACCAGAAAGGCGAGTAAGAGGTTGCTGAACCAAGAAAATACACACAGGGCAAACGGTCAGTAATCTGTACTATTTCATCAGACGACTGAGAAAAAGACAATTTATTGACACTTTTGTTCTTAATGCTCACATATAAAGATTTCACTTCGCCTCATGTTTTCAGAAACACTCCAGACACATCAAATAAACTCTCTTGAATTTTAAAATAGAAAAAGGATTGACTGGGCTATGTGTGTGTCTGGGAGTGGGAACACAGGGATGGGAGTAATTCAGGATAAAAAAAAAACAGAGTATTAAGTTTAAAGCAGTTGCTACTCTCTGCCTTTCCCCTCCTTCCTATTCTCCAGAAGGCAGGGTTCATAGTGAAACACTGTGTAGTCTTAGATGCCCCTCCTGGAAAGGCATATGAATCCTAGCCCCATTCCACTCTATTGAAAACTCAGTGATTTAAAGCCTCTTGCTTTAAAAAAGGACTTTTGGTTCAAAAGACTGCTATGATCATGTGTTATATTTATGTAGAAAAAGTTCTAGTCATATTAATAATCAATAAAAATGCAAGTAAAAACTATCGAAATGCCACTATGTATATCTTTTAGAGTAGAAAAAAAAAACTTCTAATACCTTGTAATGGTAAAACTATAAAAATGATTTTAGGAATTCTGTTGGTAACATTGTAAATTAGGACATTTTTCAGAGGGCTATTTATCAATAAAAAGTGAGTCTAAAGATGTTTTTACTCTGACCAATAATCCTACTTACAAGGCATGATCCTAAGGAAGTTGTTCAACAGAATAAAAGGTATATAGATAATGACCGTCATCATCAAATTACTTATTAAAAACACACAAGGAAGCAATCTAAATGTTCTGTGATCGGCTTCCACTACATCCCATACACTTTTCTTTTATACTGCTTATCACATTTTATTTGACAACTATCTCACTACTAGATAGTAAGCTCCATGAGAGTAGTGCTGTCTCTGCCTAGATCTCTGGCACATAAATACAGACTGTAGGAATTAAGAACAAATACTGAAACATTTATAATTTATTATTTATTTTTAGATGGAGTCTTGCTTTGTCGCCCAGGCTGGAGTGCAATGGTGCGATCTCAGCTTACTGCTACCTCCGCCTCCTGGGTTCCAGCGATTCTCCTGCCTCAGCCTCCCGAGTAGCTAGGATTACAGGCGCCCACCACTGCATCTGGCTAATTTTTCTAATTTTTGTATTTTTAGTAGAGACGGGGTTTCATCATGTTGGCCAAACTGGTTTCGAACTCTCTCGGCCTCCCAAATCTTGGCCTGCCTCGGTCTCCCAAAGTGCTGGGATTACAGGCATGAGCCACTGTGCCTGACCTAATTTAATGTCAAGTAAAAATAACACAAAATATATGTGTGCTACAAGTGAAACTGAGTAACATATACACATATTGTTATACAAGATTAAAAATAGTTAAGACGGAGGCATCAACTTTTCAATTATTTTAAATATTCTTTAAAGTTATTTTAGTACCTCTGAAATGAAAAAGCAGGAAAAAATCTGCTGTTATTTACACCAAACTTGACCTTGTAGTAGGGATGAAATGGCCACCATGAAAGCCTGAAGGCCCACTCCCCAGCTTACCCCCAGGCACTCAGTTATTCTTTCTTTGCTCAAGGGTAGAAAGAGCCAAAATACTCATATAGCATATGTAGCATAACCCTATTTTCTATAACAATCTCAAACAAAGGCAGTGTGTTTACAGAGACAGGGAAATGCCTTCTAAAGCAATCCCTCTTTTGAACAGTGAATTTGCTGGTTACTAACAGCAGGGGGTGCCAAAGGGATCGCTATTGTTCCCAGGAGATGGCCATAAGAAGGACTGCTGAGGCCTAGGTTGAAAAAAAGCTTAGGTTTGAGAGTAAAATCCAAATGCAGCAGGTTTTCCCTTAACTGGGACATGCGGATAAAACTCAGGAGCTCATAAACTTGAATGGATAAAAACTACATTTTAATTTTCACTAACTTCTAATATTTTGCATTTCCTTGATTTATAAGTGTAGGCGACCAATCACAGTAGAATCACAGTGCCAGTGACTCTGTCACGAACAGAAGTCATAGCTAACAACACAGCATATTACAGCTGTTGCAGATTTCTCAAATACCATTTATGCTCATCATCGCTTTGAAACAACAGGCTTCAGGAGTTACTGTTAGGTATACAGCTGGATATTGTTTAATCTACTAGTAAAGGCACACATATTACTATATCATGAATTTGTTCAATAATCTGATAACTTTAAATAACAGAATACTTTTATATTCCAGTGGATTTTATTTTATGCATTTACACATGCTTTTCTGAGAAAGGCACAGAAAAAGTTGAAGATGTGTGCTCAGTCTCAGGGCAGGCAACTGACAGGGAAGGTCAAATTTGGTCTGAGAGAAAATTATTTTAAGTCACAAGAGAGAATTGGCCACAGTGCACATTTTCAGTTAGTGTGTATTCCTCGCAGAGAAGGTGCAAACCCAGAAGTTTTGCTTCAGAGGCTCCCAGTGCACCAGTGTTTCCAGAAGCCTGGCTCTGGACATGCCATTCAGAGATCTGCTTCACACAATGTGCCACTGCAAAGCAGTCTGTGCAGCCTAGGTGCAGAGGCATGAAATACAATGTGAATGTCGTCCTCAGCATCTCTCTGGGAGTTATCGTTATTACCAGTGGACTCTCCAGATGTCAAATATCATTTATTTGATGAACAAAACCAAAATCAGATCCAAAATGCTAGAAGGTTGGGATGAGATACTGAGAGAAGTAACAGAGTCAGTACTCACATTCGAACAAAGAGTGACTCTTTGGATGTCAGACCAGGAGATGAGTACTTTTCAACCAGGGCCAAAGTACTGAAGCCAAACTTATGAATGGGCTCATTGGAATCCAGTGGGGGGAAATCGGTGTCCACCTCCCCATCATCCTCAGCAATATGCAGGCAGTAGGCACTGACATTGTCACTGAAAGGAAAACCAAAAAGGCGAGTGAATACCAAGGTAGGGAAGGGACAAGAAGACCAGAGGGTATGGTGCACAGTAAGCAAATTGAGGAGACTGCTTTTCTTTACCCCAAGCCTGGTGATACAGTAAAAAATCCCAAATCCTACTTCATTTGATAGAGAGAATACACATGGCAATGCAAAGGGGAGAAAAACAGTGTGAAATGAAGATCTTTATACTACTCTATTCTTGCAACATTCACTGAGCCCTATTGCAGCTACGACAAAGAACTTAACCTCTTAGATCAAAGGTGAGATTTAGTATCAGCCCTAAAAGCAGCTTACAGCATAGTAGGCAGGAAAAGTAATAAGCATTACACTAGCTACAATACAAATGTAAAAAATATATATATAAAACAGACATAAACAAAACTGTAAAGGGGGGAAGATTATTTGGCTGTGGGGAACGCAGGGGTCAGAGGCCTTTGATTTATGGTTAGGATTAAGAAGATATCTGGCCAGGCATGGTGGCTCATTCCTGTAATCCCAGCACTTTGGGAGGCTGAGGCAGGCAGATCACTTGATCCCAGGAGTTCAAGACTAGCTGGGCAACATGGCGAAACCCCGTCTCTGCTGAAAATACAAAAATTAGCCAGACATGGTGGTGCGCGCCTGTAGTTCCAGCTACTCAGGAGGCTGAGGTGAGAGGATCACTTGAGCCCATGAGGTCAAGGCTGCAGTGAGCTATGATGGTGCTACTTCACTCCAGCCTGGGCAACAGAGTAAGACCCTGTCTCAAAAAAAAAAATTAAAATTAAAATTAAAAAGGAAAATATCTGTGCTGTAGATCAGGAGAAATACTCAAGGTAACCAAGACAATCCATACAGTTCTCCCTTCTCTAAAGAGTATCTAACTCGGTAGAATCTGACTTCAAACACCATGGATCCTTAGCAGAGTAAAAGCAAATGACTGGATTAGTCCTGACACAGATACCTGGTCATCTTGACTACTTCTGCACACTTCCCACTCCCTAGAATGTCCAGACAGTACTCCCAGATTGCAGGTTTGCCCAGTTTAGAATCAACACATACCCTCTTTGGGGGAAGTAAAAAGTTGTCTGTTCAAAGAGGGTGGGAAACTATACCAACATACAGACAGTATAAGATTGCAATCAATTCAATTGCTCCAAACCACAAACCTGCGAGCTTCAGAAGTATGCTAGCTTCAGAAGCAGGAACCCAATAGTTCACAAGGCGGGTAGAATTCTAAATTCTGCAGCTTAAATTTGGAGTTTTAATTACATGATTGATGCTTAAATTAATTAATTGCAAAGTGTATGCTAATTGTTTAATTGGTTGCTTGATCTATATAGATCATTTTTTGAATTAAATGAGTTGATTTACCAAGTTTATTGATTGGATGTGACAATGAATTATTTCACTGACTACCTGATTTGCAATTTTCCCAATTAATTCACAAATCTTTAGCTGCAACTCTGCTTATTGAAAGAGGGAGCCTACTTCAGGTGATCTATACTCAGTGAGTCTGTCATGACTAAGAGATATTTATTATAAAAAACAGGTAATAAGGACAAATTAAAATTAATGGAAACTGTAAAATTTGCTAAATGGATTGATAACAAGAAAGTAATCTAGCTATGTTTGTCACTTTACATTTCAGGTATTTGCAATGCTGTTAAGATATTTAAAATTCATCTCTGAATGGCATGGGAAACTTTTGGATCTCTGCAACAGGGTACTAACTTAAACACAAAACAATTACAGAGGCAAAAGAAAGCACTTTGGTTGAGGAAAATGTCATGGTATACTGCCTAAAAGAGCTCTGTGGTCAGAACGAGTTCAAATTTCAGCTCCATGGCTCATGGCTATGTGATTTCAGAGAATAAGCTTCACCTCGAGTTTCAGTTTCCACTTCTATAAAAAAGGTATAATGGCCCCTCAGAGGTTGTAAAGATTAGATGAGATAATATATGTAGTGTCTGGCATGTAACAGAAGTAAAAAATAAATGGGAAGGTAACTATAATAAGAAAGTCATATGGAAACTAACTTACAGTTGCACCAATCCTTAAACACAAATTGTGGATGCATATTAGAGCAACAATGCAACTGAGCAGCATGTTCTATGTACACACATCTGTAACGGGAGTCAACATGTCCACTGTGTTCCAACCTTGGGGTCACTGAGCCCCCAGGGTTTTATGAACAGGGCAGACATGGATGGAACAAGCAACAGACAGCACAGATTATTTATTGCCATGTAAATCAACCTGAAGAATGTTTGATTCTCTAGCACCACAGAGGTTCAGGGGCAAATAATAAGCCTACCGATCAAAGCAGAAAAGTCCAACAATGATATCAGAAGAATTCTGCTTTGATTGTTAAGGGACACCCCCAAATCCTCTCAAAACAAATTCAATAAATATCACAGGCTAAGATTTGAGATGCAACAGGTTCACTGCCAAGTGCTACTATTCTCCCCAATTCTTAAATATGAAGTGTGAAATCATTCATTCAAAACACGTTTGTAAAGTGACCCCCTGGGCTGTGGCCTGTCCTGAGCACCAGGAACAGAGGAAGGAAAAGAAGACTGATTCCTGCCATATTATACAAGACGAATAGAAGCCTCTTCTAGGTCATCAGTAAAATCTAGCAGCAAATAGTGCTCCAACTCCTCTGACCCCTTAATTGAAAAGCTGAGGAGATAATGACTAAAATTCTATATTCTACACATGGACATATTGGTTCCTTTGGTGCTTTTATAAAGGAATCATTAGTAAAAGAAGCTACTGTTATATTTTGACTTCTAAAACTGCTTCGGGACTCCAAATGAGTACTAGCACAATACCAGCAGTATCATTAGCTACAGTTATTGAGTACTATGAGCCAGACACTCTGCAAAGAGGCTTAGATATATAAGCTCACTGAAACTTCACATCAACTTTGTAAATGAATCATTTATTATTTCTATTTTACAAATTAGATAACTGAGCCTCAATAGGATTAGGTGGCTTGCTCAAGATTAAACAGCATGTAAGTGATAGGGCTGAGATTCAAATCCAGGCAGCCAAGAGCTGTCCCTCTTGATCCCCACCCATTCCTCTGCCAAAGTCATAGTGTGTCAAGACTTCCTGAGGCACTTGGGAACCCAACCACCTATGGAAATATGACACATTTTGATAAGAAGGAGGAAACCATGACATATTACTTATAAAAAGTTAGATTTAATTCAACCTCCTTGCTTTTACAGATGGGAAATGGAGGCAGAGAAAAGAGGGATAACATGCTCATGATCACCCAATTAAGCTGGTCTCGAAAACGCTGGTCTCCCCACTTCTTGTCCACTATTCTTTAAACAAATAAAAAACTGGTGGACTTTGAAATAGGGAGAGGAAAAAAAAGGGGGCAGCTCTGGTCCCTGCCTCAGGAAATCCCCCGATACAGACATCTCAGAGTTTACAACACAATGGAAACAGGGGCACTTCCCATGACATAGTTTGGTGGAAAGAACAGGGATTTTGCAGACACATCTGGTTTTAATGCTAACTCAAATTCTTAGACCAAATCTCTTTGAGCTCCATTTTCTTATCTGCAAAACAGCTTTCCTTGATTTCTCTAGGAGAATAGCTTGGATCTCCAAAATTCAAGCAATTCTCCTTTGTGGTCTTACAAAATTTGGTCAATATTTCTGTATATCACTAATCATATTGCCTTTTCCTATTTCTGCATCTGTATTCTAAAGAGCAAGGATTCTTTTATTACCTCTCCATACTTACTAAAGAGTAAAATGACTGGCATTTAGAAGGTACTTAACAAACATTTGTTGAATAAATGAAGATATGAATGTGTAGACTGAATCACTCTATGAAAAAAGCAAAGGGTATTATTATTATTTTTGAGATGGAGTCTTGCTCTTGTCACCCAGGCTAGAGTGCAATGGCACGATCTCTGCTCACTGAAACCTCTGCCTCCTGGTTTCAAGCGATTCTCCTGCCTCAGTCTCCCGAGTGGGATTATAGGTGACTGCCACCACACCTGGCTAATTTTTGTATTTTTAGTAGAGACAGGGTTTTGCCATGTTGGCCAGGCTGGTCTCGAACTCCTGACCTCATGATCCACCCGCCTTGGCCTCTCAAAGTGCTGGGATTATAGGCGTGAGCCACCATGCCCGACCAGCAAAGGGTATTATTAATGAGGTATGTGTTAACGACAAGAGGGGAAGTAATAACCTTTTCTTTTTGTGTTCTTGCTTTTCACAGTGATATCTGTTAACCAAATAGGGCTTTCTAGGCAATGCACGTGTCAAAGATTGTAATTCAAGACTAGAGGAGAAGGCAGCACAGGAAGAGGTGAGGATGAAAGGGGAATTTTTATAGTCCATCAAGATATGAATACTGGCCTCTGACTTTTTATGGAGAAAAAACAGTGAGAAATGATGATACTATGTAAAAATTTTCAATTGTCACACATGAAAAGACTAGAAATAAATGTACCAAATGGGTTAAGTTTACACATACATTTAAGTCACGAGCCCTCTTTTCCTTCTAATTTTATATACTTTCCAAATATCCTGAGTACACATAACTTTTATTTTCCTTTCTTTATAAAAGATTTATTTTTGATAAAGGTAGTACATTTTTATTGTGCACAATTTAGAAATGTGAAGCAGTATGAAGAATGCAGGGAAATCTCTTAGCCCGCCACACAGAGAATCACTTGTCCTGGAGACCCTGAGCATTGTGAGCCTCACTCACGTCCCCTTGTTCCTAAGTGGTCATTTTCTCTACCAAGTTCTGGAATTATGAAGGAAGTAATCATATCTACCGCATAAGGGTCTTGTAAGGATTGAATGATTGAATTTATTGCACAGTGCCTGCATGAAGAAAGATTCTCATTTTGCTAAGATTTCTTCCACCGCTCTTAAGCTTCTGATTATGCAGAAGCTGGATTAACTATCTCACAGTAGCATGGTAGATAGCACGAGGCAGAGAGACCTAAAAGTCTTGTTTCTGAGTCACCACCAGAGAAAGAGGAATGATCAAAAGAACAATGAACAAGTACAGGATAACTGTATCCACAGGAAGAGACTTAATTTTAGAGTTGGGTTGGCATAAAACGAGCAGTACCTTTCATGGGACCAGGAAGTCTCCAAGAGAATTGGAAGTTTGAACAATGAGTGGATGCAAAATAGAGCCTGCTGCCAAAAGAGAGGTGGGTGTGGGGGTGTACAGGGCAGAATATATATGATACATAAATCATATCTCCAAATCTTTAATGAGTACAACTTTCACTTACTCATGTTCCATCAAATGAGGTTAAAATTTTCCATTAAAAAATTTATTTCATTGAATTGTTCAGCCAATATTCATTTTATGTTCAAAGGCCAGTATAGCTTTCACAAAGTGACAGAAGCCTGTAGCCCATATATAGATAGCATTTAATCCATATGTGAAAATTCAGGAGCATTCCAGGAAGCATCCCAGATTTCTCCCAAATGTGATCTGGCATGTTCAATTTACATACTCATAAAAATTCACTCATCCTCGGAAAATGTAAAACACACTTAAGTATGATGACCAGATAGATGAATGCTTAGTTTTTTTTTTTTTTACATGAAAAATAAAAGAGCACATGATTTTTAAACGTCCAGAACTCTCATTACTTGGGCTTTGGTGTTTGTTTTGATGAGAAAATCAACATTAATAGTGTACTGGGCATTAGCAAGGGTCATGAGGATTGCAGCTCAGAAGCTGATCTCTCTGAAATCAGAGAAAAGGCTTTTAAGGTGATCAAGATTTCCTTTTCTCCAAAACCCCTCAGGAAAGTGAGGTCCAAAAAAACCTCAGGAAGTTAGATAACTTCCTGATCCTCAGTTTCTCTCCTGCAAAAAAAAAAAAAAAAAGGTTATTATCTATAACTTACAGAGATGTTGTAAGGAATAAAATAATACGCTTGAAGTGCTTAGCATGTGGTGTAACACACAGTAGGCCCTCTAGTGTGTATCTACCAACCCATTAACTAGTAGTGTGGTGACTAGCAATTGGGAAATGTTGATAATGGGTTTTCTTTCTGTCTAGGTCACCAAACAAAATGTATGCAATAATTCCACATCTGTCACTTAAATAAAATACATCAGCAGGTTGAGAAATCTAACTTGGTGATTTTTACTGAATAAAATTCTATATACAGTCAGAAGCTTATTTTAGCAGATACCTGAAGAAGGGCCTCCTTGGCAGGGCAAGGGTAGAGAATTTCAGTCCAGATGTTTAAATGTTCCTATGTTCTCTCACCCATTCCACAAATTATTCATTGAGTATTTGCTATGTGTTAAGCATTGTGTATGGACTGAGGAATACAAGCCCATAAAATAGACACAGTCCAGACTCAAAACTATCCTACTACAACTTATAAGACTTCTTGCTGGGTGTGGTGACTCACATCTATAATCCTAGCACTTTGGGAGGTCAAGGCAGGCAGATTGCTTGAGCCCAGGGGTTTGAGACTAGCCTGGGCAACATGGTGAAACCCTATCTCTATAAAAAATACAAAAATTAGCTGGGTGTGGTGTCACATGCTTGTAGTCCCAGCTACTTAGGAGGTGAGGTGCGAAGATAGCTTGAGCCTGGGAGGATGAGGCTGCCGTGAGCTGCGACTGCACCCCTGCAGCAGCGTGGCAACAGAGTGAGACACTGTCTTGAAAAAGAGAAAGAAAAAGAAAAAAGACTTCTTCATTCATTTGGATGTCTCTCAAGTAATCTCTGCCTTCATTACACCCAAAACTGAACTCCACTCACACTGAGAAACCTATTTCTGTAGGATATCCCATTTCAACCTTGCCATCCGCACAGTTCTTCAATGTCCACCCAGTCTTAGGCCTCTCTTTTCATTCATCCATGCTAGAAGTTTTAATTAACATTTACGTAGATGACTCCTAAATTCATATTTCCAGCTCATATCTCTCCCCTCTAAACTCCAGACAAGAAAATACAAGTGACTACTTGAACACTTTGTTTAGATCTAGCAAAGCCACCTCAAACTAACAGACAGAAAACCAAACTCATGCTGCTCCTATCCCTCCTAGTCACACAGCAAGCCCCAACAAAACCTGCTGTTCCCATGCTAGCTATTTCAGTGAAGAGCACCACAGTGCATCACGGTGTGTGAGTATGAAGCCTCTCCTCTGCCACACTCGCCATATTGAGTTCAGCCCAAGTCCTTGTGAATTTCATTTCTCAAATACTCCCAGAATCTGTCCACTTCTCTCAATCCCCACTGTGACCCCTGCCTACCTCTCGGTCTCATTCTGTCAGAGGCGTGTGAGTCACAGCAACTCCATCTTCAATAGAGCTGGGTAAAATGAGGCTGAAACCTACTGGGCTGCATTCCCAGATGGTTAAGGCATTCGGATGAGACAGGAGGTCAGCACAAAATACAGGTCATAAAGACACTGCTGATAAAAGGTTGCAGTAATGGAGCCAGATAACCACTGAAACCAAAATGGCTACAAGAGTGACCCTCTGGTCATCCTCACTGCTACACTCCCAACAGCGCCATGACAGTTTACAAATGCCATGGCAAGATCAGAAAGTTACCCTATATGGTCTAAAAAGGGGAGGCATGAATAATCCACTGTTGTTTAGCATATCAGCAAGAAATAACTATAAAAATAGGCAAACAGCAGCCCTCGGGGCTACTCTGTCTATGGAGTAGCCATTCTTCTATTCCTTTTTTTTCTTAATAAACTTGCTTTCACTTTGCACTGTGGACTTGCCCTGAATTCTTTCTTGTGTGAGATCCAAGAACCCTCTCTTGGAGTCTGGATCAGGACCCCTGTCTTGTAACATCTTCCTGGTGATCATGAAGGGACTATAGTGAGAAAATCTTGACCCAATGGCTACCTTTGGGTAAATGTTGGGATCCTGTAACATCTTTCTGGCAACGACAGAAGCGACTATACTGCAGAACCCCCTGACCCAACAAAAGCTAACTTTGGGTAAGTGGTGGGGTCTGGTAACATCTTTCTCACGCACCACAAAAGGGACAATACTGAGGAGACCCTCTGACGCAAAGGAAATAGACTGGAGCACTGATTGGACAACTTTGGGTAAGTGATGGGGAACCCGGGTAAAGAATGAGATTGGTAAAGAATGAGACTGGGGTAGAGGCCCAACTTAGGGGAGTTAGAGTCTCTCCTAAGACAGAGTGGGTTAGAGTCCCCTCTTAATAAAAGGCAAGGACGCCTGACTGACCTTGGGTTAGAGGCCCAACTTAGGAGGGTTAAAGTCCCTTCTAAGATTTAGGGGGTTAAAGGCCCCTCTCGGTAAAGTCCTTGGATAAGAACAGGTTTGGCACTATGGGATGTTAACTGCTATTCTCTTTGGATTAATCTGCCTTGCACTCTTTGCTGATGACTGTGGATGACAGGGTTAGGCATGTACAGGATCATGGGATATGAGGAGCTTTTTCCTCCCTAAAAGGGGAAACTTGAGAGCTGATGGGACTGCTGGAAAAGGTCCGTTTGCAACCAACAAGCAGCCGCCTGAACTTTTCATTGTCGGCTGCAATGAGTGGGTCTTTTACCTGGCCTTCCTAAGCTCTTCACCTTCCCCACCCTGTCACAAGCAATACTTTCCTTCTGTACTTTTCCTTTCCTTTCTTTTCTGTTACTCAGGGCAACCACCCTGTCCAGCCACCACATGTTGAAACTCTAAGTCAGAGGTTGGATTAAAGATGATGCCCATCTGAGGGCAAATTTAAGCCTTGCCAGTTTGATATTGGGTGCTAAGCAGAGTAGCTAATGTCTATGTTTTATCACGTGTATTTTGCTCTGGCTAGAATGAAAAAAAAAAATTTTCCTTTATGATGCAGCTTGGCCCCCAGGGCGATGGTGCTGCAAGCTGGATCACTGGGGCCACTCAGGGCAAGGGAATCCAGAAGCCTGGCATGCTGACAAAAGGGTAAAAATTTCTTTCCAGTCAGATTTCTGGCTTCTTCTCTGTGCAAACAGGTGAATGAATGGTTTAAAAAAAAAAAAAAAAAAATCAGTGTTTATCTCCTCCGTAAAGCTTTGATTAATGTGAAAAAGAATTCTAAGGCTAGTCTTAAGCTAGTGTATTTTGTGCTATGAATTAGTCGTTCTGTGTCGAGGGGTACTTCAGGGTAAAACATGGGCTTAGAACACCTGTAAGCCCACTTTTCCAGACAAGCCAGCAAGTTGGTCAGTAACAAACTTGAATACAGGTCCCTAAAACAAAAAAACTGGATGACGTCTCCACCTTGTTTTATGCCCTTGGGAGCTTGACCTTTTAACCATGTGGCAGTACTTTCTCCTGGTCTCTGCCTTCCAGGGAACAGGAATTTTAGGGTTCATGTCATAGTTAGCTCTAAAAATCCTATTAAATAGTTAAAAGCCTTTGCAAGCTCAAAATGAACTACTCTAGACTCCTTCTGGGAAAGGAAATGGAGACTGCCCCATGCTATCGCTCAGTAGCTAAGGTTTTTTTGCACTTTCACAGTGGCGGTCCGGGTTCAATTCCCCACCTAGGAAGTAAGTCGTTTCTGCTTTAATATCTGCATGACCTTGTCTATTCTCTTCTCCTCCGTGGACTATCTTAAATTTTCCTTTCTCTGAATACCTTTGGTAAAATTCAAAAGCCAGAAATATCAGCTGCTTGGCATAAGAAATTCTAAAAGGACGTTATTAGAGGGTGCTACGGTTAAAATCAGTTTAATTAAAAGTGGATATTCAAGCTCTAACAGCCTCCTTGGGAAAAACCGGAGGCACCAGAGACCCCTTTCCTAGCCCTGTTCTTCCAAGGGCTCCACCCTAAAGCCAGTAATCCAATCAAGAAACTTAAAAACTGGCAAATGAAAAATCTTACAACTACTGTAGTAATCTTCTGTCTTTCTGTGTAGCTACATATGTGTTGTGTGTAATGTTTATATAAAAGAGCTCTAATTGGCTTAAACAAAAATAAGCACTTAAATCAAATATTTTAAAAGTAAAATAAAAACTGTAATGCCTTTTAGTTCATGTAACTCTAGTAATCTTTGGAAAATGAAAACAGCTTTAAAAATGACTGATAAAATAAAAATGTTTAGTCTAAATTATGCAGGTCAGATATTAAGTTGGCTAAATGCTTTAAGGTCATGAACTACTTCTTTAACTTTTAAAAATTGTTTAATTTACCTACCTTAAAGCCGTTAAATTCTAGATAAGGCCTGGGGACATGTGGAATTAGCCATGCCCCCTAGCTATACAAAGAAGATTACAAAGAAAGACATTTTATATAAGAAAGGATCTTGTATGGTAAATTCTTGTCCTAAAGTAAAATAACTGGTTGTTTAAAAGGAGGGAGGTTTAGGGCAAGTTTGAAAGTCCGAGTCTCAAATGGTATGGGTAAATCATGAAAAAATTTGTGAAAGGGAATTTATGCAAGAAATGTTGCACAATTCAAAGGTTGTTAGGTCTGCTAAATGCTTCAAAAATGCTACTATGGTTCTTAATGTACAACTTGCCTGCTTTACAGCTAGATAAGGCCTGGAGACATGTGGAGTTAGCTACGTCCCTAGCTATGCTGGAGTCAGACCTTATTTGCACTTCCACCTGGCGTGTCCTAGGCAGGCTCCACACCTAGTGTAGAATTAAAATCTCAAACTTACCAAAGTTTTCACCAAAAATAAAAGTTGCTAAGAGTTAACATTATAACATGCAACTGAAACTACTGAAACAATTTTACATGCAATGTATAAAGAAAGTAAAATTTGTTTTTGGTGAAAGATTATAAGAAATCATGGGAATGTGAATTTTTTTTCTGCCTAAAGTATCAAAGGATTGTTTTAAGTAAGAAAAAAAAACTAAAGGTTTAAACAAGTTGTGAAAGGTTTATAAAAAGTAATTGTAAGAGATTATGTGTGTGAACATATTGGCTAAAGTTAAAGGGGTACTATTCAGTTTTTCCACGAATTAAATTTTAGAATAAAAGCACAACAGGTTTTTCTTAGAGCACTCATCTGCCCTTTCTCACACACACACACACACACACACACACACACACACACACACACACACCACACACACACACACACACACACACACACACACACACACACACACACAAAGTAAAGGGTTATAAAGGTTTATAAGAATCTTAACTTATGGTTAAACATCAAAATTCAGTAAATATGTCTAAAAGATTTTATTAAAAATTGCATTTAACATTAATAGTACATTAATATAAAGGTGAAATCTGGCTTATTTGGTATAAAAATCATACATTATCAAATGTAAAATGGTGTTTTGCTTTCTTTGGACCATATGTGCATAAATGTGTTATTGGTATATGTTCCAAATTATGGGAAACTCCTATAATTCTAATATAACTTAGTATATGTAATTAATCATTATAATTGTTACGTAAAATTTTGTGTGCCACAGAAGTAACCAAATTTCCTTCTCAATTGTGGCTTTAATAGTGGCTGTCCTAAAACTTTTTATCATCTATAGACCATTGTTGTCTTGTTTTAATCCTCTTTAGAACATGGTTTATAATTAACTATAGAACTCTAGCAGGTGTTCTTAAATGCAGGTTTCTAATAACTTCGGAAATTGTTAAGATTAGAATAGAGGAAACAACTTTTAAAACTGTTATGAAGAGCTGGAATGTTCATGAATATCAAATAGAACAGAAGTTAATGAATTAACTGGACCAATAGAAAACTAACATAATCTTTTTAACTTTGCTTAAATGCTGCTGACTTGGCCAGGTGCAGTGGCTCATGCCTGTAATCCTAGCACTTTGGGAGGCCAAGGCGGGTGGATCACCTAAGATCAGGAGTTCGAGATGAGCCTGGCCAACACAATGGTGAAACCCCATCTTTACTAAAAAATACAAAAATTAGCCGGGTGTGGTGGTGCATGCCTGTAATCCCAGCTATTCGGGAGGCTGAGGAAGGAGAATCACTTGAACCTGGGAGGCGGAGATTACAGTGAGCCAAGATCATGCCACTGCACTCCAGCCTGCTTGACGGGAGTGAGACTCTATCTCAAAATAAATAAATAAATAAATAAAATATGCTGCTGATCCTTTGTTTTTCAGAGTCAAGGAAACTTTTCATTTGAGCTATTTACAGCTTTTAGCAATTAAGTAAAGTATACTCCTGTAAATAAAATTTGGAGCATATTTGCTTCTCTCTACCTGATTTCTCCAGAATTTGGAAACTATTTGTGAGCATTCTTAATTTATGGCAATATAGTTATTTGCATAAGTGCAATAAGAATCTGTTTTCTTTTATAACAGAACACAATTGAAGAAACTAGTTATTTTACCAAGGCTTTAACTGGAATGGTGTGTATAAGGTTTCTGTGATAAGTAAAGAATGTCACTTTCTAACAGGTCCAGAAGCCCCAAGTTATCTTGGGACCTCAAGAGGAGAGGAATTTACTCAGCTATAGGTATTTGAGGGTACAAAACCATGGCTGAGCTTGGTTTTAAGAAATCTTAACTAAGATTCCTTCTATGGAACAGAGTTCCATCAAAGCCAATTTTAAAAGAGCCTGTGTGAAAAATAATTATTCTTGCTGCACTTTATACAAATAATTGGGCCAAGTATAATAAAGCAAATCAGTCTTACCATGACTTGTCTTTAGTAAAAATGAAAAACTGGAGAATGAAATATTATGTTTCAAGAACTATGGTACACTTGCTATTAAATTCTAGTCTCATTAGTTGTTTTTAAGTTTGTTTCTGCAATTTAGGCTAATCCTGCTTATTCCTGTGAACCAATGATGATCTCTGACTTCTGCTCAGAAGAAACAAGAGGGATGGGTAATGTAAAAATCTGGATCAGTATTCTAATTCTGGGCACATTACAATCAGCTAACAATCCCATATCGGCTTAGTTCCAACAGTTGCCCAGTTCATGTAAAGCCTTCTAATTTAGTTTACTTGGAATAACTTTACTTATTTTGCTTTACTCTTGTGGAATATACTGCTGTTACACTCTTTGTATAGGAATACAGGACAAGCTTACTGAATGTTTTCTTAAATTAAACACTTATTAATCTTCCAGATATCGCCTTTTCTCAAAACTCAAGAGTTATGAATGGACCTTACCATACTGATGCTTTCTGACTGAGCTCCTGTCTACTCTGAATGCAAGAAACCCTCATAGTTAGGCAGGAATATCATAATTGCTATTCAGCCTGAAGAAGTTACAGAAGATGGATCTTCGTCCCTCTGCAACCCTTAGGATTAAGAGTTCTCGTATAAAAGGGTGGGGGGAAACATCAGAGGTGTGTGAACCAGAGCAACTCCATCTTAAATAGGAGCTGGGTAAAATGAGGCTGAAACCTACCAGGCTGCATTCTCAGACAGTTAAGGCATTCTAAGTCACAGGATGAGATAGGAGGTCAGCACAAAATAAAGGTCATAATGACCTTGCTGACAAAACAGGTTGCAGTAAAGGAGCCAGCCAAAACCCACCCAAACCAAAATGGCAACAAGAGTGATCTCTGGTCATCCTCACTGCTACACTCCCACCAGCGCCATGACAGTTTACAAATGCCATGGCAACATCAGAAAGTAACTCTATATGGTCTAAAAAGGGGAGGCATTAATAATCCACCCCTTGTTTAGCATATCAGCAAGAAATAACCATAAAAATGGGCAACCAGCAGCCCCAAGGGGTTGGCTATGGAATAGCCATTCTTTTATTTCTTTACTTTCTTAATAAACTTGCTTTCATTTTGCACTGTGGGATCGCCCTGAATTCTTTCTTGCATGAGATCCAAAACCCCTCTTGGGGTCTGGATCAAGACTCCTGTCCTGTAACAATCCCACTCTGTTCTCCCCATTCTTTGTGCTTCAGCCACACTGACCTTCTTTTGTTCCCTGACCACAACATGCTTCCTCCAGCAATAAGGTGGCTGCCACACTGCTCCATCTGCTGGGACCCTCCCCTGCCCCAATGCCTCCTGTATCACTTTCTTGGGGAATTTCTCCCTGACTTCCAGGCAAAGCTCTCATAAACAGTGTTCCTTTCCTTCAGAGCACTTAATTCAGTTTTAAAGGAAACATTATTTAGTTTAACTATTGGAATTAATTATTTTAGTTATTTGCCCACTTCCTTCAATAGACTGTGGAATTCATGAAAGCAAGACCATGCCTGGCCCTACTCACCACTGTATACCCAGCAAAATGCCTGGTATATAGGAAACACTCAATAAATATTTGTTGAATGCATGAATTAACAGAAATGATAAGTGAAATGAGCCAGTTACAAAGTGCTTTTACCCTTGATAATTTCTTCTTCCCCAACAAACTGTACATTTTTTAGTGCAGTGATCACATTTCTCTTGTTCTCCATTTTATCCAGAATACTTAGGGTCTGAAACTCCAAAAACATTTATTAAATGAAGGAATGAAGGACTTAAGCTTCTGAGATTAAGCAGAATGCCAAGAGGAGAAGAATGAGAAAAGTATTTCTGACTACAGAAATAGCAAAAGCACTTACGGTATTGATGTTAAAAAGCTGCCAGTAAAAGAATGTGATGCCTTAGGATATATGGGAGCACAGCTGGGAGTCAGAATAGGAAGGGTCACTTCAGCTGTACTGTTTAGGTAAGTAGTTCTCATGATGACTCTAAGAAATATAAAGCAGAAGCAGCAACCCAGAAATGGGAGAAGACACAGGTGGGCATGCAGATGGTAAAAAAGGGGACTATCAAGAACATACTGAAGAGTTCAAATAACAAAGTTGTCTGGAAATATATAATGTCAGGTCAAACACTGCTGAATAATGTCCTAAGTCCACAGGGCATCAGAATATCATAGCATAGTAAAATTACTTGAGTCATCAAAAAAGGACTAAATTACACTACTACTGCTGAACTACTTACTAATATTGGTTGTGGTAGTAGCTGGCTGTAGTTACAGTAGTTAGCAGGAGCAGAAATGAAAATTTATTGAGCACTTGCTATGTATTTTCTCATTTTATTTTCATTACTACCCTGTTAGATAGTTTCCACCCTCATTTTATACATGAGAAAATCATACTACATGGGGCTTAAGTAATTCATTTAAAATCATCCTGCTAGTAAGCGTTAACACCAGAATTAAAACCCAGCCTGTGGCTGTGAATCTCACACTTTCAGCCACTATGTTATATTCTGATTAAGAAGGTACAGAAAGATGTTAACACAATTTAGAGAGCTCCTATGAAGAATAACTCAAATGAAGTTTGGCCAGGCATGGTGGCTCATGCCTATGATTCTAGTACTTTGGGAGGCTGAGGCAGGATGACCGCTTCAAGCCAGGAATTCAAGACCACCCCAGGCAGCAAAGCTCTTGCAAAAAATTTGTGCCACTACAAAAAATTTTAAAAATTAGCCAAGTGTGGTGATACGCACCTATAGTTCAAGCTACTTGGGAGGCAAAGGTGGGAGGATTACTTGAGCCCAAGAGTTCAAGGCTGCAGTGAACTATAATTGCACAACCACACTTCAACATAAGCAAGAGTCTTAAAATAAATGAATAAAATGTGATGCTTAATGAGATAAGCCCTCAAATAGCTACAAAACCCACCAACTTTCCCTAAGCAGTCTAGATAGCTGAGGTCATATCAAAATGATGCTAATCCAGAGTTATCTCCAATGCATGACTATACCATGTATTGCTATATACTGGACTGTCTAATATGGTGGCCATTAAAAATGGGCAAGAGATCTCAACAGCTCACCAAAGAAGACAAACAGGTAACAAATAAGCATATGAAGATGCTCAACATGATGTAATTAGGGAATTACAAATTAAAACAACAACATACCACTACACACCTATTAAAACAGCTAAAATTGAAAATACTGATAAAAACCAAATGCTGGTGAGGATTTGGAGCAACAACTCTCATTCCTCACTGGTGGGAATGCCAAATGGTATGACCACTTTGGAAGACAGTTTGGCAGTGTCTTATATCATAGGCTTACCATACAATTTGACAATCACACTCCTATGTATTTGCCCAAATGAGCTGAAAACTTATATCCACATAAAAATCTGCACATGAATACTTAGTGTCTTTATTCATAATTCCCCAAAATTAGAAGCAACCAAGATATCTTTCAATAGATGAATGAATAAATGAACTGTGGTAAATCCATGCAGTCCATTACTTAACAACAGTGAGAAATAAGTGCATCACAAAAAGGAAGCTTAAATGCATATTGCTAAGTGAAAAAAGCTAGTCTGAAAAGGCTACATATGGTATGATTCCAACTAGATGGCGTTCTGTAAAACACAATACTATAGAGACAGAAAAAAGGCCAG
The DNA here is from genome assembly GCF_009828535.3 of Hylobates moloch. Taxonomy (NCBI): domain Eukaryota; kingdom Metazoa; phylum Chordata; class Mammalia; order Primates; family Hylobatidae; genus Hylobates; species Hylobates moloch. Next base: position 97,730,241 of record NW_026652285.1, read on the forward strand.
TGGTTGCCAGCGGTGGTGGGTAGGGTTGAAGAGATGGAACACAGGACATTTTTAGGGCAGTGAAGCCATTCTGTATGATACAACCATTAGAGCTGCACCAAGAGTGAACCCTAATGTATAACTACTGACTTTTGTTAATAATATTGGTTCATCAACTTTAACAAATGTACCACACTAATGCAAGATATTAGTAACAGGAGTAAAATGAGGGATTGGAAGGATATGTATGGGAACCCACTGTATTTTCTGTGCAAATTTTCTGTAAACCTAAAACTGCTCTAAAAAAAGTCTATTAAAAAATTTTTTTTAAAAAAACAAAGCATTAAAAAAAGTTTTTATGAGGTGAAAATCACTTACATGAGTCAAAAAAAGAAAAACCTCGCAAAATTATTAACATATCTAAAACAGAAGGCAAAAGTAAAAGACTGAAGAAAGAGCAAAGAAGAGCAGGGAAAAAAAAAAAGCTCAGATTGCTGATGAAGCAAAGAAACAGGCAAGACACAATCATAAACAGAACAAATAAGACCGGCTTATACTGAAGTAGAACTGATAACAAAGATACAAAACACATGAATCTTTATGTGAACTGAAAGATATAAAGTGCATGCTGTTGAAATATTAGGAAAAGTTAACAGAAACACACAAGAAAATGGAAACTTTAATGCATTTCTCTTAATCATCCATAGACCAAATAGTCAAAAACCCTAAGGTAATAGAAATAAGTAATTAAGGACATTGACTTAATAAGTATATATTGAGGTCCATAACCTATAGAGAATAATTATTTCCAGAACCCATGGAATATTGACCAAAAAATTATAGTATAGTAAGCATCCAAATATACATAAATCTCTTAGGCAAAAATTTTATAGTCCACATTTTCTGATTGAAATTCAATAAAGAATAACAAAGTCTAAATTTTAAAATTTGACCATTTAGAGATTGAAATTATTTCAGCTAGTTTCTCCCAAATGTTTCCCCCCAAATCAGTGCATCAAAATAAGCAGGAAATAAGCCTAAGTACCATATTCCAGTCTTGCTCAAGAGTTAACAGACGTAAGTGTAAAGGAGGCCAAGAATTCCTGCCAAATTCTCCATTCCTTCACTGGGGCCAAAGTCTAGTACTATAGACAGTTTACAAGGCACAGAAACAGGAGAACAATATTTTTTTTTTTTTTTTGAGACAAAGTTTTGCTCTTGTTGCCCAGGCTGGAGTGCAATGGCGTGATCTCGGCTCACTGCAACCTCCGCCTCCCAGGTTCAAGTGATTCGCCTGCCTCAGTCTCCCGAGTAGCTGGGATTACAGGTGCCTGCTGCCACCCCCGGCTAAATTTTTGTATATTTTGGAGAGACAGGGTTTCACCATGTTGACCAGGCTGGTCTTGAACTTCTGACCTCAGGTGATCCACCCACCTCAGCCTCCCAAAGTGCTGGGATTACAGGCGTGAGCAACTGTGCCCGGCCCAAGAACAATATTCTTAAATGGTTTTCTTGACAACCAGGCTGAAATTGGTGGGCCACTCTTCACGTGCATCCAGCAATACCCCCTCTGTGAATGAAAAGCTCTTTCACAGGGCCAATCCACTGGAAAAGATCAAATAAGGATCTATTCCAACACTAAGTACAAACAGGCTAGAAAGAAAATACCTCACATTACACTGCACGACAGGAGGAGATCCCAGGGATTCACTTTACAGACTGTATTACACCAAACAAACCTGAGAAATCCAATGTCACTAAGAATTGTAAAAAATTTCAAAAGACCATGGTTTAGATTCAATGTAATTGTGTAATTCGAAATATGGAACAACTATTTAAAAATATCATATAATTGTAGTCCAATATCAACACCAGGGAAATTGACATTGGTGCAATACTGTTAAGACTATAGACATTATTCATGAAACAACAGGTGCTGGAGAGGATATGGAGAAACAGGAACACTTCTACACTGTTGGTGGGAGCGTAAACTAGTTCAACCATTGTGGAAGACAGTGTGGTGATTTCTCGGGGATCTAGAACTAGAAATACCATTTGACCCAGCGATCCCATTACTGGGTATATACCCAAAGGATCATAAATCATGCTACTATAAAGACACATGCACACATGTGTTTACTGCGGCACTATTCACAATAGCAAAGACTTGGAATCAACCCAAATGTCCACCAATGATAGACTGGATTAAGAAAATGTGGCACATACACACCATGGAATACTATGCAGCCATAAAAAAGGATGAGTTCATGTCCTTTGTAGGGACATGGATGAAGCTGGAAACTATCATTGTGAGCAAACTGTCGCAAGGACAGAAAACCAAACACCGCATGTTCTCACTCATAGGTGGGAACTGAACAATGAGAACACTTGGACACAGGGCGGGGAACATCACACACTGGGGCCTGTTGTGGGGTGGGGGGAGGGGGAGGGATGGCATTAAGTGAAATACCTATTGTAAATGACGAATTAATGGGTGCAGCACACCAACATGGCAAATGTATACATATGTAACAAACCTACATGTTGTGCACATGTACCTTAGAACTTAAAGTATAAAAAAAAAAGACTATAGACATTACTCACTTTCCACCAGTTTTTACATGTACTTGTGTGTGTGTTGTGTAGTTGTACACATTGGATTACATGTATATATTTGTGTAATCATCACCACACGCTATTAGAACAAGATACAAGATACATCACCACATGCTATTAGAACAAGATACAAAACTGTTCCATCATGAGAGAGAAGCTCTTTTTTACCATCCATTTATATTTGGACTGCCTCCCTAACACTGTGCCTATCCTCTGGCAATCAGTCAATTGTTCTCCATCTCTATACTTTTGTCATTTTGAGGATGGTACATAAATGGAATCAGGTGATATGAAACTTTTAGAGATTGGTTTTTTTCACTACGTGAATCCACCCAAGTCACTACATGTACGAAAACGGTTTGTTCCTTTTCTCTTGATAGTAGTATTACTTGGTATGGATGTACCACAACGTTTAATCATTTACCTGCTGAAGGACATTTAGGTTGTTTCCAGTTTTAAGTACAAATAAGGCTGATATACACATTTGTATACAGGTTTTTATGTGAATATAAGTTTTCACTGCTCTGGAATAAATGCCCAAGAGGCAGTTGCTGGGTTGTATGGTAAATTCACGTTTAGCTTTATAAGAAACTGCCAAAGTATTTTCCAGAATGACTATACCATTTTACATTATCAACAGAAATGATGTATGATACAGTTTCTCTACATCCTTGCCAGCAATTGGTGTCATCACTATTTTTCATTTCAGCTGTTCTAATAGCGTGTGGTTTTAATTTGCATTTTCCTAATGGCTAATGTTGCTGAGCATCTTTTCATGTGCTCATCTGCCACCTGTATGCATATCCCCTTCAGTGATATGTCTGTTTATGCCTTTGCCCATTTTCTGATCAACCGTCTAAACTTTCTACTGTTGAGTTCTCAGTTCTTTACCTATTCTGTATATGTCTTTAGTCAGGTATGTGGTTTACAAATATTTCCTTCCAGTGTGTAGCTTGTCCTTTCATCCTCTTAACAGGGTCTTTTGCAGAGCAAATATTTTTAATTTTAATGAAGTCTAACTTGCTCTAGGTCTCAAAGATTTTCTCCTGTTTTTTTTTTTCTTACATTTTACATTTAAGTTGTGATTTATTTTTAATTAATACAAGATACATGATTTAGGTTGATTTTTTCAGCTTATAGAAGTTCACTTGGTCCAGGACCATTTATTAAAAAAAAAAAAAAAAAAAGTCTCTTCTTCCGCCATTTAATTTGCATGTATTTTTAACATCAAACCCACTCATATCTGTCTTCAGTTCTGAGAAATTCTTTGACATTATCTCTTCAAATATTGCTTCTCTGCTATTCCCTTCCTTCTCCACTTCACACGTGGGAGCCTTTGAATCTTTCCTTCATGTCTCTTATCTTTCATTCTTTGTACCTCTTTATCTCTTTGTACTATATCCTAGGTTGAATTCCTCAGTATCAACTGTCCTTCAACTCATTCTCTCTTGAACTATGACCAGTCTAGAGTTTATCCCAAAGTATTTTTTACTTTAATAATTGTATTTTATATTTCCAGTACCGTACTTTTAATTGGTTCTTTTCTAAATTCAAATTTGCTTGCTTTTGTTTCATAATTTCCTAGAAGTTAACCATGAATGTTATTTCTTCCTTCATCTGTTTGGTGATCTTAAACATATTTATTTGAAATTAATTTTCAGATTGCTTTACTATATTCTGTTCCCAAATTCATCTCCTGATTATTGTCTGTGTTTCTTGGTACTAGCTATCCTCGTGTGCTTTGGAATTTTAATTTGCTGAGCTCTTCTTGAATGAGAACCCTTGCTTGCTCTCTGCCTCCACTCACTGTCAGTGCGTTTACAGATATTGCCACCATCCTCCACCCTCATCCAAACAGAGGCCTCCAGACCAGAACTAGGTCTTACACTGACAGCTCAGGGTTCCTGTAATACTAGGGATAACATAAATCCAGCCATGCCACAGTCAGGTCCTGGTTGCACTGCTCTCTCTATTCCTTGGCACCCCAGAAACACAACTTTAAATGAGCCACAGACCCAAGCAGCCTTGTTCAGCTTCTTTTCATAGGTATGACAGTCTCACCCCAGCTTCTAGTTTCTGTCATTTCCTCTGGTCCCCGTCCAGGAATGCAGTTCCTTTGGTCCCATACCCTCACGTAGTATTTCCCACTCTTTTTGACACCATGACATATGGAGAAAATAACAATATTTGCACACTACACAGCTAGATGGATGAGACTGTTCCCTCACCCAGGAATGATTGGCTAAGGGCTCTGATCATCACCCATGCCCTGACTAGCTGCCCTGAAGCCTGAGAAAAATCAGTATTTCATACACTGGTAAACTCATCCACAGCATGCTCTAAGGACAGTAATACCCTAAAATAATGGACTCCTAGCACACTCTGCCTGTTTCTGTAGTTGGTTCTATTTCTAGTCCACCAGGATGCTTACCTTGTTATTGAAGTACAAATATGTTAATAGCATTTCATTTACTATTATTATGTATTTGGAGCAGAATATAGAATTTAAAGCATGAACTTGAAGGTCTATCACAACCATGCTTTTCCCTCTGTCGGAATGCCCTCCTCTCAACCTCTCTACATGACTTTTTCCTACTGCTCCCTCAGGTATCAGTTTAGATGTCGTTTAATCAAGGGAGATTTTCACGACTCTATTTTCACCCCCAAATGTGGGGTTAGATCTCCTTGTAAGCACCTGATTTTACATGTAATTGTATTGTATTGTTATTACCTATTTACCTTAAACAGAAAGGTCCCTGATGGCAGGAACTGCCCCTTTCACTTCTGTATTTCCAGATCTAGCACAGTGCCTGCAATAAGTACAAACTCAATAAATATTTTCATTTCACCTATAACAGAGTTCCATGGTGGAGAGGATAATGTAATAGTGAAAAGATGGAGCTCTGGAGTCAGAGATTGTTGGGTTTTAATACTAATTCTACCACTTATTATGTGACATAAGAAAGCTACTTAGTCTCTCTAAGTTTAGTTTCCTCATCTATAAAATGTACATTATAGTTCAATTCCTATCTCTGTTACTTACTAGTAACCCTGGGCAAGTTCCTCTCTTGATTTCAGTGCCTGCCCTAAGTAATGTTTTAAGAATTACACCAAAGGCTGGGTGAGTTGGCTCACGCCTGTAATCCCACCACTTTGGGAGGCCGAGGCGGGCGGATCATGAGGTCAGGAGATCGAGACCATCCTGGTTAACACGGTGAAACCCCGTCTCTACTAAAAATACAAAAAATTAGCCGGGCGTGGTGGTGGGCGCCTGTAGTCCCAGCTACTCGAGAGGCTGAGGCAGGAGAATGGTGTGAACCCGGGAGGCGGAGCCTGCAGTGAGCCGAGATCGCGCCACTGCACTCCAGCCTGGGCGACAGAGCAAGACCCCGTCTCCAGATAAAAAAAAGAACTACTTCAGACAACATCTATAAAGCCATTTGTTCTGTGACACCTTTTCCTGCTTCCTTGTTCCCACTTCATGCAGAAAAGGGAGGACCTGACAGCTCACCCTTGAGGAGTGCTGCTGACTGAACCATTTTCTAAGCCTAAGTGGCATCTTGGTGAAAGGCTTTCTCTGCCACCAGAGCTTTGTGTCCACAACTTATTCAGGCAAAGTGGAGGGCAATGTCAATAATAATTTGAAAAAATGATTTTATGTGTCATATTAAATTTACCTAACGAAATTTAATATACCTAAAGAAAAATAAAAACAACTAACTGCTGACTGGATCATGCTAACTCTGAAAATGTGAGAGGGGAAGAGAACATCTCCATGAAAATCCTTCTTTTGAGACGGCGTCTCGCTCTGTCACTAGGCTGGAGTGCAGTGGTGCAATCTCGGTTCACTGCAACCTCTGCAGCGATTCTCCTGCCTCAGCCTCCTGAGTAGCTGGGATTACGGATGGCCGCCAACATGCCCGGCTAATTTTTGTATTTTCAGTAGAGAAAGGGTTTCACCATGTTGGCCAGGCTGGTCTCAAACTCCTGACCTCAGGTGATCCGCCCGCCTCGGCCTTCCAAAGTGCTGGGATTACAGGTGTGAGCCCCCGCACCCAGTTGAGAGTCCATTTTTAAAATGAAGGCATCTACTACATTTTGCTGTGTTCTAAACCCTACTGCTGGAAAGAGCATGTAAAACTAGAAGAGAATGCCGGTCAGATAAGAAATTCAAGTAGGGGAGAGGCAATGCAGCAAAGCACTTTAAAGTTCAAATTATAATATAGAGGCATAGAGAGGCTACTTTCAAGCACTACATTTTAAATATAATTATTTAATGAAGAACAGAGCCTAGTGACTAAGAGAAAATTAGAGCCATTAACTGATAAAGAAAACTAAAATTCAGACCAAAGGTTCTATAGATGGCAGAAGGAAATAATGCAAAAACCCTGGCATCAAACAGACCTGGAATCAAATCCTCACTCTGCCATCTCTCACTGTGCAACCTTCAGCCAGTAACAGCTCTGAACCTGAGCTTCCACCTCTGCAGAATGAGGATCATTACCCTCGCCTCCCAGGGAGATGGGAGGATCAAATGAGATTCCAGATACCAGCTATGAAGTGCCCAGCCCAGTGCCCAATGCATGGTTGGTGCTCAACAAACATCAATCCCCTCCCGTTCCCTTCCAGGTTGCTTTATTAGCAGGGATAAAAGGGTTTGGAAATTACTAAAAATCCATGTTCTCATGTCTGTAATTCACAAACTTCTAAGTCTATTTTGCAAGCTGATTCTCTGAGATGCACAGGCGCGAGACCTGGTGAGCACCCAGAGCTGGATCAGTGCAGAGGTGTGGTTCCAGGCCAATGCCTAGAAAGACTAACCAGCCTAGAAGACACCTTGGGTGGCCAAGAGACCACCAGAAACTACAGCAGCCAAAAAGAGAATGGATTACTTGAGCTTCGGCTCCCGTCCTTCGCTTGTATACTGCCAGCAGATGAGCCCGATCAGGTCCTGCACTCTGGCGCTGGCCATTGTCACTACGGTCATTGGCAGCAGTCTGTCCTGGCTCGAGTGCAGAGGGAGGTAGACATCGATCTTCTTCGTTGCTGTTGTACCTACATGACCCTGTGGACAGAACACACACATGAGAGCAAAGCACGCTGCCAGTTATACAGACCCTACTGCTCTCCGGGCCTGTGGGCAGCACAGCCATTTTTCATCCTTGCTGTACAGACCTGCTGTGACCGTGGAATGGTCCCAAAGTGGAAACACTGTCTAGTTTCGAGGATTTTTTTTCCTTAAATTTTCATTTTATAATAAACTAATGGATCGGGATCTGCCAGCAGGAAGGTAAATGGGCACTACAACTAAGAGGAACACATAAGAGTGGTGAGCAGAGTTGATGTTTGGTGTTAGGAGGCTGGCTTTGCTACTAACTCAGTGCGTCCTTGGACCTTAGCACTGGGTGCCTCTCTAGCAACTGCCATGTCCTTCCTTGAGACAATGAGATGAGCTGCCTGGGAAGCTGCCATACTCTCCCAGGAAGGATTTAGACCCGCAGCACTGAAACAAGTGCTTGCCTTCTCAGAGACTATGGGGGCTAGTTCCACCACGCAGTACATCTGTTTCCTTCAGTACCACACAGGTTCAAGGGCCCTTTGGTCCTCCATTATTGCCCTAACCACCAACCCCACACTGCTGGATATATCTCCACTCCCTCCCACACACCTACCACTCCTCCCGCCTGCGTCTTCCACTCTGCCCTCAAGAGCTCCTGCGCTAATCAGCAAACACCCATAAATCCTCAGCTGCTTTTTAAAATGATTTCCTCTACCTCTTGGACTTCACTGAACCTGCTGTTGAGGATACTGCCTCCTCTGCTGTCCTGTTACAAGAGGACTGCTTTTTTTTTTTTTTTTAAATAACCCCTGCACCCTCAAGGCATACAAGAGTAGGTATCCTAGTCCCTGCTAACACTTCCAATCTAGCACTTTCTCTTTCGTGAAAATATCATTGTTCTCTTGAGACCTAGGCCATCCCATGACACCATCCTCTCCCCCTCCTTTTGTGTTTCTGTTATCCGCCAACCTTCTGGCCATTCCCCTCCCTCACAGAAGGCTTGCACGCTGGCTCAGTCTTCCTTCCCACCCATGCAATATGTTCACTACACAGAGTATACAGAAAAGTGTCACAGAAAACGAGTTCAAATCGGAACACTTGATTGTCCCTCACTCCCTCCTATCCCAAGTCACAACAACAGTCCCCCTTATTTTAATAATATGTGCTGCCACCACTAAGCCAGCTGCTCATCTCAATAGTCTTGATGCTTCTTCCTCCCTCACACTGCCTATCTACTCCATTAGGAAGTTCTAATGTCTCTACTTCAAAAATACATTTCAATGGGGAAAGTACAGTCTTTTCAACAAATGATGCTGGGACAAGTGGATAGCCACATGCAAAAGAATGAATTTGGACTCCTGCCTCATACCATATAAAAATATCAATTCAAAATAAATCAAAGATCTAGATGTAAGAGGCAAAACTATAAAATTCTTAAAAGGAAACAGGTGTAAATCTTCATGACTTTGGATTAAGCAACAATTTCTTTAATATGACACCAAAAGCATAAATAACAAAATAAATAAATTGAACTTCATTAAAACTAAAAACTTTTGTGCCTACGCCAGGCGCAGTGGCTCACGCCTGTAATCCCAGCACTTTGAGAGGCCAAGGCAGGGAGATCACTTAAGGTCAGGAGTTTGAGACCAACCTGGCCAACATAGTGAAATCCCCTCTCTACTAAAAATACAAAAATCAGCTGGGCGTGATGGCAGGCGCCTGTAGTGCCAGCTACTGGGGAGGCTGAGGCAGGAGAACTGCTTGAACCCAGGAGGCAGATGTTGCAATGAGCCAACGTCATGCCACTGCACTCCAGCCTGGGCAACAGAGGGAGACTCCGCTCAAAACAAAAACAAACAAACAAACAAAAAACAACTTTTGTGCCTAAAGGATACTATCAAGATAGTAAAAAGACAATCAAAAGAACGGGAGAAAATATTCACAAATCTTGTATCTCGTAAGGCTCTACTATCTAGAATACGTTAAGAAGTCTTATAATTCAATAAGAAGACAAAATTTTTTAATGGGCAAAGATTTGAACAGACATTTCTCCAAAGAAGATACACAAATGACCAATAAACACATGAAAACGGTTTCATATCATTAACCATAATGTAAATTACTTATTACTCACTAGGGTGGCTATAATTTTAAAAAAAGCAAAACCTCCAAACAACAACCCAAAAAACCCTAAAAATAGCAAGGATTTGTGAGGATATGGAGAAACTGGAATCCTCAGACGCGCTGCCAGTGGGAATGTAAAATGATGCAGTCATTGTGAAAATGTTCAGCAGTTTCCCAAAAATGAAACACAGAATTACCATATGACCAAGCGATTACATTCCTAGGTATATACTCCAGAGAACTAAAAACATATGCTCACACTGAAACTTGGACAAATGTTCACAGCAGCATTATTTATAATAGCCAAAGAATGAAAACCACCCAAATGTCCACTAACTAATGAATGGATAAACAAAATCCATACAATATTATTCAGCCATAAGAAAGAATGAAGTATTGATACACACAACATGGATGTACCATGAAAACATTATGCTAAGAGAAGGAAACCAGACATGAAAGGCCACTACTGTATGAACCCATTTATATGAACTGTTTAGAACAGGCAAATCCATAGAGACAAAAAGTAGATTAGTGGTTGGCAGAAGATGACAGGGGTGGGAAATTGGGAGGTATGAGGTTTCTTTTGGGGGTGATGGTAATGTTCTGAAATTGGCAGTAACAGTTCATAACACTGTTAATATATTAAGTACCACAGAACTGTACACTTTAAAATGGTTAAAACGGTAAATTTTATGTAATGTTTTATCTTAAGAAAAAAAGTGAAAAACATGTATTTCAAAACCATCTCACTTCTATCTCCACTGCCACCAAAATTACCATCAGGTCTCACCTGAACTATTGTTAACAGGTTCCAAATTATTCTACAGTACTCTTGTTTTATCCGATTTGTTCTCTATACACAAGTTAGATCTGTTTTTTAAACTCAGATTTGATCGCACTATATCCTGTTTAAATTCCTTTGATGAGTGGCTCCCAAACACCGTGAACAAAATCCAAACTCCTTGCAACATCCAACAAAGTGCCACATGATCTGGCCCCGTCTACCTCTTTAACATCATCCACTGCCACTCCCCCACCTGCTCATCAGACTTTGGCTACACCGGCCTTTTGGAAGTACCCTCAATATACCAGCACGTGTGCCTGTGTGTACCTTGCTTGCATTTCCCACTTCCCAGGGCTTAGCAGGTGCTGTTCACTGTATCTAGAGAGGCTCTTTTTCATGGCTTTGCATGCGTGACTCCTCATCCTCTAATGTGTGCCCTTGGGAGGTTACTTAATCTCTCTGTGCTTCTGTTTCCTCATATGTAAAATGAGGAGAATGGTGGGACCTACCTATCATAAGACCCTTATGAGAATTATTATTACTTATTATTATTATTATACAAGGCTCAGCTGTCACTGTTAACACTCCTTTTGCAGTTATTCTCTCATACATGTCTTGTTCATTTCCTTCAGAGTGCTTAACAATTGAGATGATTTATTTATGTACATCTTTAGTGTATGCTTTCTCCATGAAGTTTCCTCTGAACTTCCTTGAGAGCAATGTTAATGTCTGCTTTGTTTACTGTTTCATACATAATGCCTGGCCCTGTGCCTGGCACACAGAAGACCCTGAGGAAAAAATCTGTTGAACTACAGAATGAAAGTATGAATGACTCCAGTGCCTGCCAGGACACATGGTAGGAACTGAGTAAATGTTAGTTTTCTCCATCCCTCTTGCCCTTCCTCTATGGGTCCATTTTCTGGTCATAGATGAAAGTGGAGGGACTTGAGCAATCATGTGATTCCATCTTTAACTCTATAATTCTATCATTCTGAGGTGAAAAAGTTCAGTACAGGGAAAGGAAATTATAAAGTCAGTTTAAAAACATTTTTAGAGCAATTCCACTTTGCATATAACCCAGCATCCATCATTAGATCGACTGATTTTTTTTCCCTCAGCCTCATCTGTATGTTAAAAGCAACTACCAAAAAAAAATAATTCTCCTACATAACGCATGCACCCACACTCGCTCTCTCTTGCACATGTGCACTCTCTTTCTGTCTCGTATGCAAACACACGTGGGCACGTACAGATTCCCTTGCATGGTTTTCAGCTCTGAAATAGTAATTTCAACAGCTAACAAAGACTTCACTAAATAACAAGTGTTTTGGCCTTGTCGGGCAGGCAAAGGGTTACAGTGCAAACAGTGGGAATCTTTCTGGAGTGGGTTGATAGCCCTCATATTACCCTCCTTTTCAGACCCAGATCAGTTGCTTGTCATTGCTCTCTCTTTTTATTTCTTGTTATTCCTCTTCCTCCAGAAGCACTAGACTAAGGAGCTATAGGGATCACAGTATCTCAAGATATGAAGATTCAACAAGATGACAAATGTGAATGTCCTTCATAAACTGTAAGGTGCTTTAGAAATGCAGAGTAGTATGCCAGAAAGGGCCTCTGTGTTGAAATTTGACCCATTTCTATTACTCAAGCCACATGAGGCCAAGGTCACATGAGGCCAAGAACGGGTACTGCAGGAACACTAATAATACCGACTATTGTAACAAGAGCTAGCATTTAGGCCAGGTGCGGTGGCTCACACCTGCAATCCCAGCACTTTGGGAGGAAAAGTTGGGTGGATCACCTTGGGACAGGAGTTCGAGACCAGCCTGGCCAACAAGGCAAAACCCCGTCTCTACTAAAAATACAAAAATTAGCCGGGTGTGGTGCCGGGAACCTTTAATCCCAGCTACTGAGAAGGCTGAGGGAGGAGAATCGCTTGAAACTGGGAGGCGGAAGTTGCAACGAGCTGAGATGGCGCCACTGCACTCCAGCCTGGGCAACAAGAGCCAAACTCTGTCTCAAGAAAAAAAAAAGGGGGGTGGGTAGGGCTAGCATTTACTGAGAGCTGTTAAGTAAACTCTGCTAAATGTTTGCCTAATTGTATAATTTAATTCATACAATAACTCTAAGAAATAGGGTTCTATCATAACTTTTGTTTTGTTTTGAGACAGAGTCTCTCTATGCTGTCCAAACTGGAGTGCTGTGGCACAGTCTCAGCTCAATGCAACCTCCACCTCCCAGGTTCAAGCAATTCTTGGGCCTCAGCCACCCAAGTAGCTGAGATTGCAGGCGCGTGCCACCACACCCAGCTACTTTCTGTATTTTTAGTAGAGACAAGATTTTGCCATGTTGGCCAGGCTGGTCTTGAACTCCTGCCCTCAAGTGATCCGCCCGCCTCGGCCTCCCAAAATGCTGGGATTACAGGTGTGAGTGACTGCGACCTGGCGTAACCTTTATATTATAGCTGAGAAAACCAAGGCTTAAAAGGCTACAGTCATCTGCTCAACATCCAATAACCAAGGTGGAAGAGCCAAGACTCAAACCTCATGTCAGCCTGACTCCAAAGGCCCTACTGTAAACACCAACGCCTTCTTTCCCTGGACTTATTCTAAATGTAATCAGTTCCTGCTCTTCAAGGCTTAAAAATGGTCTCCCTCTTCTTTTCCCCACAAACCTGAGGAAAGCTTCGCCTGAGGAGTTGCTCGAAGAGAGCAGTTAGGAGATTGAGACTCCAGGAAACCCTGCCACTGTCAGTTGACTGAAGGGCAGTCACCACTGTTTAGGAAATGAGGACAGATGGTTATATGGTACTCATATGAGTACCACAGAGTACACTCCTCTATTTAAAGAGTACAGTACTCTTTACTATCCTCTATTTCATAGTAAAATAGAAAGTGGGGCAAAAACTATCGGAATCAATATGACAGATACTTATTACATGAATGAAGCACTTTACCTTTTTAATCTTCTAATTCCATCTTGAGGAGCTGATGATGGGAAAAGTGCCTTACACACTGAAATTACATATTTTTTAATAAGGAGAATGTCTTCTGAAAAAGCTCAAGGTGGTGGCAGTTAGCTCTATCCTAATAGTCCCTATGTTGCAATATTTAGAAGGAATCATCTAAAACATAAAACAATCCATCAACATAATAGAAAGTAATAAACTTATTTTAAAAAATGGTGACCGAAGGATTAAAAGTATTCATCACACATCAAGGCAAGCAGTATTCCATAGATGTCTAAATATGAAAAAGCAACTAGAAATAAACAAAGATCATATCATACAGTTTCACTGCATGGCAATTTATGTGTTCCACCATACAGGACTGGGGCAATGGAGGCATATTTAGAGCACAGGGAAGCGAGCAACACAGAGAAAGTGTTGCCACAGGGAAACTGGCTTAGCTTTATGTTCTCATTCTCTCATGCATTCAACAAACACCAGCTGAAACATCATGCTGGGCTCCGAAGACAAAGTCCACTGACATACAATGCAGACCAGACCCTCACCAAACTGTTCTGCTGAAGGTCTCACTGTACAATGTCACGAAAGCTTTAAGAAGGGGAAAGTCTAGTCTGTCAAGAGAGCCCAGAAGCAACCCAGGCTAAAGGGGGCTAGTGAAAGCCTCTTAGATATTAAAATGTACTATCCCATCCAACAGAACCTTACCCAAGAAAAAGATGCTTATTGTATTTACCTACTATAGCAATACACCAAAAGGTGAGCAGGAGTTCCCTCTGAGACATGGGATTATCAGTGATTTTAATTTTCTGGTTGATAGTTTTCTGTATTTTCTATAATAGACATGTATTACTTTTATAATTAGAAACAAAATTATAAATATTATAAACAAAAAAGGAGATAAAAAGAATAAGAGTACCATTCAGGGCTTAAAAGTTTTAGGTGAGGGAAAGAGAGGATCGATTTTGAAAATGTAGCCTATGTTAAGGGATCAAGTAAGCATCATTAAGAACATACTATGTGCTGGCTGGGCACAGTGGCTCATGCCTGCAATCCCAGTACTTTGGGAGGCCGAGGCGGGCGGATCACGAGGTCAGGAGATAGAGACCATCTTGGCTAACATGGTGAAACCTCGTCTCTACTAAAAATACAAAAAATTAGCCAGGCGTGGTGGTGGGCGCCTGTAATCCCAGCTACTCAGGAGGCTGAGGCAGGAGAATGGCATGAACCTGGGAGGCGGAGCTTGCAGTGAGCTGAGATAGCGCCACTGCAGTCCGGCCTGGGCGAAAAAGCGAGACTCGTCTCAAAAAAAAAAAAAAAGAACATACTGTGTGATGTGACAGGCTGTTGGAAAAAGTAAGTTGAAATGTAACTCAAAAAAAAAAAAAAAAGAAAGAAAATGTAACTCAGGGCTGGGCATGGTGGCTCACACCTACAATCCCAGTACTTTGAGAGGCCAAGGCGGGCAGATCACCTGAGGTCAGGAGTCCAGGCCAGCCTGGCCAACATGGTAAAATACAAAAATACTAAATATACTAAAAATACAAAAATTAGCCAGGCATGGTGGCACGTGCCTATAGTCCCAGCTACCCCAGAGGCTGAGGCACAGGAATCGCCTGAACCCAGAAGGAAGACGTTGCAGTGAGCCAAGATCATGCCACTGCACTCCAACCTGGGTGACAGAGTGAGACTGTCTCAAAAAAAGAAAAAAATATATATAACTCAGATACCTTACTATGGCAGGTTAAGTAATTTTTATCAAAGAAAAAGAAAAGGGCAAGACGCAGTGGCTCAGGCCTGTAATCCTAGCACTTTGGGAGGCCGAGACGGATGGATTGCTTCAGCTCAGGAGTTTGAGACCAGCCTGGGCAACACAGTGAAACCCCGTCTCTACTAAAATACAAAAAATTAGCCAGGTGGTGGCGTGCGCCTGTAGTCCCAGCTACTTGAGAGGCTCAGGCAGGAGAATTGCTTGAACCCAGGAGGCAGAGGTTGCAGTGAGTCAACACCATGCCACTGCACTCCAGCCTGGGACAGAGCGAGACTGTCTCAAAAAGAAAAAGAAAAAAAAAGGTAATAAATTCACAATCAGCTGACAATTTGAAATTGAACAACATTCTCCAGAGCAGCTCCTAAATCAGGAAATGCCCCCAAGGCAGGTTTGAGAATAGAAAAGTACTTCCTAGAGCAAAACTTTCTCAGCACAAATGCAACTCATGAGGAACAACTAGACTCAACTTCATATCCCACAGCCTCTCCCGGACCTGATGGCTTTGCAAATGCAGTCAGAATCTGAAATTTAACATATCCAACACCAACTTTCTTCTTCACTGGCATGTCTGTCATTCTATACTCTATCTCAATTAAGGCTTTCACCATCTACTCTGTCATGCAAGCTAGGAATCCTAATTCCTCTTTCTGTCTCACACTCTAACATCCAAATGCCTCTGAAATGCCTCCCAAATCTCTCTCCTTCCCATGTTGCCAATGCCCCAGTTCAGGCTTCGTCAGCTTTGTCATCTGTCAGCGAGACCACTGCAGCAATCTCCAACTATTTCTTTATTTTTAAAAATCATTCTCTCTCCGAATCTTTCTTTCCTTATTGCCACCAATGTGATTTTTCTCAAATCACAGACCATGCCAGTCATGTGGAAACATATGATGGCCTAGTGGTGGCATTCCAACTCCTTAGATGGCAGTAAATGCCCTTTGCGATCTGGTCCCTCATATCATTACTGATGTACACTGAACAGTAATTAAGAGCACAGACTCGGGGTCAGCTAGGCCCAGGTCGGAATCCTGGCTTTACCACTTCCTTAGCTGCCAGACCTTAGACTTTGGGCAAGTAACCTCACCTCTCAGAACTTCTATTTACTCACTTGGAAAGCAAATAAGATGTATCTAAAATGCCTGCCACACAGTCACTGATCAAGAAACATAGCTCTTCTTCTGTCCTTCAATTCAAATATCACCTCTTCCAAGAAGGTAGAAGCCCAAATAAATTCCCTCTTCTCTCCTCCCCTAACAATTTGCTTTGCATAGACTTACAGTTTCACTTTTTTTCTGTAACTGCCCTCACCATCTCCTTCCCCACACTCTCTCATTCAGCTGTGAATTACATAAAGGGAAAAATAGCCTCATCCATTTTGTATTCTCCTAGAGCCTGGAACACAGCAGGGGTTTCATGCTAGCTGGCTAAATCAAAAGGACCCCTCAGACTCTCCTTCAGAATGGACCCACTAGACCTACCAATTCCCTATCCCAGGTAGAGCGGCTGTACCTCTTCTACTTCCCAGACCCTGTCCTTCAGGAACACTCTTTCCTCTCTGAAACATCCCCAGCACCTAACAAAGGGCCCGACATAGTGACTTACACATATTGATGGAATAAATGATTAATATTCTTTTAACACATGATTTAAACACTTGCATTATATTATAGCATGTGGTGGTACCACCTATTCTCCCATTGTTAGAAATGGAAGCTGTTTACAATATTCCATTATTATAAATAATCTCATAAACATTTTCCTATACAGATGTGAACATATTTCTAGAAGTAGATTACTAGGTCAAAGAGTATGAATGTTTTGTAACTTGTGATATATACTGGAAAAGCTTGGTCTTTTAAAAAGTGTCTCTAGGCCAATTATGAAATATCAATACTATGAACCAAAGGTTATCAAATTAATAATTAGCTCATAAAATGGGAAAACTTAAAAATCTAAAATAACTTCTAATACACAGAATGTGAACAGATATAGAATTGAAATATATGTATTTGAACATGCAGATGAATTAAAACATTATCTAGAACGGCTTTTTTCTTAGCTGATCCTATTAATTAAAATATACATTAGCTGCTTATCATAAAATTAATTTCAAAATCATATACCTGATAGTTTCCAAAGTAGGAGAAGCAGTAAGAATACAGATGGGATTCAGTTCAAAATAATCTTGAATTAAGAAATATCATGCTATGTTTGTCAGCTTACTCCTTTTTGCCTGTGGACACGCCAAGAAAGCATCGTCAAAGTCTCTCCTCTCTCTGCCGTCCTAAGTCAGAGTCTCCTAAACAGCCCGAACAGCTGAGGAAGCTCTTCATTGGAGGGTTGAGCTTTGAAACAACCGATGAGAGCAAGAGGAGCCATTGTGAGCAATGGGGATTGCTCTCAGACTGTGTGGTAATGAAAGATTCCAACACCAAGCGTTGCGGGGGTTTTGGGTTTGTCACATATGCCACTGTGGAGGAGGTGGATGCAGCCATGAATGTAAGGCCACACAAGGTGGATCGAAGAGTTGTGGAACCAAAGAGAGCTGTCTCGAGAAGATTCTCAAAGACCAGGTGCCCACTTAACTGTGAAAAAGATATTTGTTGGTGGCATTAAAGAAGACACTGAAGAACATCACCTGCGAGATTATTTTGAACAGCGTGGAAAAACTGAAGTGATTGAAATCAAGACTGACCAAGGCAATGGCAAGAAAAGGGGCCTTGCCTTTGTAACCTTTGATGGTCATGACTCCATGGATAAGACTGTCATTCAAAAATACCATACTGTGAATGGCCACAATTGTGAAGTTAGGAAAGCCCTGTCAAAACAAGAGATGACTAGTACTTCATCCAGCGAAAGAGGTCGCAGTCGTTCTGGAAACTTTGGTGGTGGTCGTGAAGGTGACTTCAGTAGGAATGATAACTTTGGTCATGGAGGAAACTTCAGTGGTTGTGGTGCCTTTGGTGGCAACCATGGTGGTGGTGGATATGGTGGCAGTAGGGATGGCTATAATGGATGTGGTACTGATGGAAGCAATTTTGGAGGGTGGTGGAAGCTACAATGATTCTGGCAATTGCAACAACTGCCAGTCTTCAAATTTTGGACCCATGATGAAAGGAAACTTTGGAGGCAGAAGCTCTGGCAGCTATGGTGGTGGAAGCCAGTACTTTCCCAAACCACAAAACCAAGGTGGCTATGGCAGTTCCAGTAGCAGCAGTAGCTACAGCAGTGGCAGATTTTAACTACTGCCAGCAAACAAAGCTTAACAGGAGAGGAGAGCCAGAGAAGTGACAGGGAAGCTACGGGTTACAACAGATTTGTGAATTCAGCCAAGCACAGTGGTGGCAAGGCCTAGCTGCTACAAAGAAGACATGTTTTAGACAAATACTCATGTGTATGGGCAAAAAACTCGAGGACTATATTTGTGACTAATTGTATAACAGGTTGTTTCAGTTTTTCTTCTGTGGAAAATGTAAAGCATTCCAACAAAGGATTTTAATGTAGATTTTTTTTTTTGTACCCATGCTGTTGATTGCTAAATGTAACAGTCTGATCATGATGCTGAATAAATGTGTCTTAAAAAAAAAAAAAAAAAAAGGCCGGGCGCGGTGGCTCATGCCTTTAATCCCAGCACTTTGGAGGCCGAGGCGGGCAGATCACAAGGTCAGGAGATTGAGACCATCCTGGCTAACACAGTGAAACCCTGTCTTTACTAAAAAAAAAAAAAATACAAAAAATTAGCCGGGCGTGGTGGTGGGTGCCTGTAGTCCCAGCTACTCGGGAGGCTGAAGCAGGAGAATGGCATGAACCCGGGAGGTGGAGCTTGCAGTGAGCTGAGATCGTGCCACTGCACTCCAGCCTGGACGACAGAGTGAGACTCCATCTCAAAAAAAAAAAAACAAAAAAAAACGCTTAGCGTGGTGGCACATGTCTGTAGTCCCAGCTACTCAGGAGGCTGAGGTGGGAGGTTCACTTGAGCCTGGGACGTTGAGGCTGCAGTGAGCTATGATTGAGCTCCCTGCCCTTTGGCCTGGGCAACAGAGCAAGACCCTGTCTCCAAAAGAAAAAAAAGAAAAGAAAAAAAGAAATATCCATATCAAGTGAGTTAGCTGAATTAAGTCTTATGGATGAAAGGCTTGGCTAGCATTGCTATTTAATATCAAGGTTTCCCAGTAATAAATTGAGTATCAGATCTAAACTGCTGCTAAGTGTTCAGTTTCTCTCCCAAGGAAAAGAAACAGAGAAAGGATAGACAGCTTAGCTTCTGCAATTAAAGAGACAAAAAGCAGGCAACATTATTCCATTAGTAACAACTGCACAAGCAGATCATTATGTGTAATTTTAATGCAGAAATAAATATATCAGTGTATCCAGACGATGTAACGATGCAAATTGATAAGAGTTATTTGCAGCCTTCAAAAGAGCCATTCTCTGAAAAGAATGGCTATAGTTCTATTCCATCAGTACCTTTAACCCAACTTCCTCAAGAAGGACCAAAGGATGCTATATTCTACCAATGGTCTTGTCTTTAATAACATAGTAGGTAGACTTGGTACAGGGGTCTCAAATGATCACTACTCTAATGATAATTAATGGACTTCATTTGATCAGAAGTAATAATCTCAAACAAAATCTGGCCTAAATTGGTCTAATTCGGGTTTTACTGGCTATGGGAAATAAAGAGGGTCGACACGAGGAAAAAAAAAAAAAAACCCAAACACAAGAATTGTAACATTTTGATCTTAATAAAATGCTGGCTTTATGGACTCACAAAAAGAACTCTTTTTTTTTTTACATTCAAAATGGTAATATTGAATTTATAAATGGATTTTGTGTAAAATTCTATGACAAATCCATTCAGAGATAGGGGCTTGGCTTTGTAGTGCGATCTTAACCTTCAATAAATCTGGAATGCTTAAAGGCTATTAAATTAACATTTCCCTGATCTGGCACCTGTGGTCAAGTTAATTTGTCAAAAACATTTCTACAGTTTGTCACTGGACACTGTATTTTCTGACAAGTTAAGCTTAAAATAAAATTGACAAAATCTCATTAACTTCCTCTGAATCACCAACGTTGGTTCCATTAAGCTTTTATTATTAAGAACGTCAACTGCCACTCTTTCTTTAACAAGGTCAAGTTCTGATCTGGGTACCTCCAGGATCCTTGCTACACTAATAGAAACTAGGGAGGCAGTACAGTGTGATTAAGAGCACAAGTCAGGGCATCAGATAGATCTGAGTTCAATTATAAGCAATGCCACTTACTACGTGTGCCTGGACAATTTATTTAAGCTCTGTGAGTCACTCTTTTCTCATCTACAAAATGTGGATAATAAAAGTACTTCCTCAAAGAATTGTTGAGACGATTCAATAAGACTGCGTGGGCTGGTGCAGTAGCTCACACCTATAATCCCAGTACTTTGGGAGGCTGAGGCAGCTGGATCACCTGAGGTCAGGAGTTCGAGACCAGCCTGGCCAACATGGTGAAAACCCGTCTCTACTAAAAATACAAAAAATAGCCAGGCATGGTGGCGGGCACCTGTACTCCCAGCTACTCGAGAGGCTGAGGCAGGAAATCACTTGAACCCAGGAGGCGGAGGTTACAGTGAGCCAGCATTGCACTCCAGCCTGGGTGACAAGAGTGAAACTCCATCTCAAAAAAAAAAAAAAAAAAAAAAAAAAGACTTCATGTAAAGCACTTATTACTATGCCTAGTCCCACAGTAAATGCTCAAGAAATATTGGTTATTACAGTGCTTTTTCCTACTTTTTATCTACTTTTCTATCGACAGACTTAAAAAAAATATTGCCATTCATAGACTTTTGAAAGTACAAGGAATCTGAAGGGTCATCCCCTTTGAAATATCAACAAATGGTTGTCTTACAATCTCTCCTAAACACCTTCACTGATGATGTCCCTGTCACCATGTGAAGTAGCCCCTTTTCTTCAGTCTTTGGCAAACAGTTTTGCCAGTTAAAATGTGTTTATTTCCACTGAGGTGCAATCTCTCTGCAAGTTTTACTCATTAGTCTTAGTGCTAACCCTCATGAAATTTGAACAAATCTACCTCTACCTCCATAGACACCCTTTCATATATCTAGGATCTCAAACAAAAATACTAAACACCATGGAATAAGCCAGGTTATAATCCTTTCAAGAGTACAACACAGCACAGAAAATAGCATTTTGTAACTTTTCCTTCTGTAACATCTCTGATAAATGTAAGTCCTTTTTTTTTTTTTTTTTTTTTTTGAGATGGAATCTTGCTCTGTTGCCCAGGCTGGAATGCAATGGTGTGATGTCAGCTCACTGCAACCTCTGCCTCCCAGGTTCAAGCGATTCTTCTGCCTCAGCCTCCTGAGTAGCTGGGATTACAGGCACTTGCCACCACGCCCAGCTATTTTTTGTATTTTTACTAGAGATGGGTTTGCCATGTTGGCCAGGCTGTTCTTGAACTCCTGACCTCAGGTGATCTGGCTGCTTGAACTCCTGACCTCAGATGATCCGGCTGCCTTGGCCTCCCAAAGTGCTGGGATTACGGGCGTGAGCCACCGCGCCTGTCCACAAATGTAAATCTTTAGTCCCAGATTCAAAACAAGGAAGGAGGTTGCTGCTCTCAGAAATGGTTTTCTCTACTTAAAACAAACCCTCTATATTTTGATGCTCTAACATTTTTGAGAAAGAAATAAAATGCCTAGCAACTAGTGGTTTAAACAATGTTATCAAATGAAGTTTGATTAATAGCCTCAAATAATTCTTTTGTTTCAAGATATCAATTGAAAAACTAGCAATCATTCATGTTCAAATGTAGGTAAGACATTTCATAAAACATGGAGGGAAGTATGAAGGAAAAAAAAAAAAAGGCCAGTCCACTCCGTATCAGAAACAATCATTTTCTCAAAGACCTAAATTCAGAAAGCAATTCCTGATACTGGCAGTTTTCACCAACATAAGTTACATTTGCTAGACTTCTGTTTGCTGAGTCAACTGAACTGATCTGGACTCTGGCCCTGCCAGCCTTGAGCTGTGCAGCCTTGGGTAAGCCCATAATCTCTCTGAAAGTCAGTTTCCTCTCCCATAAAATAGAGATGACACCATCTACTTCAAAAGATTATCAGGAAGTATAAAGTGAAAACAAAGCATGTTAAAATCCTCTGTGAACTGCAAACTATCATACAAATGTCAATTATTCCTTATTATTGTAATTTAAGCTGTTACTCAGACCAGGCAGATTTTTGGACAAAATGTCCCTTCAAGCAAACATGAAATTGAGAAGTAGAGGCAACAGGGAAAGGCTCTATCTTAATTATTTTGAAAGAAGAACTACATTCTCTTCTCATCCAGCCTTGGGACAGTTACAGCATGTATCAGAATGTACTCTCACACAGGTATAATCTAGCCATCTTAAAGCATGTAAAATGTCCACTTCGAATTTTCAAAGCCATGGTGGGATTCTGTAGATCATTAATGTTACACAGTGCTTTGCATTTAATTATACAAACAATAGCTTCCATAATGATGATATTATCAGGGAAAGGTAATCTGCATGAACTAAGCCCCATCACAGAGCGTAAGTTTAGGGACCTCTTCATTATTAAATCATTTATATAATAAAATCAATATGCTTTAAAAGTAAAAATAGGTTTTTTTAAAACCATAAAGAAGAGTTACATGTTTTAAACTCTATCAATTATTGTAATATAATGAGTCTTGAAGATTTAATATCAACTTTTAAAATTAAAACTCAATGGAGAATATATATTTGACTCCATTACTAGATGATGTATCTCTAAAAAAGGTTATAGTACAGCCATTATCACCTTCCTAAACTATATGGAAATTTTGGTATAACCCTCCAACTACCCCGAAAACAATTTCATTTCAAAGATAGCAAAGTATTTTGAGAATGTCAAATTGCATAAATATTGACAGAAATAATCCAGGCACATATGTCATATTCATTTCTTGCAGGGTTTCAGTCGATTAAACATTACAAAAATTTTAAACGTCACTATTCACATTAAAATTGTTTCCTTAATTTTAAATAGTGTAAAAAATCCACAAATTTCTATACAGTGGTATGTTCGTAACTAAGTGTTTTATCACTTTAAGATTCAATGTTCCTTAATGATATAACTCAAAAATTTCACTGTATCATTATTTAGAAAGTCATAAAAATCTCTTAAAATTAATCTTTCATGCACATCCAGTTTATCCAAAGTTAGAATTTAATTAGATGGCCTTGGCGTAAATGGGCTTACTACTTTATTTGCTCAATCAGTGTATGTCTCTTCAGTAATTATAATTAATTCAAGTCCCTGACGCACCTCCTAGCAAACAATGTAAAAACATCAGACAAAATGGAAATAAATAGGTTCACATTTCTTCAATTACAACATTCACTTTCATCCTCAAAATGCACATGTGAAATAACTAGGATAGTTGTTACTCTATGTAACACATAAAGGCCAACACAAAGAACCTACACCTCTGGTGACAGAGAAGGATGCTCCTCCTCAGCAGAAAATATATTATGGTTGTTTACATTGTGATACAACTGCAAAGAGCCAATTGAGAAAGTCTGCATTTAACACAGTTTGCAAATGCATGTTGAAATATAAATAGCAGCTCACGCCTGTAATCCCAGCACTCTGGGAAGCTGGGGTGGGAGGATCACTTGGGCCCAGGAGTCGAGACCAGCCAAGGCAATATAAAGAGACCCCCATCTCTACAACAAATTTAAAAATTAGACAGGTGTGATGGTATGAGCCTGTGATCTCAGCTATTCGGGAGGCTGATGTGGGAGGATCACCTGAGTCTGGGAGGTTGAGGCTACAATGAGCCGTGATCGCACCACTGCGCTCTAGCCTGGGCAGCAGAGGGAGACCTTGTCTCAAAAAGAAAAGAAAGAAATATAAACATCAGCAAATGAAAGAAGAGATAAATTACTAATTATCTAGAACAGCTCTTCCTGTTGGAAAGAATCACTTGTAACTATCAACAAAATTTACAACTGAGAAGCAGTCCAAAAAGTCTGATTATCAGGCCTTCACCCCGCATCTTCCAGACAGAATCACCAAGAAAGCAGTAAGTGGCATAAAACTTCTATTTCTAAAACTGAGGGGACAGCAAGATCCACAGGATAATACAAACTGTCAGACAAATTATTCAATTAGGTAGTCAGCATAGCAAAACAAAGTAAAAGTAGCCAGCTACAAAGCTGACAGTCTTGATGGGAGATGGGGCCAGGCACAGAAAGTGCATTCCTCTGTACACAGCCTTTGCACTTTGCACTCCCACCACAAGCTCTTTCTGCAACTGGCAGGTCACTACTGCTGTCATTTATTGGGCACCTATCAGGGTCCAAGCACTTTTCATACATTATCTCATTTAATATGCCCAACAGTCCTGTGAGGATCGTTCATTCCCTCTTAGAGCTGTTCATTAAGTAGGCTGTTCCAAAACCCTCAGCTAGTACAGCCTGGGCAACAGGGCAAGACCCTGTCTCAAACAAAACAAAACCAGGTAGAACCTTCTGATTCCATTTTCTCTCCTTTTTTTAAGAGATGGGGTCTCACTCTTTTGTCCAGGCTGGAGTACAGAGGTGTAAACATGGCTCACTGCATACGTGACCTCCTAAACTCAGGCAATCCTCACACCTCAACCTCCCAAGAAGCTGGGACTACAGGAACACCACCACACTTGCTTCTTCCTTTTTTTTTTTTTTTAATAGAGACAGAGTCTCAATTATGTTGCCCAGGCTAGTCTCAAACTCCTGGGCTCAAGCGATCCTCCCACCTTGGCACTCCAACATGTTGGGATTACAGGTGTCAGCCACTGCACCCAGCCTCTGTCTGATTCAGTTTCAAGAAGCAGTGGTCAAGCACCAACTTCCAGGCCACAGACAATCTGTACTCGGATTATGAGGCTCATCAGTAATTGTGAGGTGTATCTGTTACTAAATCTGGCTACCCAGGTGGCAGTACCCAATTGTGCTCTGATAATGACAAAAGAGGAAAGTAACAATGTGGTGCTTGGAGAGATGGGCAAGCAGCATATGACATCAACATGGCATCAAGCTCCAACACAAGCAAAGGGTCTGGGGAGACAAAGGTCCATCTCAGGTTGCAATTATCTGCAGAAATGGGCAGCACAAGACCTGCTCACTTGCAGAAACTGACAAGTCACTCATGTATCAAAGTCTCCGGGGTTTCTCCTCAGCCCCCTGGCAGTATTTTCCTTGTGTTCATCCTGAGTCTTAGTCAGTCCAATCTCCTCTGAGGTCCTAACTAAACCAGACACAGGGAGAGTCGGGATTTTATCTTATTAAAATAGATATGGCTAATTTGTCTTTTCAAATTCATTTTAAATTAAATTGGATTTCCTCGGAAGGCTGCTAGGTCAGTTCCCCTGCTGCGAACACAGGACAAAGGTTAATTGCAAGCCCTTCACCAGCTCTTCTGCTCTCTTGGGCAGACTCTGATAACCTGCCCCGAGAGGTGGGCAAGGCTTTGGTTTATTGGGCAACAATGTTGCCATTACAGCCATTTACCATTATGCCAAGAAACATTTTATTTTCTTTAACTAAATAACAAGGTATGATTACAACAACAAGAAAGAAATGTAATGATGCTACCAACTGATGGTTAATTCTAAAATGCAACACTCAACGAATAAGACCTAACCTATTTGCTTCCCTAAAAGGCTCCAATAGATGCAAAAGTACACACTCTCCTGGAGCAAACTGCCTTCTGGTTCCAATGTAAAATTCCATTAACATTTTCACTTAATTTATCTCATTTAGACTGTCTACATTCATGAAAATTTAACCCAGTAATTCCCTGTTATACAAAGCATAACAAAGTATGAATATTTAAATACAATGTAAATAAAACACTTTATCAATTATATTTTTGTATTCTAAATTAGTGACTTCACTTAGCACGTCTGCCTTGCACAGCACCACACTATTTTTCAATTAAAGGTCCAGATGTTTCAAAGGCTCCAGTAGGCAACGGCAGTTATGAGAAATGCTTTATCTGCATTGTAATCATCACCACCACATCAGCTCCAGGCTGCATTAACATACTCATGTTTTATTCCAGCTCCCCTTCTACCAGAGCAGGTAATTATACAACACAGCAGAGAAACACAATCCTAAGAGCTGCACAATTTCCCTACAAGAATTCACCTGAGCAACACATTTTCATACATGATTTTAAATTCTTCTAGAAAACATTTCATTACATAGTTAAATTTGCTTTAGCAGGAACACTGATAATTTCAATAATATGTTGTTAATAAAGAATGAATAACAGCACAGATGTTCCAAATTTATCTCCAAATAGTACTGAAAGTGCAAGAGGGACTGTACGTACTCGTGCTTGTGTGTACTGAAAATCAACAATAAGTCTGTGTGTGTAAAAAAACACTACCAGTTGTTACAATCTAAGCCATCTCTTCTCAATTTTAATGCCAATGCCATCTCTTGAACAAATCAATTAGACATTTATTCTTACTATACAGAAATGACAACTCAACTGAGCTGAGGCTGAGCAAGTATACCAATTATCCCCGTTCCTATTCGATAGTAAAATAACACCACAGCAAAACAAAATGCAATGCTGACAGTGGCAACAAAAATACTATTGCATTTATTATTTAGTTAATTAAATGGCTCCCTTATTTACAAACAGAAAATAACCTATGGTATAAAAGATACTGCTATGCATAGTAAACATAGTATAATTTAACGAGAAAATATAGTTCCTCGTCATTAAGAGAAACTGTAGCAAAATTCACTTTAATTATAAGTTTTTATTATTCTACAAACATTTTTTATTTTGAAATATTCCAAGAAGAGAAGTCCTAATAAAGATGCTATTCAAAAGATAAATGCCTTTACAAATATTAAAACCTCAGACAGGTCAAATCCTGGCAGGTTACACTTCAGTATCTGAAAGCAGACAGCTTCCATTCCTTCCTGAAGGAACCTTAGGTGGAACATTTTTAATACATCACTGTGTCACTTTTTAATGTGCCCCAATCTATTAACCACATGGCAAACTAACAGGGATTTTTAAAATATGGGTTTTATGGCTTTGTGCTGGTGATTAATTAAATAAATAGCCACCGTTTCACAAATCATCCCTCTAATTAGTCTAAAACAGACACTTTGCATTCACTGGTATTATTGCCATCTGAAGCTCACAGAAGGGCAGGAGTGGTACCGCACGGCCGCATCTCTGCACTTTGGAACCCATTGTCGCGGGCTCCACGGCTGGCATCCCACCCTGCCACCCAGAGGCAGAGGTGTCAACTTTGCAGGTGCTGCAGTCAGCTGGAATTTGGCTCCAGCTGCTCGGAAAAGATGTTCTCCTTAATTATTCTCCCTCACCCTAAAGGAAACAATGCAACAACAAAGGAATAAAGTGCAACCTCCAGCTACAATCAGAGGTTTCACCAACACAGTTCATGGAGTGAATAAGAAAGTTGGTTGATTTAGGAATAAGTAGGGAGCTACATTAAACAGGCTTTCCTGAGAACTCAAAACATGTTATGTCATCTTGAATTCAGGTATTAAGCAATTATTTCCAAATCCTATTATTTAAAATACTCCATTCAAAGACTGAGGAGATCACTCTCTTTGAAACTGATAGGAATTCAACCTGTTTTAGTAGCATATAAGACGATAATTCCTCTGAAAGTAAATTAAACTTAGAAATAATTTTTAGTGCCAGAAAAAAAAATCAAATGGGAATATTTCAAGAACCCAATTTCCTTCAGGAAATACATTAAGTGGTTTCCTAATCTTTTAAACTTCATTATGTTTAGAGGAAGGCAGGGAGGGAAGAAGGGTGTAGGGAGGCGGGGGGAAGAAAGAAGGAAAAGAAAAAGGGGTGAAAGGAAAAGAAAAAGAATATATGGTAAAAATTCAGTAGGGATAACATATCAAAATATGCTCTAAATTATTCTGCAGAAAAGGCTGTCCTCATACCCATTCTTTAAGATTTCTACGAATGGGAAGAAGAAATGGGGTATAGTAGAAAAGACCTAGACCCTTAAGCAAGATAGACTCTGACAGGTATTGTGCCTTTCTCTAAGTCATGTGATCCCATTTACCCTTAGTTTCCTCCCCTATAAAGGATTTTAGCCCCTATCTTCAATATTATAGGGAAACTGAGATACTGTCCTAGCACATTCCCTGAATAGAGCAGATGCTCAAAAATTATGGCCATGAGAAACTGCACCAGACAATGAAAACTGGGTTGAAGGCAGAGTCTAGGTTCTTTGTTTTCATTCTCTACATGCCTTTCTGAAAGAGCCAAGGTGATTGTAGCCAACACTGCAGATGCTGTGTTCTTGATACGAAAAGGAGAGACAAAAGCACAAAAGGTTCACCAACGCAGGACAGACACATTATGTTCACCCTACTGAAGAAAACCCGAATCTTCTACAATCGAGAAGAAACAGTGTAGTTTCTCTGACTTTCATCTTTACTGGGCATGGAGCTAGGGGAGGGTATGTCTGAGATGGCTCGTGGGTAGAAAGTGGAAAGCAAATAAATGCGCTTTGGATTCGAGAGACCTAGGTCTGAATTCCAGCTTCACTACTTACTAGTTGTGTAACCTCAGGCAAGTCTGTTCACCTTTCTAAGCCTCAGTTTCCCCATGCCAAAACTGGAATAATATTACATACTTTACAAGGAAGCTCGAAAGAATGAATGAAATGGCATAGTAGATACTCTGGCATACAGCAAACACTCCAGTAGTTTCTATTACATTAAATTGAATCATATGAAACTGCTGATAATCACTTGCGACCTACAAAAATTGCAATTTCATAGGGTTTCAATATTATAGTGACTGAAACAATAAATATCATGGGCTGGAGAAATAACTGAGAATTCTCAAAAATAAAATGAACTACATTCCTATCAAAGGAAGACAAGCAAGATATAAAGGGTGTTTTTCAAAGACTGGCTCTTCATTCCAACACTACAGCAGCTAATATTTATTAAACACTATAGGTCAGATATCACCCCATACATTTGACATCCATATTAGCTTATGTAATCTCAAACAACTCTGAGTTAGATTCAACAATTATTTCTATTTTAGAGTTGAAATGGAAGCTTGTAGAAATGAAGCAACACTGCCCAAAGTTACACAGCTAGTGAAGCGAGGATGCTAACTGGGGATGTCTAACTCCAGAGTCTGAGTTCTTACTCATCACTTAAAATTGCCTTCCCACACTGCAAAGTTGCTTACTTTGCTTTTATTTTTTATTTATTTATTATATATTTTTTGAGACAGTGTCTTGCTCTGTCACCAGGCTGGAGTGCAGTGGCACAATCTCGGCTCACTGCAACCTCCGCCTCCCGGGTTCAAGTGATTCTCCTGCCTCAGCCTCCTAAGTAGCTGGGACTACAGGCATGTGCCACCACACTCAGCTAATTTTTGTATTTTTAGTAGAGACGGGGTTTCACCATGTTGGCCAGAATGGGCTTTATCTCTTGACCTTGTGATCTGCCTGCCTCGGCCTCCCAAAGTAACTTTGCTTTTAATAAGACTGTATGGGGACAAAGAGCAAACAAGTTACAAATCAACTTGTAGGCTTCCGAAGGATGGCCATGTCAATGGGCAGACAGGCACCGGCAGGGAGGGTATGTCATGCCAGGGCCTGTAGTGACTGGGAAGATGATGCATCCAACAGTCCCACTGCAACCATGGCACTCTAGGGTTCTACTTACCCCATGTCATAGTGTTATTAGAAAAAGAAAAAAAAGAATAGTAGCAGACATGCTTCGAAGTTTCCAGAAAAGTCCTGAAGTTTTAATCGAACAGCTGCTGTGTTCCCATTATGTTATAGTCAAGCCTTTTCACAATGTGACAAAGGAAGCAAAGCTTTTTATTTATTTGTTAGTCTGATCATTTATTTATTTATGTTCACATCTCTTGCTTCCTGAATCCTTTGATGTAAACAGTGAACAAGCCATCATAGCAAGGGAAATGGAACTGACAGTGGATGCTCTGAATCCACTCCCTTTAAAAAGAGAATTCAAGTCAAGAAAACCCCCAAATGCCAGGCTTTCAAAGCCAAAATTCTAAAAGCAATCGCATTTGCATTTAAGGCTTCTTGGGGCCGCCGCTGTGGCACCAAAATCCACCAAAGATAAAGAAGGTATTTGTACTAAGTTGGGAAAGTGGAGACATCAGCATTTCCGTCTTCAGACCATTATTCCTGCTCTCCAGACAGCACCTGATAAAGCATCTGGAGCGTTTTGTCTTCTGCGCAGCCACTGCTTTTCCGACGCCTGTGCTCAGGGGTTTCCCTGGGGCTTCCTTTCCAACAGTTGCGCAGAGACTCTGAGAGGAGCCCAAACGAGCTGCCTTAACCTTCCAGTAAACTGCTATTTCCATAGAGGATTAAAACAAACGTTTCAAATAAGCCAATTTCCTTTACTAAAAAACCAAAATGACAATAGTAGTACCAAGAGAAATACACAAAGACGATGAATAAGACACACTTCTCCTGTCTTTGGACATGAAAAAAATAGACAGCAAAAGGTTAGATGGAGGTGGGCTACACAATTCCCTCTTATTTCCAATACTGCCCTACACTGGAGCCTAACTAAGAAGTTATACAAGAATTAGACTGAGTCATACCAAGAGGGAGAGAAAAAAACCTAAATGCTTATACTACCTGATACATGCTGATGTTGCATGTTATATATTTTTAAATTCCTGTTAATTGTAAATTTGTCTATTAAAAATGCAACTGTGTCATTTTTTAATTAGGTACTTCCAGAATTCTGGGGATGCAAAATGGTTAACTTGTTGAACTGATGGGAATGAAAATTCCTATCTTTGAGGTCTCTGTAGAAGGGAACAAGTTTCCTTCCCCTAAAGTACCCAAAGCAGCTCCCCTGAACCACAGCAAGTGGGAACTTCCTTTAACCCAAAGGGGTAGGGACGTATATGCTCAACTAAATGAACAGGATATACACAAAAAACAGCTGGAACAGAAAAAATCCTTAAGAAATCCCACTCTTGGAATGCTAAGGGAAGGAGACAGCCTCTGGCTTTCCTTGTTTCACCTCCCAAGCTTCTTTGTTTGTTTGTTTGTTTTTAAGAAAGAGTCTCACTATGTTGCCCAGGTTGGTCCTGAACTCCTGAGCTCAAGTGATCCTCTTGCCTCCGCCTCCCGAATAGCTAACTCAGGCACTTGTCACCGTGCCTGGCCTGCCAAGCTTCATACTGTTTTCCTCATTTTCTGACCCTGAGTGCCTTTCTTGTTTTTCTCTTTTTGGTAGTTTCTCCCAAACCCACATTCAATTTTACACTACTACATGTACAATGTGAGACGTTTCACATGTAACACTCTATTAAGAGCATTTTGAACGTTTCTGGAAAGAGAATAACTAAAATTAATAACAGCTACCATTTACTCTGTGCCTGGCACTGGGCTGAGTGTGCCACATAAATTCTGTCTTTTGATCTGCAAAACAGCCCTCACTTACCCTATTTTACAGATAAACTGCTAAGAAGTGAAAGAAAGTGTTAAAGGTCACACAGCCAGTAAGACAACTCAGATGGAAACCCGCCTCTGACTGACTCAAAAGACCACAATCTTAACTTGACAACAATTCTTCCCAAAACCAATATATTTGAAAAGCTTTTTTGGAGGGAAAGTTCTTATTTGCAAAAAACATCTTCTTAGGTTTTGAATCGACATTTGCATGAAATAAACAGCCATGATATGTGTAAACACAAACTCTTTCTCTTCATTCTGTAATATATATTCCTCTCCCACAGCATTTAATACCACACACTAAAAACTATTTTACTATAGGACTTGTATTTCAACCACATGGCAAAATATGCATTCTGACCAACCCTCAAACAGAAAACAGCTAAACATTTTTATGAAACACAAAAAGAGCTATTTTATCTGACTCAATACACTGGTTGGCAAGTTTTTAAGGAAATCACAAAAGCAAAAAGATTAAGTGAAAAGAGAACCTAGAATGAAAAACAGAACACAATTTTGCCTGAATGATGGTACTTGCCAAACAAGGTGACATGAAGTGTCAGTTTTCTTGGTCAGCAGGCTATAGGGAACAGTCTATCTATAATCTATAATAAGACCGTGATACCCTCCTCACAACCCACCACCACCAAAGACCTACACATGAGAGTAAATTAGAATTAAGGTTTCCCAATTGACCTCCAGCAAGGTAAAACTGCCTGTCTTCCCCCAAAATTATTTTCTTCCTCAGACTTTATAAACGTAAACCAATCTTCATATGAAATTTCTATCTCAAATTTGTATTATTTGATGGACCAGAAAGATTTTAAGACAAGAATTTAAAGTGGTCCTGAGCTGGTAGTGCCCCCAGGTTCTAGGTAGAAGCAAACACAGATCCTATTGGGAAAAACCTAAATGACTCAAATAATTCCAACAGAAAAAGTTGCAAGAAATAATTTGTTCTATCTCCAAATCACAAAACATAGAAGGCATCATGAAGTAGGCCCAGAAAGACTGGAGTTAACAGTATGATCAGAAGCAAAATATAAAATAAATGTGTAAGCAAAGATGTGGAGTAAGTGCAAGAGACTATAAAAGATTATCCAAGGTGTGATATGATATTATGGTTGAGTAGGAGAATGTTGCTAGGAGTGAATGTCAACTTTTAAAGATTAAATAAAGCATAAATAAAGCAAATATGGCAAAATGTTAACAATTACTGAATATAGGTGCTACACATAAGGGTGTTCACTGAACTTTTACTAATAAAATTACTACACTTTTTGTAATAGTTTTTTAAATTACCAAGCAGATTTTTACAAGACCAAAATCAGACTTCTAGAAATTAAAAATACAACAACTAAAACTGGAAATGCAACATATGGGTTCCACAGCTGAGGAGAGAATCTGTTAGGAAGATAAGAGTTGAAGAAATTACCTAGAATGCAACCCAAAGAGACACAGAGATAGGAAATAAAGAGACGTTAAGAGATGAGAAGGATAAAATAACACATTCTGATAGGTGTAGCTAGAGTTTCAGAAGAAGAGAAAAGAGTAACTGGTTCAGAGGCAATGTCTGAAAAGACAGTGGCTGAGAATTTTCCAGAATGATGAAAGACACTAATACGCAGATTCAGAGAGCCCAATGAACGCAAAAGAAGAAAAACAGGAAAGAAGATCTGTATCTTAAAACATCAAAATGAAACCGCATCTATACCCGGCAAATACCAACCAAATGGAGCAGGTGTAACTATTTGAAAGGGAGGAAAACTTCACTAGATATAATCACAAATGACAAATGGTTCAATTCACCAGGAAAAAATAGCAATTCTGAAATTGTGTGAACATAAAAACATAACATCACAATATATAAAGAAAAAATAGTCACAATTAACAAGAAAAAACAAGACAATCTATCAACAGCAGGAAATTCAAGCATATTTTTGTCTAACTGATGGCTTGGACATAAATATCTGTAAAGAAAATTTTAACAGAATTATACATTGAGTATCCCCTTTTCAAAATTCTTGGGACCAGGAGTGTTTCAGATTTAAGATTCTGAAATATTTGCACTATACTTACTGGTTGAGTAACCCTAATCCAAAAATCCAAAATGTAAAATGCTCCAGTGAGCATTTCCTTTGAGCATGCTCCAAAGGAAATGCTTGCTTCTAAATATTTTCTGATTTCTGTTATTTTTTGATACATGAGTTACTTATAAGTGCTCAAAAAGTTTCAGATTTTGGAGCATTTTAAACTTCAGATTTTCAGGGTAAGAATGCTCAACCTGTAACAGTCTTGACCTAATGACAATATTTAGAATATTGCAACCAACAGCAGCTAAAATCACATTCTTTCCAAGTTCACACATAATATTTATAAAAGGTGACCTATATTAATGGGCATACAGCCATGCTCAACGAATTTCAAATAATTGATAATGTTATAGCTTCTGT
The DNA here is from genome assembly GCF_009828535.3 of Hylobates moloch. Lineage (NCBI taxonomy): Eukaryota > Metazoa > Chordata > Mammalia > Primates > Hylobatidae > Hylobates > Hylobates moloch. The sequence goes on from NW_026652285.1 coordinate 97,764,530, forward strand.
ACAAATTCTTTTAGTTTTTTTTAATTTAAAATTTTTATGTTAGCTCTTTAATGGGGGGGGGCATGTGGAGTAAGATTGGAAACTAAACTTATCTACTAACAATCAGTTGTTGTAGAACCACAATAAACTGAGTGCCTAAACGCGTTGTCTATTTCCTGATTCCCTATTCTTTCTGAAGCCATCTGTCCTGCAGTGTTTTTGAACAGGCCAGCATTCATGTACAAATCTTTATGTGAATGAACTTATGTTTTTAATTCTGTTGGGTAAATAGAGGCTCTGTCAATTAAGAGATCCTGATTCCCAAAGGGAGAACACTTCCACTGGGAGACACAGCAGAAGTATCACTAAATGTTAAAACTATGGCTGCAGCCCAGGTTCCTCATGCCAAGGGACATCAGGCAAGAAGGAAAGTCACCAACCTCACAGGAGTGACTGACACTCATCAGAAGAACATGAGGCTGTTACACAATGGAGGCAGGAAGAAACACATCTAGCCAGTAAATCCACTGGGGTATCTTACTACTTTTACCCAGTTTTGGTGGTTAATGGACAAATGAAGCAGCTACATCCTGAGAAAGGTAAACAGAGGCTTGGGCCCTCAGAGATAAGGGTCTGGGTCATCATACCATTTAAGACCTAGACCAGCCGAGATGCTAACTAACCAAGGTTGACGGGACTAGAATAAATACTTGAAGAGACAGATGAGTGTTAGTCATGACCTCAAGACCAGTCAAAGAAACGGGACTGTAGATCATTATACTAACCCTCTTTGTATAAATTTCCCCAAAGAAAAGAAGTCCAACGCAGACCTGAAGGTGTGCTCCCAGAACTTAACATGAAGCCAGTAAATCCAAGCAGCACCAAGGGTGGACTGGCATGGTCACTTCCTGTACCACCCAGATCCCCTCTTTCAGGAATAAAGGGCATATTTCCCAACAGCTGGAAAGAATGCTGGCTGATGGCTATCAGCTGCTAGTCCTTTCCTGCAATTGTGTTGGCTGACAGAGTCACCTTGCCAAGACTGCACCTCCTTCTCACGACACTGAGAATCCAATGATAGGTCAGATGCAAGAATGTAAGAGGCCTGACCCCCTGACCCCAACTTGGGACAACTCTGAAGGTCTATCCAGCTGCAGAGTACTCCGTGGTGTCAGGTGAGGCCTTGTTATGACTGCATCACAGTCCCAACTCCTCCCTCTACCCAATTCTGTTTTCCTCCCTTTCCACACAGATGCTAATCCAGAAAACACTCCCTAATACATTTCCTGCATGTTAATCTCCATTTCAGAGACTGCTTCCCAGGAGAACCCAACCTGTGACAACAATAGTTTACTTTTATTAGCAGGTTCCACCAAACATTCAAAGAACAGATAATGCTAGAATTACCCATACTATTTAACCGCACCGAAAAAGAGCAATTTCTTTTCTTTGTTGTTGTTTTTTTTTGTTGTTTTTTTGTTTTTTTTTAAGACGGAGTCTCGCTCTGTCACCCAGGCTGGAGTGCAGTGGCGCGATCCCGGCTCACTGCAAGCTCTGCCTCCCAGGTTCATGCCATTCTCCTGCCTCATCCTCCCCAGTAGCTGGGACTACAGGTGCCCGCCACTACACCCAGCTAATTTTTTGTATTTTTTAATAGAGACGGGGTTTCACCATGTTAGCCAGGATGGTCTTGATCTCCTGACCTCGTGATCCACCCGCCTCGGCCTCCCAAAGTGCTGGGATTACAGGCGTGAGCCACCGCGCCCGGCCGAAAAGAGCAATTTCTAAATCACTTTATAAGGCTAGAAAAACCTCCATATCCAAACCTGAGAGTGTAAGAGAGTAATCTTACAGGCCAGGTTTACTTGTGAACAAAGATCCTGAAGAAAATATTAGCAAACCAACCCGGTAAGAAATAAAAACTAGAATATCTGATGACCAAAGTTGAGTTTATCTTATCAAATTCTAGGTTGGTTTAACATAAGAAGATAAATCAATATAATAATCATATTAAAGCTGGGTGTGGTGGCTCATACTTGTAATCCCAGCACTTTGGGAGCCCGAGGTGGCCAGATCACCTGAGGTCAGGAGTTCAAGACCAGCCTGGCCAACACGGTGAAACCCTGTCTCCACTAAAAAACACAAAACTTAGCCGGGTGTGGTAGCAGGCGCCTGTAATCCCAGCTACTTGGGAGGCCGGGGCAGGGAGAATCACTTGAACCCTGGAGGTGGAGGCTGCAGTGAGCCAAGATCGTGCCATTGTACTCCAGCTTGGGTGACAGAGCAAGGCTCCGTCTCAAAATATAATCATAATCATAATCATATTAAGAGATTAAGGAGAAAAATCATATGGTAGTATAGGCAAATTCAGTATATTCAACATTCAGTACAGTTGAATGTACATGATTTAGAAAGTAATAATTATTGTAGCTAACTAGGAACAGAAAGGACTTTTATTAACCCAACATAGAACATCTGCTAAAATAGGAAATATCCTAAATGGTGAAACATTGGAAACATTTCCTTTGATATCAGAAACAAGACAATTTCTTTTCAACATGGTATTGTGAAGCAATAAAAAGAATTTTTAAAATTTTCAGCTCTGTAAAGCAAGAAAAATAAAGTATAAGGATTAGAAATAAAACTATCATTATTTGCAAATGACCAACTACACAGAAAACCAAAAAAGGTATAAGTTAATGGAAGTTATAGGAGTTTATTAAGGTTACTGACATTAAATCAATGTCAAAGAAATCAACTACATTTCTATATACCAGCAACAAATAGGAAGACAATATAATTTAAATAAAATCTTGAAAGTAGAATTTAAAAATAAATTTAATAATAGGTATATGTGAATCAATCTAACAACGAAAAACTATACATATATATGACTTCCATGGAGAAAATGATAAAATTTTACGAAAGCTATTATAGGTCACTTAAATAAGTGATATATCATGTTCAAAATGGCAAAGATGTCAATTCTCCCAAATTGATCTACAAATTTAGTCTAACTCTAATCAAAATCTCAAGAATTTTTTTTAACTTGACAAGTGATTTTAAAAATGCATATGGAAGGGGCTGGGCACGGTGGTTCACACCTGTAATCCCAGCAGTTTGGAAGGCCAAGGTGGGTGGATAACCTGAGATCAGGAGTTCAAGACTAGCCTGGCCAACATGGCAAAACCCCATCTCTACTAAAAACACACACACAAAAAATCAGCCAGTGTGTAGCAGGGCAATAGGTTAAGAATATGCAAGACACTCACAAATAACAAAAAGGAGGTTGAGGCCTGTCACAGTGGTTCATGTCTGTAATCCCAGCACTCTGGGAGGCCAAGGTGAGTGGATAACTTGAGGTCAGGAGTTCAAGACCAGCCTGGCCAACATGGCGAAACCCCATCTCTACTAAAAATACAAAAATTAGCCAGGTATAGTTGTGCATGCCTGTAATCCCAGCTACTCAGGAGGCTGAGGCACAAGAATCGCTTGATGTTGCAGAGGCGGATGTTGCAGTGAGCCAAGATCACACCGCTGCACTCCAGCCTGGGCAACAGAGTGGGACTCCGTCTCAAAAAAATAATAATAAAACAAAATAAAATAGAAAAGGAGGTTGAAGGAGCATGATTTACCAGATATCAGAAACTGCTTTACATTTAAAGTAATTAAAATAGTATGATATTAACACAGGAAAAACCAAATAAACAACTGAAAAAGAAAAGTCCAGGAAGAGCAGCACAAACGTAGGGAAACTTGATATATGACCAAGCAAGCATGACAAACCAATGGGGAAAGGTGGGACTCAATAAATAATGCCACCAACTGATTAACCACACAGAAAAAAAAACAGAAATCAGACCTCTACCTCACTACCACACATGCAGAAAATCAGTTCCAGATGGATTAATTATTTAACTATAAAAACTTTAAATACAATTTGGGAAAATAACTTTATAATCTTGAGGGTAAAGATTTCTTAGAACACAAAAAGCATAAAAAATGAAGCAAAAGACTGATAATTCAATACACTAAAAACAAGAATTTCTGTTCATTAAAAAGCACCAAAAAGAGAATGAAGACAAGCCATAAGCTACCCAATATATAAAAATGGTTAGTATCCAACATACATTCAAATTTCTCCTTCAAATCAGGAAGAAACTGATTAAAATAGAAAAAAGATTAGAACAAGTAGTTCACACAGAAGAGGAAACATGAATAACCAATAAACACATAAAAAGATGTTCAATTTCAATTATATTTTGAGAAATGTAAATTAAAATCATAATGAGATATAATTTCACACCCATAAGACTAGAAAAAATAAGTCTGATGGGGGAGCACGACACTGACACACTGCTGGAGGGGCACACATGGGAATAACCACTTTGGAAGACAGTTTGGCATTATCTACTAAGCTGAAGCTGCACATAGATCCCATGACCCTGTAAGTCCATCTGCATGTATTCCCCAACAAAGTTTTCAAACCATGGTCCCTCTGAGGGCTAGGAAATCAATTTAGGCAATTTCAACCAATCTTTTATTTTAAAATTAGATAAAATAGAATTGATTAGAATAAAAAATAGCATGCATTTCTACTTAGTAAAGGTTAAGTATTTTTCTACGAAAATAGTTTCCATATATCATTTATCTATATGTGCACTTAATATGCAGGTACTGGTTCAGGATGTAAAATGTGTTTCTATTTGTGTGTGTGTGAAGTGACGGATATTTTAATTAAATTGATGTAATCATTCCACAATGTATGCATAGATCAAAACTTTCATGTTGTACCCCAAAATGTGTTTCTTATTACATATGATTCATGGCCAAAATGTTTGTAGACCAGGCACAATGGCACATTCCTGTAATCTCAGCACTTGAGAGGATGAGACAGAAGGATCGCTTAAGCCCTGGAATCTGAGACCAGAGTAGGCAACAAAAGGAGATCCTGTTACTACAAAAATTTTTTTTAATTAGCCAGGCGTGGTGGCAAGTGCCTAGAGTCCTAGCTACTCCTGAGACTGAGGTGGAAAGATTGCTTGAGCCTGGGAGACCTAAGCCACAGTGAGCCATGATCATGCCACTGCACTCCGGCCTGGGCAACAGAGACACTATCTCAAAATAAAATAAATCTTTTTAAAAGTCTCTGCCAAGGGGTAATTCTTACACATTAAAAACACTTATAAACAGCATTATTTGTAATAGCAATAACTGTTAGCAACTGAAATGTCCATCAACAGTGGAATGGATAAACTGCAGAGTACCCACACAATGAAAATGAATGAACTACAGCTACAGACATCAATATGGGTGAATCTCTGGAACATAATGTTAAGAGGAAAACATTACAGAAGAACACTTAAAGTACAATTTTATTTACATAAAGTTAAAAAAATATTGTTCCGAGATACAAATATACAGGATAAAGTTACAAGGAAAAGCAAGGGAATTAAAGACATGTCTGTGAGTGGTCAGGGAGCAAGGAGGACACAGAGGGGACTTCAAAAGTAAAAGTAATATTCTTCCTCCCAAACGGGTGATAGGTACATGAGTGACTATTGTACAACTGTTTATACCTTGGAGATACTTTAAAAATCTTCTATGTCTACTCAATATTTAATTTTTTTCTAATTTAAAACAAAAATATTTACAAGTGAACCCATTTCTCTAATTCACTCGTGAGAAGCGTCATAACCTTTCCAGCATATGTGGAGAGGAAAAGCACCCAATTACTCCCAAGCAAACAACAACTTCCTTTAAGAACTTAGGGAGGATCGCCTGAGGTCAGGAATTCGAGCCAGCGTGGGGAACATAGTGAAACCCCATCTCTAATAAAAACACAAAAATTGGCTGGGTATGGTGGCATGCACCTGTAGTCCCAGCTACTAGAGAGGCTGAGGCAGGACAATCGCTTGAACCTGGAAGGGGGAGGTTGCAGTGAGCTGAGATTGCGCCACTGCACTCCAGCCTGGGTGACAGAGTTAGACTCCGTCTCAAAAAAAAAAAAGGCAATAGGCTGAATGTTAGGGACAACCCATTACCCATTATGGGACTACAATGAATCAAGGAAAAGAAAGCAGGAAAATAAAATCTCAAACTCCTACTAAGCTTAATTCAAGTTCTAATTTCAGTTGCTAATTCAAATGTTGGTCTATATTTAGTAAAATGCAAGATTATAACTAAAACACATATATATAATCTGATGGTGCACTGTCAAGCACTAATTATTTTTCAGAATGAAAGAAAAAAGAATACCAAGTGATTTCAAAGACAGAAAAGACCTATCATCACTCAAATTTGTTTGTTATGTGCAGTGGAGCGTATATACCTCAAATATGTTTTTCAATAATGATAAAACAACAACAAACAAACAGCTATTTAATACAGATTCTCATAAGCAATGCAGTAAAGGGTCACTTAGAAGAATTCAAAGACATTTTCATCCACCCCCACACCTTTACTTTTACTCATGAAAATCTGTCTTAGGCTGGGCACGGTGGCTCATGCCTGGAATATCAGCACTTCAGGAGGCCAAGGCAAGAGAATCCCTTGAGCCCAGAAGTTTGAGATCAGCCTGGACAATGTGGTAAAACCCTATCTCTACAAAAATCTTTTTAAATTAGCTGGATGTGGTGGTGCATGCCTTCTGTCCTAGGTAGTCAGGAGGCTGAGGTGGGAAGATTGTTTGAGCCCAGGAGGTCAAGGCTATAGTGAGCCATGATCATGCCACTGCACCCCATCCTGGGCAACAGAGTAAGACCCTATCTCAAAAACACAAAAACAAAAAATTGTCTTAATATCTTCTGCTTAGTATAAACATGGGCTAGTCACATTTTAGAGATATTTACGTCTTGCAATTTAAAGAGGGAGTTAACATTCCCCTAATGCCAACTTTTAGCTTAAAGACAAGTACTATGGTGGTGGCAGCGATAACATAAACAACAGCAACGACATCGGACAAGAGAAAGTCACAGGTATAAAAATGGAAATCAAAGAGGTTTACAAAAATCTGCGTTTTGGAGAATCGCTTGAACCCGGGAGGCAGAGGTTACAGTGAGCCAAGATCGTGCCACTTCACTCCAGCCTGGGCAAAAGAGCAAGACTCCATTAAAAAAAAAAAAAAATCTGCATTTTATTCTGTGTATTATTGCAAATTAACAATATTCTTGTATGTGTGAAAATCCTAAAAGAACAAATGAAAAACTACTACAGAGAATTTGGTAACATAAAGGAATACAAAATTAAGAGAGAAATCAGGAATCTTCATATATACAAACATAGCAGAAAATAAGACCTCATTTACCACTGCAACTACAAATACCTAGGAACAAAATTTAAAACTATGCAAGACATTTGAAAAAAAATTTCTCCACATTGATTAATTCAATATCCAGAAGCTATAAAGGCAAAAAATGTGTATTTCGCTACAATAAAAAAAAAATTAGTGCACAGTCAAACAAAAAACCTCCATGAACTAAGTCAAGATACATAATAAACTAGGCTAATCTCCTTAATATATTTTTTTAAAAATCTTAGAAAATAAGAAAAAGTTCAAGAATCCAACACATCTGAGCTGTTAACAATAACTCAAGATTCTTAAATAAAAAGAAGCCCAATCTTACTAATATGAGAAATAAACGTAATTTAAAATTATACAGATTTGGGCCAGGTGCGGCAGCTCACGCCTGTAATCCCAACACTTTGGGAGACCAAGGTGGGCAGATCGCCTGAGGTCAGGAGTTGGAGACCAGCCCGGCCAACATGGTGAAACCTCGCCTCTACTAAAAATGCAAAAATTAGCTGGGTGTGGTGGGGCACACCTGTGATCCCAGCTACTCTGGAGGCTGAGGCAGGAGAATCACTTGAACCCAGGAGGTGGAGGTTAAGTGAGCTGAGATTGCACCACTGCACTCCAGCCTGGGTGACAGAGTGAAAAAAAAAAATTATACAGATTCATTTTTTATTGATTAGACTGGCAAAAATCCAAACATCTGACAACTTATGTGGCAAGGCTATGGAGAAACAGGCAGTGTCTTACATTGCTGGTAGGAGTGTAATTGGAGCAATCCCGAAGGAGACAATTTGGCAATACTCACGAAAATTACAAATGCATATTCCCTTTGACCCAGCAATTCTGCTTGGAATTTATCCTACACATATAATTGCACATGTACAAAATGCCATATGTACAAGATTATTCACTACAGCATGTTTGTAATAGTAAAAGATTAGAAACAACTCAATTCTTCACCAACAGAGAATTAGTTACACAAATTACAGTATTTCCAAACAATGGAATACTATGCAGCTATATGAAGGGATGAGAAATTCTCTGGCACTAACAGAGACAGATTTCCAATCACATTGTTACGTGAAAAAAGCAAGCTCAAGAAAAATGTTAACAATATGCTACATGTTGTGTAAAAGGGGAGAAAAATAATATATTTTCATATGGACCCTAGAAGATAACCTAGTAAAGTGGGTATGGGTAGGGACAACATGAATGGGGGACAAGAGGGAGTGAGACTTGTTTCCCTTTTACATTTTTGAACCATACAAATGTACCACCTATTTAAAACATGAAATTAAATAATAACAACAGTGCCATCAGGCCAGGTGCAGTGGCTGATGCCTTTAATCCCAGTACTTCGGGAGGCTGAGGTGGGCAGATTGGTTGAGTTCAGGAGTTTGGGACCAGCCTGGGCAATACAGTAAGGCCCCTTCTCTACCAAAAATGCAAAAATTAGCCAGGTGTGGTGGCAAGTGCCTATAGTGCCAGCTACTCCAGAGACCACGGCAGGCGGATCACTTGAGCCTGGGAGGTTGAGGCTGCAGTGAGCCGTGATCATGCCATTGCACTCCAGCCTAGGAGCCAAAGCAAGATGCTCTCTCAAAACAACAAAAACAAAAACAAACCACAATAGTGCTATCATTTATTGAGTACTTACTTCATGGTGGACATGTATTATCTCATTTAATTCTCATCAACACAATGAAGTTAGTAATATTATTAACCCTAGTCTAAAAGTGAGAAAACAGGTGCAGAGAATTTTCCACATCTGTAAACCAGCAATACTACCTATCTCAGAAGTTCATACGAGGATTAAATGAGATAATGTATATAAAATACTTAGCACAATGCCAAACACACAGTAAATGCTTAATCAATGCTTTACTATTCCAAGCTCTTTTCAAGGATGTTTCAATAAACTGAACCAAAAATAACAATAAAGTCAGATAAGAAGTCAGCAAAGGTGCTTTAATTGAAATGTGTATGTTTAGATTAACAGCCTCTACCTAACTGAAGGCCGCTTTAGATATGCGATATCCTCACTATACAAATTTCATGGTCATTAAAACAACTTCTCATACCCCATAACTATACATGGGTTCTTAAGGCTACTATTTAATAATTTGAACATATTTGATGCAAAAGGGTATCAACTGAAAAGTTTAGAAGTGCAACCATTGTTTATTTTTATTTTATTTTATTTTTTGAGACGGAGTCTTGCTCTGTCACCTAGGCTGGAGTGCAGTGGCACAATCTCGGCTCACTGCAAGCTCCGCCTCCCAGGTTGACGCCATTCTCCTGCCTCAGCCTCCTGAGTAGCTGGGACTACAGGTGCCCGCCACCACGCCTGGCTAATTTTTTGTATTTTTAGTAGAGACGGGGTTTCACCGTGTTAGCCAGGATGGTCTCGATCTCCTGACCTCGTGATTCACCCGCCTCAGCCTCCCAAAGTGCTGGGATTACAGACGTGAGCCACCACGCCCAGCCTAACCATTGTTTATTTTTAAAAGAAGGAGAGTAAGAAGTGGAATCATCAGATGAACAGATAAGGAAAATGTGGTATACATACACAATGGAATACTATTGTCATATAAAAGAATGGAAGCCTGTCATCACTGGCAACATGGATGAGTCTGGAGAACATTATGTTGAGAGAGAGAAGTCAGGCACAGAAAGATAAATACCATATGTTCTCACTCATATGTGGGAGCTAAAAAAAATTGGGGCTCATGGAAGTGGAGAGTAGAATTGTGGGTACTGGAGGCTGGTAGAAGTATGGGGAAGGGAAGATGGGGAGAGGCTGGTTCATAAGTACAAAATTATTGCTAGATAGGAGGAATGAGCTCTGGTGTTCTGCAGTGCTGTAGGGTAAGTGGTTAATTATAATTTATTGCATATTTTCAAAAAGATAAAAGAAAGGATTTTGAATGTTCACGACACAGAAATGATGTTTGTGATATGTGAATTTCTCTGATTTGATCATTACGCATTGCATACACATATCAAAATATCACTGTGTACCCCCATAAATATGTACAATTATTATTGTTTTATTTTATATTTTATTTTATTTTTTCCTGAGACAGAGTCTCACTCTGTCGCCCAGCCTGGAGTGCAGTGGCGTGATCTCAGCTCACTGCAACCTCTGCCCCCCGGGTTCAAGCAATTCACCTGCCTCAGACTCCTGAGTAGCTAGGATTACAGGCGGGCACCACCATGCCTGGCTAATTTTTGTATTTTTAGTAGAGAAAGGGTTTCACCATGTTGGCCAGGCTGGTCTCGATCTCCTAACCTCATGATCTGCCCACCTCGGCCTCCCAAAGTGCTGGATTACAGGCGTGAGCCACCGCACCCAGCCCAATATGTACAATTATTACATGTCAACTAAAAATTAAAAAGGGAGAGAACTTACATTCCAAAATGTAAAATTTTGATTCCAAAATGCTGTCATTTCTAATTCACTCAGTTGCTGGTGGACAACAGAACATTCCACGCCATGAAACTACACAATTATTGAGGGAAAAACAAAAAACAAAAAAACAAAAAACAAAAAACAAAAAAAACAACCCTGCAGAGCAGCAGCTGGCTTTTTATAAGCTTAACAAAAGCCATGTTCAATAAAACTGAGGTAGGACTGTCAGGTGTGGCGGCTCACGCCTGTAATCTCGGCATTTTGGGAGGACAAGGCAGATGGATAACTTGAGGTCAGGAGTTCAAGACCAGCCTGGCCAACATAGTGAAACCCCATCTCTACTAAAAATACAAAAATTAGCCCAGCGTGGTGGTGTGCGCCTGTAATGCCAGTTACTTGGGAGACTGAGGCACAAGAATCACTCGAACCTGGGAGACGGAGGTTGCAGTGAGCCGAGATTGCACCACTGTACTCCAGCCTGTGTGACAGAGTGAGACTCCATTTCAAAAACAAACAAACAATAAAAAACCAAAAAACTGAGGTTGGACTGAATTCACAGCAAAGGCTTACAAAACGTTTTATTTTTAGTTTCAAGTTTTTATCCTTGTTCTGTCTGAAAAATAGGCTACATTTGGATTGTCCAATTATATGGTAAGAAAGTACGCAAGAAAAAACTACTGAAGTCATACTTAAGGTGTAGTATGAAGCAAAATATAAAAAGTCCATATCATTAAGGACTGAACATCTACATTTTATTTTTAAGAAAATGCTTGGTACAACCTTTAGTCACTGTTAAGTGTAAGAGGAACTATTCTATCTATTCTATAGAATTGTAAGGGAACTAGGTAAGGAAGACTGCTCTACCAGGTTTCCAAGCTTTAGTCATAAAATAGGTCTTTCTACACTTTTAGAAATACTGGGAAGAACATTTCTCTTTTTACCTGGCATGGCCTCACCTGTTCCAGGCTCTCTCAAAAGTGCCTGCTCAGCAACTGCTTCTGTGTGTTCCGCATGTTGGGGTCAGGGCCCTGGCTAGCCTTCTGCAAGGTCTGGGGGGTCTAGCTCCCTCTGACCCCATTACTGGCACAGAAAGGGTATGAGACAGCAATTCTAGTAAGCTTGTCTCCTATGCAGATCCAATCTCTTGCTAGGTGAGTCATGCCAATGTTTAGACCTACACTGTCCAACAGCCACTAGCCACATTTGGCTCTTTAAATTTAAATTAAATAAGATTAAAAACACAATTCCATCACCACACTAGCCATATTTCAAGTACTCAACAGCCACATGTGGCCAGTAACTACCACACTGATCAGCGCAGACAGAGAGGATTTCCGTCATCATAGAAAGTTCTACTGGAGAGTGCTGGTCCAAACTCAGTGGAGAAGGAATTAAGGAAGCCTGATTAGGGCTGCAGATCCTAACCAGATTTACCAATAATAAAGTAGATACATTTAATTCCATTTTTCTGATTTATCCATCTAACTCTCAAGGTTCCAAAGTCAGATCAGAGAGGTGTGATTAATATTCATGTCCAATATCCTTAACAATAATTACTAACATATATAGAAGATTTATGATGTGTCAGCCACTATGCAAGAGGCTTATGTATCTAACTTAATTATCAGTACAACCTTATAAAAGAAGATACTATCATCATATCCCTTTCACAGATGAGAAAACTAAGGTTTAGAGAAAAGTGATTTTCTTATCACTTATTTTTTTCACCACACAGCTAGTAAGTGGTGGAGTCAGGATTCAATTTAAAAAATCAAACAAGCCAACAAAACTGTAGGTGCAATTCATATGTAACAATGAGTAGGGTTCATCCCACTGAAGCCTTCTGTGAAATTGTCATCAATATAAAATCATAGAAAATTAGAACAGAAACTAATGCAATGTTTCATGACTATCCGTAATCCATGACCCCTTCTGATAACTTAAAAAATTTCACACTACCCCAAAGATGATACACACCCTCCCCACTGCCATTAAAATGCCTCTATCTTGGGCATATTTCCAATAGCCAGTTTTTTAAAGCTTTAAAGTTTTTACATAAAAATTAATTTTTCATTTCCCAATGTTAAAATATTTTTTAAAAATACATTCATTCCCCCCTTAAACACACATATAGTGAACCATATAAAGTGAAGATCCTCTCTAATCTTTCCAGTTTTAGAGATGGGAATAGTGAAGGCAGAGAGAGTGGGATGGGAACACCTGGACTGCACTGAGAGAGGGAACCACTGGAACCGGAACACATTAGGAAGGCCCTGCCAGCACACTTCCCCTAACTCTTTTTTTTTTTTTTTAAGAGACAGTGTCTCGCTATGTTGCCCAGGCTGGGCCACATATGTTGCCTCAACCTCTCGAGTAGCTGGGACTACAGGTGTGTGCCACTGTGCCCAGCTTTTCATCTGACCCTCGAATGGCATAATTCCTTATATCCCACCCCATCTCACCCTCCAAAAAGTTATGATTTTATCCTACTTTACGGTAGATCTTGTGGGATATATGGGAATGAAGCTCTGGAAGCATTCAGATAAGAATTCCCACTGTTTTCATAGGCTGTTGGAGCCAGAAGAGACCTCAGAGAACTAATTCACTTCCTAATTTTAGAACTGAGGAGACAGAAGCTTGTTTAGTTACATACAAACTGAAGCATCCTGCCTTGTACCATTTTATAATTCTCTATGACAAAGGCAGCCTCTTCATTTAATTGTACAAAGTGACTACTGAATGTTAGGGTCTGTGGGAGTTGCTGGTGTTAGAAAGATAAACTGGACATTGCCCTGTCCACACATAGCTTACATTCTATGAGAGCAAAGGACATATAAATATATAACTACAATGGAGTGTCATAAGTACTGCTTGTGGTAGTGAACTTGTAGGAGGCAGAGGAGGCCATGTGTGAGCTGAATCTTAAAGGATAAACAGCAATTCACTATAGAGGAAGACATTTCAGGCGGAAGAACACCACACACAACCCACAAGTTATGACAGAAAATGGAATGGGCAAGAAGACAGGGCAGGTGACAAGGTGGGGAAAGGGGCACTTTAAATAAAATGCTTCACTATGCAGATCATCAAGAGCCATATAAAGGATACATTCTAAATGTCATTTTTACACCTGTGAAAAGTGTTCTCATTATAAGTCACTTAAGACAAGAAAATGTCTCTTGAACAAATGGCATTGGGAAAATGAATTGTATGGATTCTTTTGTATGGATATCCACATACAAAAGGACGAAGTTGGACCCTTACACCATAGACAAAAATTAACTCGAAATGGATTAAAGGCTTAATGTAAGACCTGAAGCTAATGTAAGACCTCTAGAAGAAATCAAGGGAGAAAACTTCATGACATCGGATGTAACAATGATTTCTTGGAATGTGACACCAAAAGCATGGGTAATCAAAGCAAAAACAGACAAATGGGACTATATCAAACTCAAAAACTTCTGTGCAGCAAAGAAAACAACAGAGTAAAAAGGCAACCTATGCAACAGGACAAAATATTTGCAAACCATACATCTAATCAGGGTTAATATATCTAACCAGAATATATAATGGACTCTACAACTCAACAAGAACAACAACAACAACAAAAAACAATTTAAAATGGGCAAAGGACTTGCAATAGACATAAAAATGGACAACAAGCACATGAGAAGAGAAGATGCTCAACATCACTAATATTAGAGAAACACAAATTGAAACCACAATGAGGTATCATACTAACACCTGTTAGGATGGTCACTGTCAAAACACACACACACACACACACACACACCAGAATATAAAAAGTGTTGAAAAGGATGTGGAAAAAGTGGAAGCCTGTGCACTGTTGGTAGAAATGTAAGATAATGCAACCACGATGGAAAGCAATGTGAGGTTCCTCAAAAAATTACAAATTGCATGTAATTTCAGTAATCCCACTTCTGGGTATACACGTAAAAGAACTGAAAACAAGATCTCAAAGAGATATTTGTACTTCCATGTTCAGCACACCATTATTCACAATAGCCAAGAAGTGAAAACCTGAATGTTCATAAAAAGATGAATGGATAAAGAGAATGTGGTGTGTATACACAATGGAACATCATTCATCTTTTAAAAAGAAGGAAATTCTGTCCTATGCTACAACATGGATGAACCCTGAGGACATTATGCTAAGTGAAATAAGCCAGTCAGAAAAAGACAAATACTGCATGATTCCAGTATTACTACTACATATCTTATGAGGGATCTAAAGCATTCAAACTTTTGGAAACAAAGTAAAAAAGTAGCTGCCAGGGCTGGGGGCAAGAGGAAAAGGGAAGTTGTTCAATGGATATAAAGTTTCAGTTTTGCAAGACTGAAAAGTTTGAGAGGTCTGTTGACAGCAATGTACATATAGTTACTACTATATTGAACACTTAACATTGGTTAAGATGGTAAATTTTATGTGTTTTTTGACAATTTTAACTGAAAAATAAGAAAAGAAGACATGGAAATGCAGACATGGTTCACTCCCAAATACCTATACTAGTCAGAGCAGACAAGGCCATATATAACACAAAAAGTCACTTTTAGATGTCCTTGGAGTACAATAAATGTGGCTTTTGTAAACACACAATTTATAAACATATTTAAATGACATGAACATCCAAATTAGTTTGCATGCTTGAACTCACAAACTATGTGGAGAAGTAGGATGGAAGTGCACTGAGAGGCAGGGGACACTGAGCCTGGGGTCAACTAAGGCCTTAGAACCCCTACAAAGTAGAAACGTAACAGTCAAGGCCAGGAATCAGTGACACCTAACTCTAGTAATCTCTGAGACAGTCAAGGGTCCAGGAACTGTCGCTCGGTCACCCAGGCTGGAGTGCAGTGGCATAATCACAGCTCACCACGGCCTCAACTTCCCCGGCTCAACCGATCCTCCTGCCTCAGCCTCCCAAGTAGCTGAGACAACAGGCGTGTGCCACACCTGGCTAATTTCTTTCTTTCTTTTTTTTTTTTTTTTTTTTTTTTTTTTGCAGACACAGGCCCTCCCTATGTTGCCCAGGCTGGTCTTGAAATCCTGGGCTCAAGTGATTCCCCAATCTCAGCCACCCAAACTTGTGGGATTACAGGCATCAGCCACCATGCCCAGCCTCCAAGAACTTGATTCTACAATAACTGGCTAGATTCCTACTCAGCACAAGTCCATACCAGGTGCTTTGTAAAACACTATCTCTGGCCTTCACATATTGTATGGTTTATTATTTTACAGATGAGGAAATCTTTGGCCCAAAGCAGTGCAGCAGCCCTGGTATGTCAATGCAAGTCTAGGGAGTTAGGACACAAACAGCCAACACTGAACCCTTAATCATGGAAAGATGATTAACACCTCTGCTATGGTTTGGATGTTTGTCCTCTTCAAACCTTATGTTGAAATCTGATCCCAAGTGTTGGAAATGGGGCCTAATGGAAGGTGTTTGGATCATGGAGGCAGATCCCTCATGAATAAATTAATACCTTCCCTGAGAAGTGAGTGAGTTCTTACTCTATTAGTTCCAGAGACAGCTGGTTATTAAAAAGAGCCTGGGTTGATCACTTGAGCCCAGGAGTTTGAGACCAGCCTGGGCAACAAAGGGAGACCCCACCTCTACAAAAAATAATTTTTAAAAATTAGCTGGGCATGGTGGCATGTACCTGTGGTCCCAGCTACTCGAGAGGCTGAGGCAGAAGGACTGCTTGAGCCCAAGAGTCTGAGGCTGCAGCAAGCTGTCATCACACCACTGCACTCCAGCCTGGGTGATACGGCGAGATCCTGTCTCACCAAAAAAAAAAAAAAAAAAGCCTGAAAAGCCTCACACCTCCCCGTGTCCTTCTTCCTCTCTCACCATGTGATCTCTGCATTCCCCAGCTCCCCATCTGCCTTCCTTAATGAGTAAAAGCAGCCTGAGGCCCTCACCAGGTGCAGATGCCCAATCTTGAACTTTCCAGCCATCAGAATCGTGAACCATAAAAACCTTTGTGCTTTATAAACTACTCAGTCTCCAGCATTTTGTTATAGCAACATAAAATGGATGAAGACAACTGCCTTTGCTCTGTCCAGCCTGGCAGAGCGTCTTCCACCCAAGAACCCTTCTACTATTTTCAGGCAATGTTCAGATCTTCTCTGGATGGATTCTGTAAACCCCAACTCATATGCCCCACCCAGTTCCCAGTCTCTACCACCTCCTTGTGGCACCTGTCTGAATAGACACTTATAGTTGTAAATGTCTGTTGTACAGGAACTTACTATACCTCACCACACTAAATTCCCTACTTTTGCTAACCACAGCCATGGTGATTTATTTAGACCTAAGGATGTCAGTTTCCTGCTCCAAATACAACCAGCAGGAGCAAATCAAAACTCTTCTTGATCAAGCCTCCTCTCTCACCTCCTCTGCCCTCATCCTCCACATTCCAGTCACACCCTACTACTTTCATTGCCCAGAATTTACCAGCATCTCTCACCTCAGATGTTTACACCAGCACTTCACCTACCTAGAAGCCTCCTGCCTAACCTCCTCCCATCCATCAAGGCTTGGCTTAGGGGTCATCTAAGGAGTCTTCCCTGATATTCTCCCATGCGAAGCCCAGGTCGGGTGTCCCTCCTCTAAGAAACTCACCATACTAGGCCAGGCGTGGTGGCTCATACCTGTAATCCCAGCACTTTGCGAGGCCGAGGTGGGCAGATCCCTTGAGGTCAGGAGTTCAAGACCAGCCTGGCCAACATGGTGAGACCCCATCTCTACTAAAAATACAAAAAAATTAGCTGGGCATGGCGGCACATGCCTGTAGTCCCAGCTACCTGGGAGGCTGAGGCAAGAGAATCACTTGAACCTGGGAGGAAGAGCCTGCAGTGAGCCGAGATCACGCCACTGCACTCCAGCCTGGGTGACAGAGCAAGACTCCATCTCAAAGAAAAAAAAAAAAAAGAAACTCACCATACTAAACTTTTCCTCTCATAGCATTTATTATGCTATATTATAATTGTCTGACTTCCCTACCAGATTACACATACCATTAAGTTAGGGACTATCTCATTCACTATTGTATCCTCAGCATTAGTCAAGTCCCTGGCACATACAGGCACTCAAGAAATATTTGAGAAATGAATGAATGAGTTTTCCTTCTAACTACCTGGCTCTGCTGAATCATACTAAGGTTACAATCAACCATGACCCTAAACCTTTTCTTTTATGTGCTACTTGGCTAAACCTCATCTTCCTCTTCCCCTTTTCCACTGCCACCCCCACACACAAATGACTGCATCTTATGACCTAAGTGCAAGTATCATTTTGGTGTGTCAAGACCACTTCAGTCCCTGACTTTGTCACCGCACATGCCTGCTATTCTTCCCAGCTTTCTGCCTTCCACAAGTGTCATCAGCCTATCATCAATGTTCTCATTCAGGTCCCTGACAGCAATGAACACACAAGAGACCTACAGCTTGCCATGAAAGATAGCTCTCCAGTTTGACATAAATCCATTAGTCACCACTCTGTGCCTAGTCTCTCAGCCAGGTGCAAAGTCCACCTGACCACAATGTGACTGGCGAATATCTCCAGCTTGCATGCAAGAATACTGTGCAAAAATTGATGCTTTACTGAAATTCAGAACAAAGAATTTTAATCACAGTCCTCTATCTAGCTAACAACCCTATCCAAGAAAGAAATGGGCTTGTTCTGCCCTGCTTGGTTCTGAGGAAACCCATGGTGGCTCCTAGTGATCACTACTTCCCTTTTTTGAATTTACAAGCCCTTTAGCTCTGCTAAGTAAGCCGTTGTAAATGCAAGACTGCTCAATCCCAAAGCTGAAAAGAGAAGTCTATGAAGTGTGAGTTGCTGAAGGAGACTTCATGAAAGAAGTGAGATTTAAGGAAGATTTGAATGCACAGGGCCAACAGAGCTTGGTAGAGGACACAGGGAGAGTAGCCAAATCTACCTGTGAGTAACAGGGACAGCAAGGCTGATTGTGGATAACAAAGACAGCAAGCCAGAAAGCTTGGCCCAAGTATCACCTGGGACAAACAGGGACTAATAAAAAGCAAGTTCTTCCTGCTGGGCTGCCTCCTTGAGTCAAAAGGTCAACCACAGCTGGGCTTCTGCCTGAATTCTTATTTTATATATAATAGAACACATACTAGATTAAGCTGAGATAGAAAGTAATCCTTATATAAAAGACAGTTGTCAGAATGGACAATCTAGTTTCTCCTAAGCACTTTCTGATGACGAATCCACCACCAGGATTATGTGTAATGGGCAATTTTGATGCAAAGTACTATTTTGCAACATTGTCCCATTTCTCTTCCAGAAAAATGCAGAGGTAATTATGTACTCATAGTCAGTGTAGCAGATCAGTTAAATTAAATCTGTATTTCATCTAACTCATATAGAATATGAATAACATAACTTTTCTAATTTCATACTCTAGTACTCCCAAGTAAATAAAAGGGGAAAAAAAGTAAAGTTTCTCCCCTACAAATAGAATCTGTCACTTCCTAGGATGTGCACTTTTCAGCTCATGCATCCTAAATGCATGTGGAGATATTATATGCACTTTCTATTTAGCAATTTAATTATATCTTTGCATTCAAAGAGTGGCAATGGTTTGCAGTAATAATCAGGTGAAAGCATTCTGACATTAATATGCTGGAATCCGATGTGTTAATTTGATGCAACTTTGCCTTGACAATATGTGATTAATTTGTTCTCAGGCTAGCCTTGCTCCCAGCTCTGACAGTTTAAAATGCTGGGTTTCTTTATCCATATCGCTATTTGACACGCCTTAGCCCACTGCTTTGCTAAGACCACTGTTAATTTGTAATGAACTTGCTTTTCAGGGGGGCTCCTTCATTTTTAATTCTGTCAGTGTCACCTCCTTGAGGAAAATTACAAGTTTCTGTAGGTGTGATTACTGCCAAGTGCTGCTGATAAGAGGTTTGAGAAAACAGGGCTTTATAAAGAAGTCTGTATTTAATCTGGTGAAACAGATTTATTGCCTCCAGACAGATAAATATAATACAAAGTTCTCTTATTTAAAAGTCATCCCTAAGTTCTCCCTTACCACAACCTCCTCCTAACAAAAACACAGTTGCATTTCTAGGATTCAATAATGAGTCACTCAGGGAAAAGAGGTGAACGTGTAATAAATTTAGCAATAACAGCAATTCTTGTCATCAAATTAGACTTGTGGGGGAGTCTTATAAAACATATGAATATATTTTTCACAAGGTTTGGGGGAGGAAAAAATCCCACTGAAACAATTATAGTTTCACTTCCCTTCTAACTAGCAAAAATTTTACACAGCTTAACGAACCCATTTTCTGTGGGCAAACTGAGTACTGGTGAAGTTAGGTATGGATTAAATTTCTCCTTGGAATATGATCCTGACAATGCTTGATAAAGGGTTACAGGGGAGATGGAAAGTCAAAGTTTCAAAACATAATGCTTAATTTAACAACTCAGTAGAATAACAACAGGCAGCCTTTAAACTACTTTCACGAGCATCTTCTATTTAACCTTCAAAGTAACTGCATCAAGTAGGTGAGACTTTCCCCATTTTTTTCAGGTGAAGACTCTCAAAGAGTTCATCTGAAGGAATGACAGCAAGGAAAGAACAGAAGCTGGGACAGGAATCCACACTTTGGATGGCTAGCCCTCTGCTTTTCTCCATCTCAATCTACTGGAAGGAAATGTCATCTCCTCTCCAGTTAGTCATCAAATAGAACTAACGAGTCTCATGACGGACTCATTCTCTTGGGCACTAATCTTTACTCTTTTTCCACTTATTCGATGGCACACTATTCTCCAGCAATGTCAGCCTTCCTACTGTGAAGCCTACTGTTCCCTTAAGGCCAGGTAGTCCTCAAGTCCTGATAATCCTACCCTCTGATTTACCAGATGCCCTTAAATGTCTACACCAACAGTCAGAACTTAGAACAGACCCATTCACCTCAAACATCGTTTGTGGCACAAGCCCCTTTTGAGAAGATTAGAAACACTTCCCAATACTACAAATTAAGTTAAAGCTCCTAGATACGAACTACCAGTGAGCTCTCTCCATTTACCAAACAATCTTTCTCTTTCTTAGCTCCCCAGCTGCTGCTCATTTAAAAAGTCAAGAAAAATGCCTTCCACCCTATGTTCAGGCTGATCTGGCACCTTCACCAACAGAGATCACTGCTCTACTATTTGCTAAAATGAGCCCTACCTTTTGCCACAAGACCGTTCATGAAGCAGCCCTGTCTGAGAAAGAGGCTAGTGAACTGAAGTATCTGCCCAAAGGAATGTAATCTAAACACTATTTGCATTCTACACAAACAAGAAAAACTCAACACAAAAGCAGGTAAAAAAGCAGAATGCGGGCCGGGCGCGGTGGCTCACGCTTGTAATCCCAGCACTTTGGGAGGCCGAGGCAGGCGGATCACGAGGTCAGGAGATCGAGACCACGGTGAAACCCCGTCTCTACTAAAAATACAAAAAAATTAGCCGGGCGTGGTGGCGGGTGCCTGTAGTCCCAGCTACTCGGAGAGGCTGAGGCAGGAGAATGGCGTGAACCCGGGAGGCGGAGCTTGCAGTGAGCCGAGACTGCGCCACTGCACTCCAGCCTGGGCAAAAGACAAAACCCCCGCCAAAAAAAAAAAAAAAACAAACAAAAAACAAAAAACAAAAAACAAAAGCAGAATGCAAAACTACACCTACACTATAAATCATGCTAAATGATGTAAAGATGATTTTGCATCTATGGCTTGAAGAGAGATACAATCACGAAATTCTGATTTTTAAGTTAAGTCTTTAATACAGAAATTTCTTAATGCTTCTTTATTGTGGTTTGCATACCTACCAGTCTACAAGTTACTTCAAAGCAGGCGTAGCAGTTTATTCATGTCTGTATCCATGGGACCCAGAAAGTAGGGGGTTGATAAGTTTTCACTAAATTAAACTAAATAGAAATTGTTAACAGGCATGTTAACTCATAACATGGCTCAACTAGAGCAGCTCAGTTCAACCTGGGACATGTATGAACTCCTGGTATCAGCTGCGGCTGGTGTAATGGGAACAGCTGCTGCTTTGAAGTGCCTTCTCCTAAAGGACACATGGCTCCAGGGCAGAGACCACATTCCCTATTCCCAAGTCTTCCTCCACCACTGATTTATGTCAGAGTGAACCCTGGGGAACTGCTGCTGAACAACAGAAAAAAGGAGGCTGGTTCTAAAACGAGCACAACTGTGGACCACGCCAAAGGCAGAAAACACCTAATAGCAGGCATCATGTCTAGAACAGATGAAAGTTATCCTGAAAGGGACATATTAATATACAGAAGAGAAAAAAACAAAACTGAAAGCAAAAAATGAAACCAAACACTTTAAAAACACTAGGAAGTACCGGTTTGAAAATACATAGGAAAAAAAGTTAACGCATATATATCAAGATACAATAAAGACAAATTAGATAATTCAAAATTCCCCCATACCTAACAACTCTGTAACTGTGGCTTTTGCCAGATAACTGCATATTCTCTAACATGTGAACTGAGAAAGTCAATCTAATAGTGCCAGAACAATCATCATCCTTGAGGAGAAAATTCCAAACCAAATAATGAACACAGGGCAGGTGTATCCAGTGTTATCTACTACCAGACCATTCACAACTAAAACAGCATGAATTAACTGAGAAAATGAATCAACAAACATGCCTTGGTCATCTGTTATGTGCCAATGACTATAGCAGCATTTGCTCACATATGATCCGCCAGGTGATCTGCACCACTCCTACCAGCAAGGCTGGAGGGAGAAGACAATGGGTGCAAGAGAAGCTAACTTCTTACTCATGGTCACACAGAGAATAAGTGGCAAGCTAGGACTCAACCTGTCTTACTCTAATCCACCACACTCACACCTTAGCCCAAAAATCTCGTGTCTAGCTAAGAAGACATACATACATGCACATGATCTGATTAGAAATGCCACAAGTCAATATCTAATTAAGTTTATTGTAAACCTGCCAGGCATGGTGGCTCACCCTTGTAATCCCAGCATTTTGGGAGGCCAAGGTGGGTGGATCACTTGAGGCCAGAAGTTTGAGACCAGCCTGGCCAACATGGTGAAACCCCATCTCTACTAAAAATACAAAAGTTAGCTGGATGTGGTGGTGCACACCTGTAATCCCAGCTACTTGGGAGGCTGAGGCAAGAGAATCACTTGAACCCAGGAGGCCAAGGATACAGTAAGCTGAGATCACACCACTGCACTCCAGCCTGAGCAACAGAGCAAGACTCTGTCTCAAAATAAATAAATAAATAAAGTATAATGTAAATGATGCACAAGTGCAGAGGGAATGAGCAGATAAAAGGTGGTTCAAGTATCAAAGTGTTAAAGAGAATGGGTTTTGCCCTGTTTTCTAAAGAAAATGAGGAAATGGGCCAGATGTATGAAAAAATTAGAAATCATTTGTGGGGCTGGGCGCGGTGGCTCAAGCCTGTAATCCTAGCACTTTGGGAGGCCGAGGTGGGCGGATCACGAGGTCAGGAGTTCGAGACCACCCTGGCCAACATAGCGAAACCCTGTCTCTACTAAAAAATACAAAAAAATTAGCAGGGCGTGGTGGCGGGCGCCTGTAGTCCCAGCTACTTGGGAGGCTGAGGCAGGAGAATGGCGTGAACCCAGGAGGCCGAGCTTGCAGTGAGCCGAGATGGTGCCACTGCACTCCAGCCTGGGGGACAGAGCCAGACTCTGTCTCAAAAAAAAAAAAAAAATCACTTGTGGGCATAGAACTGTCAGGTAACAAGCAAGGTGAGGCCATGCTGGGACTCAGGATAACAGAAGATTTGGAATCAGACTGACCCAGATTTAAGTACTGTGCAAACTTGCTTAATGGCTTGCTTTTATTCATTCATTTCACAAATAATTATTTTTCACCTACATGCCAGTTCCTCTGTGGGGTTTTCTCCTCTCTGTTTCTTAGTTTCCTCATCTAGAAAACAAGAATAAAAAAATCTCTGGCCTATTACAAGGCTTAAATGAGAAACGATGTATTAAAGTAGCATACCCACAATAGGAAGGTAGGTAGGTAATGGGTACTTATTTTGTGTTCTGAGACGGAATCTCGCTGTTTCCTGGGCTGCAGTGCAGTGGCGCAGTCTCGGTTCACTGCAGCCTATGCCTCCCAGGTTCAAACGATTCTCCTGCCTCAGCACCCCAAGTAGCTGGGATTATAGGCATGCACCACCACACCCGGCTAATTTTTGTGTTTTTGGTAGAGACAGGTTTCACCATGTTGGCCAGGCTGGTCTCGATTTCCTGACCTCAGGTGATCCACCAGTCTTGGCTTCTCGAAGTGCTGGGATTACAGGTCTGAGCCCCCACACCCAGCTGGTAATGGGTACTTAATGGTTGAACTGAACTCAACAGTAAGAATTAAAATTGGAAAGTGTCTGAGGGAAAGGGCTCTGATTGTCAGGTGGAGGAGTTTAGTTTTGCTACCTTGGAAGGGCAGTGGGAGTACTTAATCTGGCCACCAATGAACAGGACAAACCAAAAGAGAGGGGACATGAAGCAGAGAGACCAGCCTGGAAGGTGCCCCTGTAATATAAATGGGCTGTGATTTGGTCCTGAAACAAGAGTGTGACTGGTGAATCTGAGAAGTGTCAAATCTGACAGACACTGAGAAGGAATCACTGGCTGACCTTAGGGACACACTGTGGGGAGAGAGTAGTGAAATAGAAGAAAAGTACTCCAGTCAATGCTGGCTTAAGTCTCACTTTGGAAACAATCCTTCTTTGAAAATAATCCCCTGGACATTATTGATTTCACAGAAAGACCCTTTGTTTTGCAAACAAAATACACTTTAATATTTTTCTGCTTTTTCTACAAGCAACATCCTTTCTCCCAGCCAAGTCTAAACACTATTCTGTACAAATTACCTCGATGTGCCCAAGATTAAACTGCAATTTGCTTACTCTCACTCATGTCCCTCAATCATTCGGGCCTGAGGAAACAGAGCCTGCACCCTTCAAGACTGCAGCACATAAAGCATTGTGTCATCAGGAGAATAGTGCACTCTGTCCCTAAGCACATCATTGTCTCTCAAATGGCTACAGCTACAAATATTCCACTTGCAAAAAGATTTTATGAAAACCTCAGGGCAAAAGGAATGATCACCACCTTTGGAGCCAACCCCTTTGGGAAAACATGGAGCCACTTAAAAATCTGGCTGAGAATTAACTTCACAATAACAAGTGGAAGACCTCTGGGAGTCCTTCAAATATAGAGATTTAAGAACTCTATCTGAACACTTTGGGAGGCTGAGACGGGCAGATCACCTGAAGCCAGGAGTTCGAGACCAGCCTGGCCAACATGGTGAAACCTCGTCTCTACTAAAACTACAAAAAAATTCGCAGGGTGTGGTGGTGCATGCCTGTAGTCCCAGCTATTGGGGAACCTGAGGCAGGAGAACTGCTTGAACCCAGGAGGTGGAGGCTGCAGTGTGCCGAGAACGCACCACTGCACTCCAGCCTGGGCAACACAGAGAGACTCCACCTCAAAAAAACAAAACAAAACAAAACAAAACAAACAAAAAACCACTATCTGGAGCTGCGCCTAGGTTCAAATTGCAGACTCCCCACTTCTTAGCTGTATGACCTAAGGCAAGTTATTTAATTTCCCCATACCTCAGTCTCCTTCACCTCTCACTGGGGGGGGGTTATCATATCTCCTCACAAGGCTGTTTTGAGAATTAATCAATGCATGCAGAACACTCAGAATTGTGCCTGGCACATAGTAAATTCTCAATATATGCTTGTTATCATTATTATATTTGTTATCATTAAAATTGTTTAAATTCTCCCTCCCTCCCACCTAATACCTACGGGACACTATGCTGGGCACTATGTACACAGGGAAGTGGGGGAGAGAGGCACAGGAAGAGAAAAATTTGTACTCTAAAGAGACGATTGTTGTGGAAGTACAGAGTAGGAGGCCACTCTCAGATGAGGCAAGGAAACGTTACAGAAGAGGTGACGTCTGAGTTGGCTCTTAAGAGAACACCTAGGAATTTTCCAGGAGAAAGAAGTTTACATGGCAGCAGACACAGTATCTGGTTTCTAATACAAAAGACCTGAATCAGAATTTATAGGTTTCTAGGAAGGACAGACAACTGCATGGAAGGTTATGATGAGGAGGGCAGTGAGAGGCTTATTTCTCCTTCTGGGGATATATACTTGAACACAGACAGGCACGTGGGGCCAGAATTCTCAAGGCAGGCACTGAAAAACTCAATCAAAGATTCCAGCCAGGTTCTCCTCACCCTTCAAAGCTGGACATAGTACTCACTAACTTCTCCTACTAAGACCTCAGTCTAGGCATGACTCCTTTGTACTTCCAAATCATCTTGTCCTTAGATCATCACGTTCTGTTTATCTTTTTCTTTTTTTTTTTTTTTTTTTTGAGACGGAGTCTCACTCTGTCACCCAGGCTGGAGTGCAGTGACACAATCTCTGCTCACTGCAAGCTCCGCCTCCTGGGTTCACGCCATTCTCCTGTCTCAGCCTCCCTGGTAGCTGAGACTACAGGCGCCCGCCACCACGCCCAGCTAATTTTTTGTATTTTTAGTAGAGAAGGGGTTTCATCGTGTTAGCCAGATGGTCTCGATCTTCTGACCTCGTGATCTGCCTGCCTCGGCCTCCCAAAGTGCTGGGATTACAGGCGTGAGCCACCATGCCCGGCCACATTCTGTTTATCTCAGACTCTGAACTGGCTCCTTGAGGGACAGGGATTACCCTTGCATCAATGCACCCCTGAGACCACTTACTCTGCTAGGAGCAAGACAAACATTAAATAAATGTTTGATGAATGAAAAATCTACCTTGCCTACAGTATTCTCATAAAGCGAACCTGAACACTTGAGTCTCCAAATATTCCTAAATGTCTCATATTGACCACAATATTATGTAATTCTAATGATGGATATGACCTCATCCATTCTCACTCTTTTTACTGACTAGTTAATTTAGCCTCAGAAAGGTAAGATGATGCAGTCAAAGTCTTCTAAGTCAAAGACACTTAGAAAGCGAGTGACATGGTAAGTAACAGAACCCTGGTCTCTTGAGTTGAGTACTCTTCTAGAACCAAGATGGAAAAAGCTCAAGCTATTATTTTCTTATGCAATATATGTTGGGAAATTTAGAGACTCTAATATCCTACTAACATACCCAGTGTTTGACAAGCAAATAAAATGTGTGGAAATATTTCTTTTAATACATGTGGTTCTTCTGAAATAGCATGACCTCCAAAACTAAGATAATCCGGATTCAAAGCTGGCCCTACCATATAGCAGGGTGTGATCTTAGGCAAGTTGCTGAATCTCTATCAGACCCAGTATCTCAACATAGAACTAATAATCCACACATCATATTTCTGTGTATATTAGATGCTGTGTAGATTAGATGCATGCTGCCTGGCTCATAGCAAGCATTTGGTCAACAGTAAACACTATGATTATCTTCATCTGTTAATCCTGAGGACAGAGTTCTCATTTCCCCTCTTTCCCTTAGTGCCTATACTCTACGCATAATAGCCATTCAAAATTTTCTGAATCTATGATTAATAAAAATATCAAACAAGTAGTCAATGGCTTTTCTTAATCGAGAAAAGATAATTACTATATAGTTTAAGATGTCAAGTATGAGTACTGTATGG